>NC_142501.1:33575605-33892877 GCF_057876585.1 Rhinolophus sinicus
TGACTCAATTTAATTATTATTAATAGTCACCATTATCAGCATTGATTTCTGGGGTCTGATTTCTATCATTCTTTAAGAATCATCAGATTTGCTTTAGCTATTAATTGTCATGGTATATGCCAAAATTGTATAACATACAGAAGAGTTTCTTTCAGTATGTGATTTTCAAGCACACTTGTAGTAGAGCATACCAATTTTTAATAATATATCTAAGGGAAATTAAATATAAGATAGCAAGAAACGAAAGCATGATCTGCCTTTGACAATGATAGCTCTACAGTTGAATAAAATGCTGCAAATTGAAATTGTTAGCCACCTCTCCCCCATAAAGAAACCTTTTCTCTTTAATGCTTGAATCCAGGCTTCTCCTCTCACAGATAAACTTGGCATAGACAACATGGAGAATTCCTATTAAGTGTTTACAGGAGGGAAAGAATGCTGCCTAATTAATCACCGGTGGACTGAACCAGTGATTATGTGTTGGTCGCGTTTCTAATGCAGATGTTCATAATTTGAATGAGCACAGGTAGTTTAGCAGCTTTTATTCTCTGTTGCAAACCAAGGCAATTAAGACAGCTTTTATGTTCATGGAATCACGAAAGCATAGAACGTGAGAAATGGAAGAGATCTTGTATATCTTCATGACCTATTCTCTCATTTTACAAATGTGGAAACTGAAACCCAAAGTGACTCAATGTCTTCCTACCCCAAAGCCCCTTTGTTAGGCATAAATGAGTTTATTGATGGCCCCAAAGCTGGCAATAGGCAAATCTGCAGAAGATCATAAAGGCTCTTTCCTTCTCCAGCCTCTCCACTCTGCCCTTTGCTTTGTCTGACTTCCTCCCTGCCCATTTGCAGTTTTTCTTTGCTTTCCTCTCTTCCTCTTATCAAAGTCAGTCAAAGTTCTGATGCACTTAATTTCATTTTTACCTTCCCCAGAATTATTTGCATTAACAAATCATAAATTGGAATGTGGAGTGAAGCACTGACATTAGTGGATGAATAAGGTGATAAAACTTGAAAATTGGCTGCCTCTTAAGTGTAAAGTTGACCCCATATGCCCTTAAGTAATGTTATTAAAAAACAACAACAAATTTGCCCTCAGAAACCTAGAGTGCATCAACTCTGTTTAGATGTCCCACAAACATTTTTTATGGATTTGCATTTTAATTGTTTTTATTAACAAGATACAAAGAGGGGTTCTAAAACAACTCTAAACTGTAAATTATAATACCATAAACACCCATGCACATACCATCAAGTTTAAGATATCTCAAAATACGAATGTGACACCCGATAGCTATACCAATTTCATCCATTTAATCTGTTCTATCAGAAGAAGGAATGACTTGTAAGTTAATTATTCAAATTCACTTACTGTTCTCTGTGATTTTACCACTTACCCTTATGAAAATATATTATTTAGTTTCATGTATTTTTAACCTTGTGTAAATGAAATCATTGCATGTGACTTATGCAAATTGCATTTTTGGTGAAACATTATGATCTTGAAATTCATGCATGCGTATAATTCTAGCTTATTCAATTTCAATACTTCATACTTTATTGTATAAATATATTACAACTTATTTAGCTATTCTACTTTGGCTGCCATAAATATTTATTGTAAATACTGATACATTTGGATTTATTTCTATCATCTTATGTTGTGTTTTCTAAGTACTTTAATCTTCTGTTTATTTTTCTCTCCTTTTTTGCCTTCTTTTGAATGATTTTTTTTTAATTCATTATCTCTCCTTTACTAGTTTGACACTTTAAAACTCTGTCTAGTTCTGTAATAGCTGTGTTAGAAATTATAATATCCATACTTATCAGAATCTAAGGTTCAAAAATAAGAAAATTCACTCATTCATTCATTCATTCATTTAAAACATCGATAGAACTTTTGCAATATTTCAGTAAAACAAACAAAGAAAGCCCTGCCTTATTGGAACTACATTCTGATTCTGTAAAAATGTCCATTAGTGACCTTCACACAATTTGTTTTCAAACAACTTGCCTCCTAATTTATATGCTATTGCTGTTATGTACTAGACTTTTATTTTGTTTTATATTTTGCTTTATAATATATTGTAACTATGTATTTATTCAATGATTATTTTATGCATATTTTCCACTTTTTTTTGTTCATCATTACTTCTTGCACCTTAGACTTTCCATCTGGAATCATTTTCCTTTTATCTAAAGTGAATTCTTTGTGGTGATGTGTTGATGTAAACTCTGGCCATTTTTATTTTCTAAAATAAATTTAGTTAACCTCATTTTTGAAAAATATATTTGCTGAATATACAACTCTAGGTGGACAATTATTTTCTTTCAGTAGTTTGATGATATTCCACTGTCTTCTGACATCAGCTATTGCTGTTGAGAAATCATTCATCATTCTGGTTTTCTTTTCAGGTACTTTTTGTTTTCTTTCTGGCCATTTTTAAGACCTTCTCTGTCATCAGATTTACCATAATGTGTATAGAGGTTGATTTGTTTTTATTTATCCTCCTTGGATAAATTTGGGCATTTTGGATTTAAAGATTGTTTTTCATCAGTTCTGGTAATTCAACTTTTATGTTTTCAAATGTTGTCTTTGCCCCATTCCTTCTCTACTCTCCTCCTGAAATCTAATTAGTCATACATTACACCCTCTCACATTAGTTGTTTTGTCTTATTTTTACTATTCTTCCACATATTTCATTTCTTTATTTCCCTATACTAAGAATTTTAAATTTATTTCGATCAGATTTGTATTTCTGAAAGTTATTTTTATTATTTATCTGATTATTATAGTGGTTTTCTAATGTTTATTTACTAGTTTACTTATTTATTGTCTAAACATATGCAACATAAATATTTTCTATAGTATGTCTGGTAATTCTAACAGGTGAAGTCTTTGAATCTAATTCTTTTATCTTTTAACGCTGCTGATTCTGATTCATGGTGACTTGTTTCCTTATATATATTTGGGTATTTGATTAAGAGCTCATAATTTCTGGAAACTTAACCTGTGTGCATTCCTGTCTGTTGGTATGAGGCCTTCCTGAATAAAAGACAGGTTCCATCAAAGTGGATTCTCATTTGCTTCTACCATGTGGCTAAGAGCTCTCTCAATCCACAACCATGTTAACTAAATTATGTGCTTAAGGATTTTCTGACCACTGGGGTAATCTGTGTATGGGATATAAACCCAGGTAGGAGCCAGAAGAATTCTCCACCCAATACCAAGGTTTCACAAAGTTAATTATCCTTGTTATGCTCTAGAAGATATCGAGTTGATTTTAGTTCATTCTTACACTAAAGGCCTATCCTTATGGGCTCCAAGATTTTTGTGTAGATTTTTTTATTAAATCCCTATTCTTTGAGCACAATTTTTGTTTGTTATCCCCCATGTGAAAAACAGAACTCCAGCTTGCTTGAGTTCAGCAAATACCAAGCAAAAATCTATTTTCAGAGTCCTGTTTACTTCTCTACATTTCTGCCTTCTTTCATTTTTTTTGGCATCTGAAAAATATTTATCTTCCTGCTGGCTCATCAACACATTTAATGCTCTTAAAAATAAATATTTTAAACTATAATCTAGTATTTGAAGTTTTTTTTTTTCTTTTTCCTGTGGGAAACTTAAAATATTTAAACTGCTATACTGCTAGAAATAGAAGTCAGTGATCAATTTTAAAACACATTTTCGAAACTGTTATAAGCATCAATATGCACATTATGATTCATTACTTATATGTGTATGTCATGTTTAAGACAGTATCTAGGTCTTTGTGGTATCTTTTTAAAAATTACATATGTATATATACATGCACACACACATGCATTAAGCTTCACATGGGTTATCTCATGTAATCCTCCCCACAACTATTTGCATTCCTAAAGAAACATTCTGCAGAATCATTTACTGAAAGACATAAGGATTGAGGGTAAAGAGTGTTGAGACTGACTATTCAAAATTTCTATGAACGCTGTTATTAGAGCACTGGCTAAAACAGTAACAGTCTTAATAATAAATAACAACACTTTAAAATATGTTAAATTCCTAATGAATAAGGAACAGTAAAACAAATATGAGATTTAACTTTAAAATATAAGATAAAGGTACCTTGATGGAAGCAAGTATAAGGATCTTTTATGAGAGAGATTATGGCCACTTTGAGCTATGAACTTGGATGCTACTGGAAAACTACTAGAACACTATTGTTCTTCCTCCATGATTTATTATATTCAACTCTTTTGCTATAGTTTGCATTCAGCTGTTGCTTCTTAGTGGCACAAAACATTAATGTACTGGAAAAAATTGCTTCTGAACCAATGTAACTTTTGCATATACTATCATTCTCTCATATACTAATCTTCTATGAGCTAATTCACATTACAAAAACATGTGGTATTGTAGAACAGATTATATTAATATCCTCATATTAAGGAAAATGCGACTTAGAAAAGTTAAATAACTTGCCCAAAGTTATTTAGGTAGTACGTTCTGAACTTGGGATTTGAAGAGTGTGATTCCAGATGCTCCTAAGTACTGTCTGTCTCTGGTATAACATAACCAAAGAAATGAAGATTCACTGAAACAGGATAAATTATGATAAAGACTTTGGCTGCTTGGGTACTGTTATCAATTGTCTTTAAAAAATTATACGATTTAAAAACAATTTATAGAAGATGGCAGAGTAGGTAAATGCTGTGCTCACCTTCTCTCAGGACCGCATCACTTACAACTAAACTACAGAACATCATCATTAAGAATTGCCTGAAGTCTAGCTGAATCAAAACCCTACAACTAGGGTTGAGACTGGTAGGAGGGGCAGAGGCATGGAAATTGCTGGTCACACACCTGTGTTTGACCATTAAAAATCGGAAGGGATATCTAGCATGCAGGGGAGTAAGGGGTCCCGGCCCCACAACAGGCTCCCCAGCCCAGGTTTCCAGTGCCAGAGAGAGAAGTCCCCATAAATTCTGGCTGTGAAAACCTGCAGAAATTGTAGCTGAATAAGACGAGGGCAGTTGCAATCCCAGAAGCTCCTGTTATAGAGCATGTGTACAAACTTACTTCTTGATGAACTCATTCCTCTGAGCTCTAGCACTGGGGCAGCAGCTCAAAAGTCACCAGAAACATACAGAGGGGAACTGAATTATCTAGCTTCAGAGTAAGGGCTGAAGGAGCAGCTTTCTCTCAGAGGGAGGAGCTGGCAGAAGCCATTGTTCCTTTGTTGAGCCTTCCCCTCCCTGTGTGCAGACAAAGGCAAATGCCGTAGCTGAGCCTCCATCAAACTGGCTATCACTTTTCATCACCCTTGCCCTAGTGACTCCCTAAGACCCCACCCCACCCATCTTTTGGGCACACCCAACCCATTTCCGGTGACATCCATACAAACAACCTGTCTTAGCTCATGCTATGGACTTTCCTAAAATCTCTCAAAGGTTCACAAAACCCAAACAAACAGCATCTGGCTTTGACACATCCCGTGCCTCTGGTTGAGAAGCCCTAAGCCCGGAACTAGTGACAGCCAGCCTCAATTGGTGAATTGGCCTCTCAAGGCATCTCTAAGCCCAGTGTGGGCAGCAGCCATCTGTGGATTGCATGTGCTCTTACCAGGTGGCCCTGGGCAGGGCACAGGCTACAGCCAAACCTGGCCTGCAACGGGTCTCCTTCCAGGAGGCCTGAAAGCTGGCATGCCTGGTTGCCAGCTTAGGACCAAGCCAGAACATCACCCAGCCACCTCCAAGGATGACACACCCAAATGGCCGACTGCGAAAACACCAAAGACCTGCTAAAGTGAACATTGCTCTGTAGGATCAGCCCTTGCACCATAGCTCCTTCACTGTAGTCGTGGTCAGTCTTCACAACCAATCAGCCCCAGGATCAATCCCTCCCACTGATGCGCAAACAGCAGCCAAGGCTCAACTACAACAGGAAAACACACACAAGGGCAACACCTGGAACACAAGGCTCTGGTGATAGGGAGACTTCACCACTGAGTCACACAGGACACCTACTATATAAGGCCACTCTACTAAAACCAGAAGGCATAGCAGCCCTACCTAATATATAGAAACACACACAAGGGGGCAGCCAAAATGTGGAGACAAAGAAACATGTCCCCAATGAAAGAACAGAACAAAGCCCAGAAAAAGAACTAAACAAAAAGGAGACAAGCAATCTCCTGACACAGAGTTCCAAACACTGGTTATAAGGATGCTCAATGACCTCAGGGAGAACTTTGATGAAGACATAGAAAGCATAAAAATGGAGATAGAAAACATAAAAAAGAACCAGTCAGATATAAGGAATACAATACCTGAAATGAAGAATACATTAGAGGGAATCAACTGTAGATTCGATGAAGCAGAGGACTGAATCAGCAATTTAGAAAATAAGGTAACAGAAAACACCCAATCAGAACAGCAAAAAGAAAAAAAGAATCCAAAAAAATGAGAACGGTTTAAGGGTCCTCTGGGACAACATCAAGCATACCAAAATTTGCATCATAGGGGTACCGAAGGAGAAGAGAGAGAGCAAGGAATTAAAAACCAATTTGAAGATGGTTCCAAAAACCATTGGAAGATGCCATCTGCAGTGACATGGATGGACCTGGAGCAGGGTATTGTGCTGAGCGGAATACATCAGACAGAGAAAGACAGATGCAATGTGATTTCGCTCATATGTGGACTCTAAAGAACAAAATAAACAAAACAGAAGCAAATAAACAAATATAAAAACAACATAGAATTAGACTGAAAATAATCTTAAATGTATCAACTTTTCTAAAAGTTTGATTTCTAATGGCTTTTAGTTTGCTTAACATTTCAAGAAAATCACTGTGTCAGAGTTGTGCAGATAGTTCAAGATTAAATAATGTAACAAGTTAGCACTATTTTATGGCGTACTTTGGTGTTAGTCCACATCAGCTGAGTAAGAGAAAAGGCATGCATATTCATCTAGTTATCTATCCATTCATCTAATCTTTGTTGGGTACCTCCTAGTTGCTGGGATGCATCAGTGAACAAAAGAAAGTTTGTGCTTTTAGTTGCTTACATTTTAGAAGGAAAAAAGAAAATATATAAATAAATGTATGATGTCAAATGGTGACAGTGTTATTATGACAAATACAGCAGTGTTCAAAATACACTGGTAAGCATAGTAAGATATTCTGCAAATATCTGAATGAAGTGAAGGAGGGATCCATTTGAACGTGTGGGGAAGCCCCTGCAGGGCTGCAGACTGGGGTACTGTACGTGTGGTGTACTAGCGAAGGACAGGTGTTACACTGGAGTGAACCAGGAGGTTGGGAATGAGACCAAGTAGGGGTCAGAGCATCAGGCCATGGTAAGAATTTTGGATTTTATTGTGAAGGAGATAGAAATCCACTGATGGATTTTGAACAGGAAAGAATATGACATAATTCACAATTTAAAAGCCTCATAGTTATTGTGTCATTAATAGGTTTTGTATCTGTCTATGTGTATGTGTGGGGATGTAAGGATGAAAACAGGCAGAACAGTTCAAATAGTCCCAATTTTGAGTAAGGTAATAGTGATAAAAATGGTATAAAGCAATCATATTCATGATGTACGAGTACATTAAAGGTAGAAACAACACAATTTATTGATGTGGATTCCTCACATGAACTGAAATCATACAAAATGCCTATAAACAGTGGAAGGTGAGGAAGAAATAGTGGGCTTAGTCAACTACTTTTGTAAAAAAGCAAAAGTCAATAAAATTGGAATAATGTCCTTAAGCATTATCGCATTTCATCTTGAAATATTCAGATTTCTGTTTCCAACCCAAACATCTTCAGGGTTGGAACCAAAGTATTAGTTTCTAACTTTTTTACCTGTAGAACCCCTTTAAAAAATGATATCTACCACCACATCACAATATATAAAATATGTAGTTGCATTTTATTCATATAAATATTTTACACCTATCTAAATTTGCAACATTCATAATAAATTTAATCAGTTAAATGATAAGGCTGCTTTAAAGAATATAAAAATGTTAGTGCCTTCCTGAAGTATAAACATGTGTTCGATGGCATGATGAACAGATGGATGGAGGAACTTACTTAGAGAAGCTTAAAAGGTTCAAGAACTAGCACATGGGCAAAGTCAATAGCAAACCACTTTAGCACAGGAAGGAGAAAGTTCTGTAAAGATGACTCCAGGGTCATATAATCGCCATTACCCTTCCTTAACCTTCATCTGTTGCAAACTTCAAATTCAATCCCACATAAATAAAGTATTAACATTTGACACAACTAGAATTAATAACCTCGTTTTTTACTTTGCATGGTCCTAATTTAATAGAACTAATATGATAATGTAAGAGCACTGTTCTTAAAAAACACACACAATCAATAGGACTCTTCATTTTCACCTCTCATTTTTATTTTTACTGAGCTCACTTATGGAGCTTACCATGTCTTAGGAGAAGCACCAAATGATCTTTCAACATTCATAATGTACTATCTTTGAAATGCTGAAAGATAGGAAGTCATGTGTAAATCACTTGATATTGTTAACTGAACTGCCCAGTTATTCATTGATTACAAATTCATCAATTCAGTAAAATAAGTTACAACTATGTCAGTTTGTTCAAAGATGGCAAACAGATTTTAAATAGACACTGCTTCAGAGAATTTATTCTCCTCCTTCTTTTAGAATCATTCAAGTATAGTAGTATTACTCTGGTAGGAAATCCAACACACAAAATATTGACTTCCAAAACCAAGAAGCAAGACAGGAAGGGAATAATATTTCTCTTTTCAAAGTTTTATCCTTGATTGGCTTCCCTGTTGATTTTTTTTTTTTAATCAGCCATGGTTATTTATTTACTTCTTGATGTTTATCCTTCTTTGTTGATTTTTGAATGCTCTCCCCAGCCACAGCCTTTAAAATATTGTTTGTTTTATAAAATTTTGTTTACAAATAATTTTTCAGAAACTTTTCAGCTATGTCAAGCAAAATAGACCTGAATCAGGAACCAGTGGAAGATAAGATTTACCTGACAAGAATCCTGATAAACATTTCACTTTTGATAAATAAGGTCCTTCCCTGGGACTCTGTACAAACAGGCTCTTCACTTTTCATCATCAGATGTTTGGGCTGTCAGCTGCTCATAAGGATCACTGCCCCTTTTCTTGTAAATCTTTCTGCCAAGCTCTACTCGTTACCTCACAACTGCCAACTAGTCTTCCTTCTTGTTTACAGAAACATATCATCTTTGATTTAATGGGCCTATTCTTTAAATGCTTAAAAGAAAATCCTTAGACGTCCTTATGTTTGATTGTCAAATTGATCTGACTGACACAGTTTCCATAAATTCAGTTTGAGGTCATGATTTGTGAGACTACAGGGAGTAAATCGTTATTGCAACGTCTCTCCCTTATTGAGTATAAAAAAAATACATTGTGATTAATTGTTGTACCTCATGATCTTTGAGCAGTAATAATCAGTGATTAAAAACAATTTCTAACCATTTATGATTCAAAATTGGTTTCTCAAGGATTGAGTTTCATAAAAAATAATGAATGTAAATGTCATCGTGAATTATTTTCTAAAAATATTTTAATCCCGCCCTTGTTGTGCTGAACAAAAAAGGCATGTGCTTAACAACCAGAAAATGAGTCAATGTATCGATCGATGTGAAACTGAGCAGCTTATTTTTGTTGCTTAAAGGTGATTAATGCACAAAATAAACCAATGACTGAAATGCATCTTAGGGCAATGAATAAATAAAATACTTGCATAAACTAGAAAAAGTCACATTTTCTCTCTTGGCCTCAACCATTGCATTTCTAATAATAGAAAAGTTTATTTATTCCACTATGTTTTAAACATATGTTCCTTCAAACCACAAAGTTCCCTGGAGCTATCTTGGAATGTGAAATGAAAGACCAAAACCAACAGTGGTCTAAGCTGCTTATCTCACTCTCAACGGGCGGATTTTATTTTATTTATTTTTTATCTGTTTTTCTAATGGGGATGGGTATGGGAGGAAGAAGATGGTTCTAAAGAAGATTTTGTTTAAAATTATATACTACTTTTACAATTAAAAATCACTTCTAAATAAGATTATTTCCATAAATCTTTCTATAGTTCAACTCTTATTCTAAAGCTTATGTTCCGAGGGTACTTTTTATTTTGGCAAATACCGAAATAAATCACTATTCTCTTCACTACTGTGCAAACTTTAAACTAAAAGTTATACCACATGTGTCTTATGAAAAGGCAAAATGCTCTTGTGTATCTGGGTCCGCCCGACCATTTACACAGTATTGAAATTTCCAATGTCAATTTCTATCTTATGCTGATGATTGCTACTTCTTTGCCTGTTCAACTAATTCAAATAAAATATTAAACACAGTAAGTGCAGCTATGTGGGTCAAGTATTATAGAAATAATGTATCTATAGCAACTATTCAGTATATGTTGAGAAACTGAAAAAAAATAATCAGATCTAGTATTCACTTTTACCAGTAATAATAACTTTACAGTACCTCCTGAATCAGTTAACACGTACTGTTCATACAATGGTGACTTGACTACAATTACTGCTCTTGTTATTGAATTTTTTGTTCTGTTTGTTATTGTAGTGGTTGTTTTGCCAATGCTTTTGACAATGATATAAAACAAACTAAGTTACTAAACTTGAATATCTTTGAAACCATACTTGTCTTAAACAGTGAAGAAAGTTCCTCCACCATTCTTCTTATTTTCATTAAACTGAACATGTAGGCTAAATAATACTGAAATAAGAAATATCTTTAACTTAGCAGTTATTCTGATTGAGAAAAGTTTAAGTTTTCCATCAGGTCATGTTTGGAAAAATATTTTTTGTAAAATGAGCCACACTGTAACCAAAACTATTTATGAAATCTAAAATATGAGCTAGAATTCAAATTGCATTATTTCTAGGAATAACAAGAACAAATACTATTATTATTTAGTGCATATTAATATCAGACTTTCACTAAGGACATTCCTAAATTATGTCATTTAATCCTCAGAGGACATATTAAATATTATTGAACTCAGAGAGGCTAAGTCACAGGCCAAAAGTCACACAGCTATTAAATGGTCCAACCATATTACAAACTCAGATATATTTCAGTCCTTAGCCTGTTTTTTGCCTATATTGGAAGGCCTTAAAACTGAAATTACAACTTCTTGACTACCAGTGGTATTATGAATCCAAGAAAGAGAAGTAGGACCATGAATGAGGTTCTGTGATGCAGAATTTACCATGCAGAAACAATAGACTTTCTCTTGCTGGATTCTTTGTCTATTTACACTTTTCCAGAATTCTTGGGAAAGGAAACAAGTAAAATTCATCAATAACTACGTACTCTCATCACCCTGTTTTCCATGTTTGTGAAAATAAGTGTTATTACACTATAATAAGAAAAAGCACTAAAATAAATCAGTTATTTTGTTCTGTTGCTAAACAAAATTAAAGGGAACAGAAAGATATTAAAGCAGAAATTAAGAAAATAAGGAGTTAAGCATTACTGGATTTGTCTAACATGAAATATTAATACAGAGCAAAATACACAAAATACGTTTTAGGGAAAAACAGTATTTACAGGGACAAAGATGGAGCATGTAAATATTCAATTTATAATTCAAATTAATAATTTTCAAATTATGGCTGAGTAAATGTCATTTTCTTTTTCTTTTCTTTTTTTTAAATTTATTGGGGTGACAATTGTTAGTGAAATTACATAGATTTCAGGTGTACAATTCTGTACTACATCATCTATAAATCCCATTGTGTGTTCACCACCCAGAGTCAGTTCTCCTTCCATCACCATATATTTGATCCCCCTTACCCTCATCTCCCACCCCCTACCCCCCTTACCCTGTGGTAACCACTAAACTATTGTCTGTGTCTATGAGTTTTTGTTTCTCATTTGTTTGTCTTGTTCTTTAGCTGGTTTTGGTTTATATACACATATCAGTGAAATCATATGGTTCTCTGCTTTTTCTGTCTGACTTATTTCGCTTAGCATCATACTCTCAAGATCCATCCATGTTGTCACAAATGTTCCTATATCATCTTTTCTTACCGCCGAACAGTAGTCCATTGTGTATATATACCACAACTTCTTTATCTATTCATCTATCGAAGGACATTTTGGTTGTTTCTGTGTCTTGGCCACCGTAAACAAAGCTGCAATGAACATTGGAGCACACGTGTCTTTATGTATAAATGTTTTCAGATTTTTTGGGTAGATACCCAGGAGAGGGATTGCTGGGTCATATGGTAATTCTATTCGTAATTTTTTGAGGAACCTCCACACTGCCCTCCATAACGGCTGCACCAGTCTGCATTCCCACCAACAGTGTCTGAGGGTTCCTTTTTCTCCACAGCCTCTCCAACACTTGTTACTATTTGTTCATGGTAGCCATTCTGACTGGGGTGAGGTGATATCTCATTGTGGTTTTTATTTGCAGTAAATGTCATTTTCTAAGAAATTTGGACAGTAAACTATTTGTCTTTTTTTAATGTGTCAGAAAAAAAATAACCAATTAATTCCAAAGCACTTTCAGTTATCTGCCGTTTGAACTCTATCATCCAACCTCCACTGATGATGTCAGAGACAAAGAGTCTCAATGTAAGACTCCTGAAACTTTTTTTAAAGGATAATTATGAAGGGAGAATCCCATGAAGGACTAAATAATTTGGTCATCTTAAGTAAAAAAGACTTTGTTCTAAAGAGCATCAAAACCAAAACTAGCAGTAGGGATAAAAGCCACCGGTGGATTGTTACAGACTATTTAAATTTTGATAGATAATCTTATTGTTATAAACTGCTTACATCTTAAATAAGACTAAATTTTAAGGTCAGATTTTTTTGGCACCAACGTTATTGGTAAGTCAATCTAAACATCTTACAACAAGCTTTTTTTCTTTTTTTTTTGGAAATAGATGTTCTGATTAGTTATCTAAATGGATTCATTCTCCCACATAGACATGCTCTCTCACAAACACACATCACTTTTTTTCTTAACGTTTGTAATTTTTTTCCCTCTGGGATGCAAGAATTTTCAATTTTGAAATGACATGGCTTATCTGATAGAAAAGTGCTTTGTGGGCTAGCTTCTTTTCAAATTACCTAACACTCAGTTAATGTAACTTGACTGATGATGAACTTTTGATCTGATCATCTTTAACTAAGTTTATTTAATTGAGCAATTGTTTTTGCTTAATAAAAATTCCTCCAATATTTTTTCCCATGACCTGAGTCCTCAAATTACAATATGATGGAACATATCTGGAAACCTCTTAGAATGTTTCAAAATTCTCAAATACAATAATTAATGTGTAGGTATATAAGTATACTTTAAATATATGTATATAAGTATACTATCAATCTTTTGATATTAGAGGAAATAGCATGTGAAAATATAATTTGATAGGATTGTATAATTCCATAATTATTAACAATAAGTTTTAATAAAGATATAGAAGAAATCGATTTTATGAAGACTGGGTTCATTTTATAGTCAACTCATTAATTCAACAAATATTGACTACTTCCTCTGTCAGAACGAGAAACTTTGTTAGTCCACAAGATTATAAAGTCCTAGTTCTGCCCTTAAAGCATTTGAAGTCTACCAGAGGGTAAGAGGGGAGGTGGGTGGTAGATGAGGGTAAATGGGATCAAGTATATGGTGATGGAGGGAGAACTGACTCTGGGTGATGAACATACAATGTGATGTATAGGTGATGTATTACAGAATTGTACACCTGAAACCTATATAACTTTACTAACCACTGTCACCATAACAAACTTTAATTGAAAAAAAAATGAATTTAAAGTGTAGTAAAAAAATTAAAACAAATTTTAAAAACACAATAAGTGTTATAAAAATAATGAATACAGGGAAGTACTTCACCCTTACTGAGAGGATACTGCACACCTGCCCATAACTGGAAAAATCTAAGAAAATCCTTTTTAGAAAATGTGCTGATTAAATTGAACATTAAAGTATACACAGATGTTGACATATTGAAATATCATTTCAGCCACAGAGGATGAGGCAATGCAAAAGCATTGTAGTGTGAGAAAGCAGAGAAGATTCAAGTTATTATAAGTATGAAATATGTTCAGAATGGAATAACATGAATGGGAATAAGAGACAAGATTTTAAGCCATGGAGGAGCTAAATCATGAAGTGCCTTGTACGGCACACTAAAGATTTTATATTTTATTCTGAAGGCTATATGGTTTTTCATCACTAGAACAGGACTTCATTAGACTAAGTACAGATGGCTAATTTGAGGAAGAAAAAAATTAAAAGTGCAGGTGTAAGAAAATCAGTATCAATAGATTCTAGGAATACCTTCAAGCAATTAAGGCCTCAGTTAAATTCTGTCAGTGGGGGCAGGGAGAAGAAATTAGATTTGAGAGCTATTTAGATGGTAAGCACAATAGGATATGTTAATAAATTTGATGTTGGGAATAAAAATGAGAAAAGAATCATGGATGGTTACCTTGTTTTTAGTTAGGGTGAATGGAAGACTGGTGATTCTATTCATGGAAATAAATAACTCAGGTGAAGGAGCAAGTATTGGAGGGAATGGTGATGAAATTAGTCATGTTAAGGTAAAAATGTCTTTGGAAAATCCAAGAATGATATCTTGTAAACAGAAGTACACATAGGTCTGGGTCACCAAAAAAAAAAAAAAAAGGGGGAGTTCTAGGTTGGAAGCTATATTAGTTTGCTAGGGTTGCCATAACTGAGTATAATCAACTGGGTGGCTGAAATAATACAGTTTTATTTCTCACAGTAATGGAGGCTGGACGTTTAAGATCAAGGTGCTGACAGGCTTGGTTTCTGGTAAGGCTTCTCTTACCAGTGTATAGACAGCCTGCCTTCTGGCTGGGTTCTCACACTGCCTTTTGTCTATGCACATACTCTCCTGGTTTCCCGTCCTCTTCTAATAGGGACACCAATCCTACTGGATTAGGTCCACACCCTTATGGCTTCATTTAATGTTAATTACCTCCTGATAGGCCTATCTCCAAATAGTCACATTGAGGGTTGGGGCTTCAATATATGAATTTGACGGGATACAATTTGGTCCATAACAGAAACATAGATTTGATGATAGGACAGATATTATTAGCATCATTTTACAAATGGACAGACTAAGGTTGCAACTAAGTTATTTGTGCTGTCATACAGACAGCATTGGCAATGGAATATGCCTAGTATTCTCTCTATGTTCGTATGATATAGTGGACAGGACAATTATCCCTTCCTGGCACATACAACCTCAATAACGGCAACAACAAATCATCACATAAGCCAACAGATACTTAGCCAGGTAGGTTATAGAGGCCTCATAGAACACCATTACATCTTTACTGAATGCCCAAAAGGAATGGGATTTAATGGAACTAGCCAACATCAGCAGACATGCTATTTCATGATGATGAACAAGAATGTCAGAAATTTTCTCAGGACATCAAACGCAGGGCCAAATCTTATGGATGATATCCCAGGGAACCTTTAATATCCTCACAGAATAAACCATGCTATTTGTGACTCTGAAGACTGAAGGGTGAAGCAGCCACCCCAGCTGTGATTTGAAACTGATGTTTCAGGGAAACAAAGTATTTCAAAGTCAGCTTTGCCTTACACCTATAAGTTTGCCCTGCTGGCTGTGTTCAAACACATGAATTGTTCACTGCACAATATGATGATTATCCAGCTTTCACCAGAGGGCTGTGAAAGAACAAAAGGCTGAGGGGTAAAGAGGATTTTTATTATTAGGTTGCTATTCTTATGAAACATTCACATAACAAAGGAATTGCCTTGTGTTAAAAGAAATTTTGTTAAGGAAACTTCATGAAAGAGATGCTTACACTGCCTTTCAAGTAACTATATATGTACTCAAGGGGAAAAAAAAGAAAAAAGAAAAGCTGAGTTAGGAACTCAGTTCAGAACCATATTTTCAAGGAGTAAGTAAGGGAAAATGCAGACATCTATTGGACTAATTTAAAATTCCAGGAGTGTGGATTTGAGCATTAATTATATGCCAAGCAGAATTTATTTTATTACAGCTCCTATGCTGATGTTAGTGACTCTCCATTGCTCTTTTCCCACAGCCTGGAATTAGTTGGAAGCACAGGCCTAATTAAGATGGGTCGCTCAAGGCACACCTGTTGTGTGTGCATAATTAAGCAGGATTCTTAGTTTCCCAAATGCAATCAGGGTGTTAGTTTTCCATTCAGACTTTCCCTTCACTCTCCTAGTCCCAACTGGTACTACCACTTGTTTAAATAAACCATAGGAGGGGTAGATCCAAGATGGTGGAGAAGGTAAACACTGTGCCTGCTTCCTTCCATGAACACATTAAAACTGCAACTAAATTATACAACAATCAACCTGGAGAAGTCAAGCTGAACAGAAGTTTTATAACTAAGGAAATAAAGAAGCCACGTAGAGACGGGTAGGAGGGGCGGAGACATGGAACAGGCCCCACACCTGCCTGTGGTGGATGAGAATCAGGTGGGCTATTTCACCCCATGAGGGTGGGACGGGAGGCTGTAGGAAACCCAGACATCCTCTGAAACGGCCTATGCACAGCCTCACTCATTCGCAGGTACTCACCTTGGGCTCCAGCGGAGAGAGACGGTACTCAGGAGGTGTTGGAGGAATAAGGAGGCAAACTGAGATGTGTGGCTTTGCTGCGAAGGCTGGAGGACAGTCGCCATTTCCCCTGTGAATGGTCCTCCCGTGGAGCCGGCAGGCGGCCGCCATCTTAAATGTGTTAAGCCTGCCCCCACAGGCCAAATCTGAACGTGATTGGTCTGGTAAGCTCTGTTCACTTCACCCTTCTGACTCACTGGGACCTGGCCTCCAACACCAGAGGCATTTTCTCTGTGAGCAGCCAGCCCTGTCCATGTTGCACTTTTTCTTGGAAAACTATTGGAGTCTGCAAGCCCCAGGCAGGTGATGACTGGCCTTGGTGTGCTCTGAGACTTCTGTTTAGTCACTCCAGGCTCAGCACTGGCAACAAGCCAGAATTTACATTATCCTGGTGACCATATCTCTGCTGTTTTACTCTTCTCTTCTCTTTCCTGGTTCTAATTTCTCGTTGGAGTAGGGAGAACAGAGAGAAAAGTAACCCTCATATTTGATGTGGCAAGTGATTGCAATTCCTTGTCCATGGTCTCTGATTTCCCACCAAGGACCACTGTCAAAGGTGGCTGACTCAATGTGGGTGAGTTCTTTGGCCAGCTATGTAGGACCTTCCCACCAGGTGATCTGACTTTGGCTCAACCTCTTCCTACACAAGGAGTGGGTCATGTACAATTATCTTCCAGGTGTTTATTTAAACCTTGAGATACTTGCACATCCTTTCTTTGCCAAATAGTTGGGATTCAGGAATGCAGATAGTTCCTTTGCTATCACTTCTTTCCATCCTGCTGTTTCATTGTCTTCCTGTTCACATAAGCCCAGGGAAAATCAACAAACTCTCTTTCAGAGAAGGCAACAGTCTCCCATTCTGGTACACACTCCAATAAATGGCTCTCTTTGAGCTTCCCTCCTCATTGGACACTGCAGGGAGAAGTGAGCATAGTGGAACCACTCTATTCCTCACTAGGCTGATGACTCACAACTTTCAAACACCCTTTCTTTTAACCCTATCAGCAAATATATAATAAGGTCCAGCAGAGGAGATAATGCTTGGTGTATCATTGCCAGTTATGTCATCTGCCAATAATCCTAGAAGAGTTGTCTGATCTCTAGTTGTTTCTCTGTCCATTCTTAAAATACAGGATACCTGCTTTCTCTTTTCTTTAATCTTAAGTCTTGGTAACCAATTCCAGGACAAAAGGGAAGTTCCACTCAACATGCTGATGGAGATGTTTTCTCATCCAAAGCCCCTCCCTATTCAGTCACTTCAGTCTTCTTGCTGTTATCATTGGAGCAGAGCTCTTAGTTTCCCAGAGCAGCTACATGTACTTCCTCCCTCGCTGCCCTCATCCATCAGGTCCTTGGTCTAGTCCTGTGTTGTGTGAGCTCTAAAATATCTTTCCTTTGCCCTACTGCAGTTTTACTAAGAAAGAATCTCTATTAGATACTCAAATACTTGACTGGACAAAACAACAGATGGTACATAGGCCTGTTCACACTTTTAAATGAGTTGAAAAGTATGTTTCTAGTAATAAAATAACAATAAAATGTGAGCAGTATAACAGAATATACATTTCCAAAATGAGCTAGATCAAATCATTTTGAACTACCCTTTGGGGCTTTTTATGATCCATAAAAGAAAGCCATTTTTATTACTTTTATAGTTTTGTTTTGTTTTTTATCTGAAATAGTATACTCAGATTTATCACTCATCTAATTCACCAGACTTGGCTCCAGATGACTTTTGTTTATTTTCAGTAATTAAATTTGCCCCCAAATATCCTCAGGGCTAACACTGGGGATGTTTAAAGAATATGCTCCATATTCTAAAGGCAATACAAACAAACAAATGAAAACAAAAACAAAGAAAAAAAAAGAAAGAATATGAAATCTGGCATATTTATAAGTTTCTGTCATAGCAACAAATAGCCCGAAAGTTTCAGTGGCGTGCAACAACAGAGATTTATCTTTCAGTCATGCAGTACGTGGGTTGCAAACTTGCTTGGCTCCACTGGACTCCATACAGCCATGCTCAGCTCTGCTCCACATTGTCTTCTGATCCCAGGACTCAGGGAATAGCCCCCAGCTGCAACATGCTGCTCTAATGGCAGAAAGAAGAAGAATGAGAGGCCAAACCAATCCATGATAGCACCTTGAAAGCACCTGCACAGACACGGATACATTTCATCCAGTCACATCCTATTGGCCAAAGCGAGTCACGTGGCCAACCCTGACGAGGAATGGAGAATTAGACTCTGCCTATGGGAAGGCACTGGTAATCATCCAGCAAAGAATACAGATGTATAATCTTCTTCAGGGAAGAAAGCATAGAATTGGGAACAATAATCAAATCTCCTGCATAGTCTGAGCACAATCTTAAGTATGAACATAATATAACATTCCAAAGAGACTACTTTCAAGGTGGTAATAAATACATAATAATAAATAAATATTAGATATATAAATTATGGTATGGGGATAAAAATTAAGTCAGTTACATACCTTATGGGCTCCTTTCATATATTTGTGTTCTAAAATTTTGTACAATCTAGAATATGGATTTCATTATTTTCTGAATTAATTGTGTTTTAATAGTTTCATATTAAAGTTGTTACAAAATGGTTTATTGACAAACATATATTGCAAAATAACTATTGATTGTAAATTACATTTCTGCAGGCTTTGCCCATATAATGCCCCTGAGTTATAAATTCAACAGAAGTTCAGTGCTATATTTCTGAAAGACCAAATCAATATTCTAAGAATGAACACAGGAAAGTTATCTCTGCAAAAACCATAAAATGTATCAAATTTAGAAAAGTATTAAATCAGCCTCTTAATCACTGAGAAATAAAACAAAGTTGTAAAGGCTAAATAAGTATATGCTTTTTACTTAACACACTATTGGAATCTTAAAATTAATAATTCCATATCAGGTATTGGATTTCAGCCTTTATATGTCTCAGGGTTATAAGTACACTTGAACAAGTTATATTCTGGAATCCACCTGTGTTCACTAAAAACTGATCTACGGAGCCACACATCTTGCCTCACATAAAGCAGCAACAAACACAGGAGGAAACGGGAAAGGGAGATCTTGGGGTGACCTGAAATAACTCATCTTTTTGAGTAGCTCAGTTTTCTTCTGCTCCTGGATGTTATTGTCTCTCTTTACTCACGGGAAATACACAAGTAGGTGAAAATTTAAGTCAGACCCTAAGATGTGGGCTATCGTGCTGTCGAGCACTAAAATTAAGATCTACTCTGAAGGAAGGTATGAGGCAAGGCGAGCAGGGTGGTGTGATTACTCTGTTCTGTCCTGCTGGCAGACTGATGAAACGCGGATTATCTGTACTTTTACTGTGGCTCTAGCCTAGTCACTCACCATGGGACCAGAAGCAGCTATGCACGTAAGAAATGGAGAAAAGCTCTAATTTGTGAGAGAAATCTCCACTTCATGCGAGCTGAGAGGTTTGTGACTACCGTATGTCTCTGTGAGTCCACCACGATCTCCTTAATTTAGGAAAATACAAGATCCTGCATGACGTCCTATCACAGATGTGCTCAGTCATGTGGGTTATGCTTCCTTCTATTCTTGCTTTCTGCATCTCATACTTAACATTGTCAAACCTTTAATCAGCTAGACTTTATGCATTTACCCTCATTCTAATGTTGTCATTACTTACAGTCTATATCAAACTGGATCTCAGACATGAGGATAAACAGGTCTCTGGCATTTTGAGATTTACATCACAGTTTGTAAACAGTCACACTGCCTGCATCTTAAAAGCCCAATTTTTCAACACCAAGTCTTACTCAAGACTTCTCAGCCCCTTAACCTTTTTTTTTAAACTTTTCATAAGCAATACTGCTTCTTCCAGGTGACAATGTCTTATGAAAAGGGTTTCTGTAATGCTCAAGGGATCGTGGCCAGCTGTTTTCTACAATCTCACAAAGAGAGGCAATGAGAGAAAGCTATGGCATGAGGGGGTTTATCACTTCTATGGTGAAGGTCGCTGACACGGAACTGAGTGACCCTCTACTCAAACCTGTATGGCTTAACTTTCTCGGCAGTTGTTTCAAACTAATGGACATGTTAATATCTCTTGCCGATAAATGACTGTGCCGGTAAATGACTCTCATGATCTCAATTCTGCAATGTGTAGAAACAGACTCTTTATGAAGTCGGGTAAAAAGCCACAGAACTTGAACCAGATCTCACCAGGAGAACATGTCATCTTGCAGGGATGTGCAGGAAACACATTCCAAAAGGAAAAGAATCACAACAAAATACACTGTTTTCTTCACCTTTACATTTTTTACAACACAGTCACATATTCTCTCTGTAAATCTCCCTTTTCTTTTCATTTTGAGCAAAGAATCAAACTGAGATTTTCTTCTTTGAATGAGCTGCTCCTGCGAGAAGCAAACACAATTCTTATAGGATAAGAATTGAGTATTGTCAATACAAATTATATAATTCTGGCAGATCCTGTGACATTACATCTTATAATTTTTCTTTTAAATATTTTAGTAAAAAGTTGACTTCTGTGCAGAATAACTTTTCCTTTTATCATGTAGATAGTCATCGGGTGGTTACAGTTATAGTTAACGTACTAGAACAGGTTTAAACTAACTTAAAAAACAAGAAACTCAATATTCAAAACATATAACAATTGTTGCAAGGATTGATATGGGACATAGAAATACTCTACCTATCAACTCCCTATCTCACTGAAACTCAAGTAGACTATAAAATAGTATATTACAAAACTCCTCAAAATACTGTGAGAATCTGAGAGGTACATAATTCTACATAAAATGTTTGAAGTTTTACATGTGCATACTTGTATTTGCATCTTTCCAATTCACACTCATTTTCTTAAAGCTCCCAAATAATGACATGATTCACTTGTTATGTGTCTGACATTTCAAAATCTCACCATAGGAGTAGGCTGGAAAACTGTTTATTGTCTGTTCTTCTTACATTGAAAATGCATCTTTAGCCCCGTGTGTGTGTGTGTGTGCGCTTGTATATGAATGTGTTTTTAATGCTTTGCAGAAGTAAATAAGTACTGTCATTCCACTCAAAGTTTATATTTCTTTTGGGAAAGTAAAAGAAGTGCTAGAAGATTATTTTGCTTCATAACAATGACAAGGAGGAAAGCCTCCAACTAAAAAAGAAAATGCAGACTAATTGAATTAATTTTTTCAACTTAAATGTGTAGGGACAGAAAACTTAGGACAATTAAAAATAATGTGTTTGTTAGAGACTCTGTAACAATGCATATTGGGCAGTGAGGCAAAATTAGCAATACAGAATGAAGTCCATCTATATATTTTCTGACTGCTATTCATTAAATCCTTTTTATTTTCAGCATTCCATCCTCACAATAATTTTCTTCTAGTTCCTTGAATGCTAATTATTTTTCATAAGAAAAGACTAGAGACCAGCTAAGATTAAAAGAATCAGTCAGAAAAAGTTAACATTCAAAGGAATTTGTCTTTTTTATTCTATTTCAGTATTTTGGAGCATATTAGAATGTAAAGTATAAGCATATTGGAATTAGTTTAAGCACATTGGAATTAGTTTCAAGGCAACAGAAATTGTAACATGGCAGACAGAGTATTTAAATACTTGTCACTGCTTCATCATCTAGCAACGTATTCTTACATTTTTTATTTTCGATGCCCCCCACCCCACCCCATGCTCGTGACAGGAGTAGACTGCCAGGTAGTGACAGAAATTCGCTTGGGGAGGCTGTGACATACAGCTGAATTAATGTTTTTTGACTGCATAGTCATACATTGTGCTAAGTCCTTTGAAACGCATTAGCTCATTCTATGTTCTATACAGCTCTGTAAAGTCAGAGTTATTACTTCCTTTTACAGAGAAAGAAATAAAACCGCAGCCTTGCTAAGTAACTGGCCTAAGTTACTTGTAAGTTGTAGGGCTAGGACTTGCATCCAGAATTTCCTGAGAACAAAAACCATGCTCTTGCCTTTACAATATCTTCCTATAGGTCATCAAGGGGAAATGCTGGCAGAAAGAGCAATATAGAAGTATCAACACGGTGGGGGCAACATCTTTTGAAAAAAAGCAGAAAAGGTGGGGCTGATGATTGAGTTGCAATATAGTGTGGTCACTTATAAATACTATTTCTAAAATTATTTCTTCATATTTTAATAAGTCAAAAATATATTCTTAAGATAAGTATTTGTTATATAATTAATAAGCCTGAAAGAAAAAGTGCATTGTGAACTGAAATGAGAAAAGGCAGTTCTCTTATTGATTCTTCACTTTTGGAATCTTATTAGCTATCAAGATGGAAGTTGATGACCGCCAACAAATAAAACACATTTGCCTCCATTTTATGCTGTTAAACTGCCGAAAGCTACCAAGTACAGTCTAAAATGCACTTATCTTTCCTGCTGGAGGTGTTAAAAAATCAGCTTTAGATACAAGAATTATTTTTCTCTGTTTCCTTCAGGTTGCTAAAGGATGCACAGAATGAAGCTTATTTTAAAAGCTGGTATCAGAAGCTGTTGGCTGCTCTCGAATTCTGTGCAGGAAAAGCCTTGAGTGATGAGTTTTCGAAGGAGATGAAACTTATCAAAATTCTGGGAGACATTGGGGAAAAAGTCAAATCTGCCAGTGACCCTCAAAGACAGGTTTGTTGAGAAATCAATCTTCATGTAGTGAAGTGGTTGTTTCTGTTTTTGTTTTTTTTTTAAATCTTTGGTTGTTTTAATTTCATAGCTTAGAAAGAAAATTCCTTATAAGACACTTAAATCAATTACTTTCATCAAGGTTTTTTGTGTTTTTTTGTTTTGTTTTTTTCATTTTACTATCCTAAAGTTATTGCCTATCACTAGGACAAAGTTGTCTCTCACTAGGACACTAAATAGCCATGTAGCATGCAGAGAATACCTGACAAGAGGCCAACTTAAAGGCAGTTGGAATTTAAAATGACCAGAAGAAATAATTTCCTTAAAATAGCAGCACAAGTCAGACTCATAGAAGTACATAAGGAGACTCTTTAGGGCACGTTTGTCCAAGGTACAAAATTTAGGTCTGGGCTTTTCCAACAATGCACTCATCAAGATCCCATTTTTAAAGACTTTTTGCCAAAACAAGTAGAATGAATTAAATGAAACTATTCAATAGTGGTGTGGCTAGTAATACTCTTACAATAAGATCCATGGATGACAAAGTATGATGCCTCTTTCATCAATGATTATAATAATGGACTTCGCTATTCTTTTTGGTGGTCTGTTGGAAGAACACTTGCTCTTCTTATTTATCTGCATCTCTAGTTCCCTTCATTATGGATCATTAAGTAGGTTCCCTAATCACTAAATGGGCTCAACATTCTAGATGCAGGGAGATATTGGGCATCCATTCATTGTAGTAAGAACATCATTCAATAACAATTAAGTACTTACTACAGACTAGGAGTTAAGGATGGAAAGATGACTAAAACATGAATTTTGTGCTCAAGGGAGCTTAGAGTTTCTCTTCACCCACTATTTTAAAATCAACAAGAGTTTTCAACAAAATGATGTGAAAATAGTAACAGGCAGTGTCCCAGAATTTTTTTCCCAGCACAAGATTTTTCTTGCTGGAAGTCACTTCATTTGGTAAAAATTCCAGAAGCTAGCTATTGTCTTACCTAGGATATAATGGAAAAGAAAAAGCATATTCATAAAATTTGTTTTTAAATGGGAGACATATAAACTCTGATTATACAGAAGAGCCTAAGGCACATAACATGATGGACAATGCAAAAAAAAAAATTATATGATTTCTCCATATTACTATTATCTCATTAATTATTTTCTAGAGATAGACAAAAAGTTGAAAGCAAGTGAAATAAATTGGTTTCAAATTTACAAACTTTTTGTATAGGTTTGGTCTATTTCTTACGTTTTTAAATCCCTCACATATTTAAGATGCATACTACAGTGAAATAATTCTGGTGCCTTTTCTGACCATTTGCATCATGTTCCAGAGTGATATTGACATTATTCTCCCAAGTAAAAGTATTTTTTTTCACCTTGACTGGCTGCTTTTGTGATAAAAGCTCTTCACATAAAAATAGGAAAACAAAAGAGGTGGGGGAAGCAGTTATAATTTTTCACCATTTAAGTTACTGTTTGCTTATTTTTTTAAAAAAAAGCACTAATTAAACCTAACTATGTGAAATAAAGAGATTTTAATTTAATGAAGAGAGAAGAGATG
Source organism: Rhinolophus sinicus (assembly GCF_057876585.1). Lineage (NCBI taxonomy): Eukaryota > Metazoa > Chordata > Mammalia > Chiroptera > Rhinolophidae > Rhinolophus > Rhinolophus sinicus. Next base: position 33,600,525 of record NC_142501.1, read on the forward strand.
CTCCTCCATAATATTTTTGAGGCAAATCCAAGCATAGATAAGGCAAAAGAGGACAGACAGAAAGAATGCCGTTGTGGGATTTTCCTCACTTCTCCACCTTGATCTTCTGGATTCTGGGAGCAGCAAATGCTATTATGTGCCAGTGAACCAGGAAGAAAAGCTAAGAAACTCTTGAGAGGTAATTAAGCATTATTACTATGATATCCTCATTTCCACAATTGGGCTTAAAGAGTTTTCAAAACTGGGCTAAAAGGAGCTTTCTTAATTTTGAATTATTATTACTATTTTGTTTTGAATTACTATCGATTTTCCCCCTATTTTCATTGGGAATACACAATTATAGAGGCATTGTTTGTGGTCTCAGACCTTCAACAGGTACTATGAAAGAGGATTGTGGGAGTGAGTCAAGTATCAGAATTATACTCGTTGGTATTTAGTAAACTATATGTATTACTGTTTCTGACCATTATCAATTGTCTGCAATAAACATTTTTTGTCATTATTGCTCATAATATATGTAAACTTTTTTCTAAAATGTACTATTAAGTGTAAATCTTAAGAGTTACAAACTAAGAATTCAGAAAATTATCAGAGATGGATCATATTAATAATTACTTAAAGCAGGGATTTCAAGTTGCTGAGCCACAGCTCAAGTCTAACCCATAGTGTTTTGTTTCAACAGAATAGTGCTTTGATTTTGTTGCTATTTTTTAAAAATTGAATTTAAAGTCTTTTAGAAAGCATGCACTCATTAATTCTCCATTTTTTCCCCAGCACTCTCTGCTATTTTTAGCCTGCTGCCTCCTCAAGTGTGGCTACATCACCTACCTGACCCTAAAGCATCCAAGTGTGCAACCCTTGAATTAAAGAGTTTATTTAATCATATTACAACTTGAAGGAAAATTTAAGTTCTTTACACTTTCTAAATGCTTTTTCTTATGATTTTCCACAGGAAGTATTGAAGAAAGAGATTGGAAGACTAGAAGAATTCTTTCAGTATGTAAATACCTGTCACCTCCCTCTGAACCCTGCTCTATGTATAAAGGGGATTGATCATGATGTAAGTCAATTTATTCAGTAGATAAGTTGAGTTATTTTGTTTTGCATTGTTTAGTCCACTGCATGTTTATGAAATGGCACAAACAATTTATACATTTTATGTAATTACTTTAAGAAAAATAATTGAATTCCATTCAAATCATGTGCTCCATCTGATGTACTGTGTGACCCCTCTCGCCAGTTGACTTGTTGGCTTAGAAACATCAGTTCAGTGAAAAAAAACAATAAAGATGCTTTTCACTGAATTGATTTCTCAATTTATTCAAAATGGTTGATTTGCTGACCCCAAACAGGCTAAGTTTAATTTCATGCTTATTTAGATTACGTGTATGCCCATGCCTAGTACACTAATATATCATTAGCTATAACATCTCCATTTCAATTCAATTTAAAATTCATTGATGCTCATATGTTAGTGTGCCATATAATACATTTTGTGATTCTACTCATGCCTGGAAAGCCATTCCTAGTGTTGTCATCTTACAAACCCCTTCTCTTCATTTGCCTCTGTCAGCCACCCTTCTCTGACATGGAACCATCCTTTCTTCTCTGTTCTCCATGAGCTTTATTTTTCACCTTCTCAAAAGCCCAAGAGTAGAAGACACTAACAGAGACAAGGATTGATAAGAGAGATTTAGAAGTAAAGAGGTTAAACTATCACACATGCATAATAAATGTTACTTAACTGAAGTTATAAGACAATCAACAAAACAAATCCAACAATTAGAAGAAAAATTAGACCATTATTACTATGAATACAAAAAGTTTTTCTAAAAACATGATACTATCACCTTTACAAATTTGCTGCCACAAAGACACCCTACAAACTTTTCTCATATGCTACATAAACATATTTTGAAAAATATCAAAGTCATGAATTCCACAAACTATGTCTATTTGATCTAAAATCCAAATCATCGCTACTTTTTAAAAAAATGTGTAGCTTTTTAATCATTAGCAGTATTCACTGATTAATGCTGATGCTATATGGAAACTCAGCATTCATAGACGTAGTAACTTAAAGTAGAAAGAACAAAATGGATCATTGAGTCCAGATGTTGGGGTTTTTTATTTCTGCTTTCTTGGTTTGTTGTTGTTTAAGGAATAGACTTTTTTTTTTTTTTTTTTTTTTTAATTAAAAGTACATGAGTTTTTGTTTGTGGGTTTGGGGTAGTTCTAATTGTGGCTGATGTGAGTGTCCAGGTGAGCTGGCCAGATTCCTGGGTCACCAGCCCAGGAGTTACCACTTCTAGTGCTGAGACAAGGACCACACTCCTTCCCTCCTTCCCTGCAGCAACCTGCAGCCATTGGCACTTTCCCTGAGACTCGAAAGTGCCCCAAGGAGAGCTCAGTTTTTGCCCCATTTGCTCTGACCAGCTGCGCCTGGCACAGGGTCACCACACTTGTGCATACGGCAATGAACAAGACAGATGTGGTAGGTGTCGCTCTAATCTACAGGACATGTCAGTCTGTCCTCCAGTTTTACTGACAACAAGGAAGTCTGAAGGGACATACATTACATCTGAAGGTGCAATAAATGTGGCAATGTTCCAACCAGAGCCCACATCTTGTTGGCCAGTAGAGGATCCATACTGGAAAGAGCCTCTATGAGAATAATAAACATGGTAAGACCTTCAGACAGACCTTTCAGCCAACGGTTCACTTGAAGATCCACTGAGGGAAAAAGCTCTGTGAATGCAGAGTGTGGGAAGACTTGTCATCCCTGTTCCCATCTCATTAAATACCAGAGACTCCACAATTGGGAGAAACCTCATGCATGTGATGAATGTGTAAAAAGCCTTCACTCAGAGTTCCCTACTCATTGATCATCAGATAGCCCATACTGGGGAAAAGCCTTCCTGATGTAATAAGTGTGTGAGGCCTTGTTCAGAGTAAAATCCTTTTCCAACATCAGGCACTTCACAAGTGAGAAACCTTACAGTTGAAATGAGTGTGGGAAAGCTTTCTGTTCCAATAGAAACCTTGTCAATTATCAGAGAATCCATGCTGGGAAGAAGCCTTATGAGTTTAACGAACATAGTAAGACCTTCAGTCAGAATAAATGTCTTATTTGTCATCAGAGCCTCCATAATGGGAAACAAGCCCATAAATGTAGGCAGTGTATAAAAAACCTTCAATCAGACGTCTCAACTTGTTGACTATGAACAAATTCATACCAAAGAAAACCTTTTGAATGCAGTCAGGCAAGGCTCTCAGCCTGAGTAAATGTTTTATTTTGTGTCACAGACTTCACACTAGCAAATAGCCCTATAAATGTGCAATCAAGACTCATACCTCATTATATATCAGAGAATTCACACTGGTGAGAAATCCTATGAATGTAATGAGTATGGGAAGGTATTTGGTTATAGCACCAATCTTACGGTACATCATAGAATCTATCTGGGGAGAAACCTTATAAATTTGATGACTGTGGAAAGTCATTATTGACAGTTCACAGTTTATCATGCATCAGAAAGTTCACATTGGAGAGAAGACCCGTGAATGTAGTGAGTGTGGGAAAGCTTAGAGTCAGCCTTCTATTTTAGTCATCATCAGTGAACTACACTGAGGATAGGCACTCAGGCCTGGCTTTCTTAAATCATGGTTCTCCAAGATGGAGAACAAAGGGGTTAAGTTTGAGTTAAGCTTTCTTAATAAGAAGAATTTTCACCTTTGTCAGTGGACAATTTCCTGTTTCCCTTTGGGTCACTGAGGGATTGTTGACCAGGTGAGAGAATCTGACTGACTTAATGCAATTTTTCTCCACTCCTGGGAAAGTAAACACCAGACATTTCCTTTACTAATATGTTTTTTTTTAATTATTTTAAATTTATTTCATTAGTGTGTAATTCTCAAGAACAGAGGTCATATCTTCCTTTCTCTATTTCAGTTCTTCTATCTCACCATTTACATAAAATCATCCTCCAAGACTCTGATTCATTCTTTCCTGTCTCTTGTTTATGGCCCTCCCAATCCTTATCTCTCCTTGTATCCCTTTTCCTACCTAAAAATACTTTTCTTTTACTTGTTTGCTAACCTATGTCTCTCAGAATCTTCAAATCCAGCTCACTCATCTCTGAACTCTCTTCTTCAAATGCTTCATCATTCAACTGTGATAAATTGCCTTGCAAATTATTTTCAATTTAATGTATTATGTGTACACGTTCATAGCAACTTTTTGTAGGCTCTTTGAGAATATGTGATCTTTTTGTTAGCATATAGGTAATGGTTTGTGCATACTAATTGTTGAATATATATAATATTTTTGGCATGACTCTCAAAAAATATACTGCACGTGAAAACCAAAATATGATACAATGAAAGCAAAAGAGCTGTGAGTAATGCAATTAAGAGGGGCTAAGCCTTGCCATCAGCTTCCCTTTGCCCTTTGTCTCTTCCCTAGATGTGGGATGCCTCAAAAAGACCCCCAAGAGATTGAATAAGTATAGAGTTTTAAATCTACTGATCCAGACTCATTGCTGGCCTAATACAGGATTTCCTAATTCAATACCATGACAGAAGGTGATATGTTCCCTAACTGACTTATTTATTATTTAACAAGCAGCCTCACCCATTTACTATAAAACTCAAACTGATTCAGTAAGTAAGGATTTCTGTTTGCTGTGGGATTAGGTGAGATTTATGTTGATAGCTTAAATTAAGAAATAGATCCTTTTCCTTTCAGCTTCTACCGATTTCAGACTTCTCAGAAATAATGATATGCAAACTGATCTTTCAACATGTATTGAGGTCATAATTTACTAAGTTGATAAACTGAAAGTATCAAGTTCTTTTCCTTTTTTTAATATTGATTGTACTCTTCACTGAGTCCACATGAACTCTCTAATAGCCTACAGAAACACAGCCTTTTAACACTCAAACAATTGTAAGAACATAAAAGAAAAATAAAGAAAGTATAATGGAAAGTACTCAATATTGTAAAGCTGAAAATGGAAATGCAAAATATAACTGAAAGAAACACAAAGAGAAAATATATGTTGTAATCTGTAAAGGTAAGAAAATGTTCATTAACAAAACGGGAAGTAGAATGCATTAATTTTTTGAACTACTTGATTAGGCATTATAAAAAGTATTTTATATCCATTAGCTCGTATATCTATTACCAAAATGTGTGAGGTAGAGGTTGTGAGCCCCATTTGACAGTATGATACATTTAAGTAACTTGCCCAAAGTCTTACTGCTAATAAGTTTCAGAGTCCATATTTGAAGTAATTCAGGGCTTTCTTAATTCTATATCCATGTTTCCTTTAAGTATGCTACAGGGAAGAAATAATTAAAAGGAAATAATTTTTAATAGAATTTGTTTTCTTTTAGATATTAACCAACTAGCATAAGCACAATACCTATATACTACTTAGTTTATTTAAATCACCAACATATCATCACTGTTCAGTGAGAAAAAAATGTAGTTGAAGATTTACCACCTGCCAAAAAGCTGGCTTTTCAGTTTCTAAGTAAAGGCTTTGGTTGGTAAACTAAAGTATTTTGTTTTTGTTTTTAAAAAATAAGTTTCTTTGCTCCAAAGTTTTGTATCCATATGTGTTATAGCTGCTCAAATAACAAATTCTGCAAGAGGCCATGATTCCAGGGAAAGTGTTCTTTTTGCTTTATTTTGCTCACCATTTTTCTCTTCTCTTCTTATAGGCATGTTCATATTTCACATCTAATGCTTTGCCATTGAAGATTACTTTCATCAATGCTAATCCAATGGGCAAAAACATCAGCATCATTTTTAAAGTACGGTAACTCCTAAAATATCAAATTGATTACATGGGTGGAAATATTGATTTATTACTCACGGAAAAAAAATTATTATAGCTCTTTTCCTCTGGCAATAGCACAGAGGATTCCAGCTATTTTTGATTTTGCATTTTTACAGAATTATAATACATGCCAAACTATGATTTGCAATAAATCAAACATGACTGGCTTAAAGCCAGGGAAACTTCAATATAAAACTTAAGAAAACATGTTTCAGTAAATGAAATTATATGATCACTTTTGAGTAGCACCAAAAAATGGAATGTATAGTGAGCCCCAAGGGGGAGAGTTTTATTTTGGCCTAAATACTAAATTAAGAATCAAACTTACTTGAAACTCAAACAATATAAATTAATTTAACATAAATTCTTATCTGTAAGCACTTGCTTATTTTGGTAATTTGGGTTGTTTTCTTCCTTTTAAATAATTATAAATATAGGCCATATCAGTCTTTATCATGAATCCCATGGGAAAATAGAGTAAAAGGTTATAGACAGGTGGGAAAGAGGGACTAAAGAAAGAACAAATAAAGTAAGTAAAAAGTAAGGATTTCCTAATCTTAATTCTTAATTATTAATTAAGAATAATTCAATAACTTAATTGTTCAGTCAAACCAGACAACAGATCTCAACATGATTTATTTGGTGGGTTCTGACTATTTTTGAGGATAATTAGCAAACCCATACATTTGCTTTGACCTGTGTAACCTCAAGCATTAGTGATTCCAAGACACTGCATTTTTGGTAAAATTAAAAAAAAAAAAATACAGAATCTCATCTTGGTATAATTTTATGCATGAGATTTAGAAAGCATTTTTGAAACCAAACCTCTTATTAGTTTAAAAGCATAGAACTATCCTTCTGCTTTGGATATATTCCATTTCCTTCATTATGCTAAAATAATCACCCCTTTATCATTTATTTTTATTAAAGGTAATTCACTCTGAAAACTTTATAACTACTTTCCTAATAAGAGAAGTCAATGATTCAAAGTCTGATGAATCATATGTGTACTATTTATCCTCAGAGTCAAGAAGTTCTTGGTATTCTAACTGTACATCAGTGCATACATTTATGGCATACCAAATAATGTTTCATTTAGCTTTCTCTTGGCTGAGTTTGAAATTTGAATAACCATTCATCCAGCCTCTCTTCACTAGACTTTGAGTCTAAGACATTACATATGGATAATACATCGAAAGATTATTATCAGGGAACAACATTTCAAGCAGCTTCTAATTTGATGATGAAGCTTCTGTAATCACTTAAAAGAAACTTCTCATTTTCTTTGATCTTCTATCAGAAACACAAGGTACTTTTAGTGCTAATAAAACAATTGAAACCACCCTAAGTCAGGCTGAAAATTTATTCAAGGAAAAAAATGATGTTTACCATATTTGAAAGCTTCTAATGAAATTCAAAGAGAACCCCAGAGTCTATATATATACATATATTTTTTTTTTTTTTTACAGGCCGGAGATGATCTTCGTCAGGATATGCTTGTTCTGCAGATTATTCAAGTGATGGACAATATTTGGCTGCAGGAGGGCCTGGATATGCAAATGATCATTTATAGATGTCTATCCACAGGAAAAGGCCAAGGTCAGTAGATATTAGAAAGTCAGTTGACTTACATTATTTATCTCATACATTCACTGGTAATATGCCACCAAACTTTCCACAGCACTCATTTTAGACTATAAATTTTAAAATCCAAAGAACTATACATCATCATCCTTCCTTTTAAAACAGAGTTATTTTCAAAAATGCTAAGCCAAAATAATTTACCTAAAGCATAATGTTGACAACCCAAATGTTAACTGTGATATTCTTTTGTGTGTCTTTAAAGGTGAGTTACATTAATAACTAACTCCTATTTTTTTCTCTTTTTGACAAGATAATAAGGGAAAACCCTACTCATTCAAAAAATACTACTGTGTTTTCCTGAAAATAAGACCTAGCTGGACAATTAGCTCTAATGCATCTTTTGGAGCAAAAATTAATATAAGACACGTTATATCACAAAATATAAGACCTGGTCTTATTTTACTCTAAGACCTATTATTATAAGACCTTTACTATAAGACCTACTATTATATTGTATTATATTATATTATATTATATTATATTATATTATATTATATTATATTATATTAAGACCCGGTCTTATAGTAAAATAAGACCAGGTTTTATACTAATTTTTGCTCCAAAAGACACATTAGAGCTGATGGTCCAGCTAGGTCTTATTTTCAGGGAAACACAGTACTATGGCCTATTAACACAAAATTTACAAAGTTGAAAATGCTTAAAGGAATTCTGAAAATTCTAAATATATTATAAACCTGCCTTTATTTTCTAAAAGTCTTTTGAGTGAAGTATATCAACAGTCAAAGATGATCATACATGCAAACTTTGAAGATACTTCAAGCTTTCTTTTCCTTTATAAAAGTCAAGACATTAATATGGAAATATAATTTATACACATCTCTAATGAATATAATGTCAATGATCCACCCAAATTATTACCAAAAAACATCAGTGGTAAAAGTTGAACGTAATTATAATCATGATAAATTAAAGAAATAATTCCTAAGACATCTTATCTTATAATCTTTTTCACGTGTGGTCATTGTCACTTAGAATTTCATTAAATTAACTGCTATAAATTATAGCAGATATATCTGCATAAACAAATAGATTTTAAAAATCATAGAACTAGAAGAGGACCTAGAACCATGTAGTCATTTTTTTTTTTTTTTTTTTTTTAATTCAGGCAGAGCTACAATTTAAACCCATATCACAAAAGAAACACTGTCACTGCCTGCCTTTCCAGTTCCTGAGATCCTACCACTAGGCCCAGTACCCCAGCCAATTATGACGTGAGATTTTAGCAGCTAAGCATGGAGGCACCCCTTAGTTAATTTAACTTGCAAGTTGAACTTCAGAATGACTTTATTGTCATACTACCCAATTATTTTGATTATTATAATAGGGTTCTTGCTTCCATGCCAAGTGTCCCACCCCTGAGCTCTTCCTAAAGCTCTAGTTCTTAAAAGAATCTTTTATCATTACTACTCTGAGATCATTATTACTTGAGTTTTACTCTCCATTTTCTCACATAAGTGAACTAATTCTTTCATAGCCTAATAACGTAGAAAGTGTAAAAATAAAACTAGATGAGCCAAGCTGAACTTTATTATGTCACATGGATCACCACTTCTTCAGCAATTGAATACATCGCTGACTTGAATGGAATTCTTCAATTCCATCTACTCATTTCTCAGTTTATACTCATAGAATGTAACAGAGACTAAATCTTTTAAAGTTAATAAAATGATACAGCAAAAATAACTGTATATTTGCCCAAAGTTGCAGATGTCATAAGACAGACAAGATAATCTTCCCCCCTATCCACCAACAATCATCTATAGTTATAAGATTTCAGACAGCATTATACTGGCAAAATACTTCTTCAAGAAAAATAGAGATCATTAAAGCAAATGTCATTTTTAGGAAATCATGTTCCATTTTTAATCAGGTGCTGAGGTTTATTGAATATCTACTGTTCTCAAGAAATGTCACAAGTCAGGTAGGGAGTACTATAATGAGCTAAACAGAACTGCAGCCCTTGAGGAGAGTATCTTCCAGGCCAGAAGTTTACATGACTTTCTCAACATAATTGTTGATTATAATTCTCATGACTACTTTGTATATGATGTCCTAAGAGCTTTGGGAGAGACTATCAGGGCAAATAAATTTCATTTATAATTTATTTCATTACTCGCTTTCCAAATTTCATTGACTTAAAAATTACTTAGGAGAATTGGAGGAGCAGATATAACTAGGCCCCAGCCAGGGTACTAAGTCAGGCTCTCACTTTGGGGGCGACAGGAGAGTCTGAAATCTTAGTGATTATAAAAAGCTGCTCTGGTGTTTTTTATGCACCCCTTTTTGAGAGCCACTGCTTTATGACACCACCTTGGAAAGATTTGTTCCTAAGAACCTTATTGCTTAAAGGGTGACCCATGGTCCAGCAGCACTGACATCACCTGAGAGCTTGTTAGAAATGCAGAATCTCAGGCCCCAGGTCCTTACTACTGAATCAGAATATGCATTTTTCATAAGACCCCCAAGTGATATATATGTGCATTAAAATTTGAGAAACACTGCATTAGAGGCCTATAAGAATGGAACCACACATATTACTCAATTTGGACAGAATTATGTTAGAAGTATTTAAAAGGTGTATGATCCATACTAGCTTAAAATGTATAAAACGTAATTTATGGTTTTAATTAATGAGCAGAATTTAGCGTCCATGACTGTTATAAATTAGGTAAAAGGTTTTCTAAGTTGTCAGCAATGCAAAGCTTATGATAAATGACTTGGGATTTGGCAAAGATTAACTCCCAAAAGACAAATGTGGTCTGAAAAGCAACTGACATTGTTACAGCCCAGTATCCAAAGGGTACAATAGTGTAAGCGCTGATTCTGGGCATGGTCAGGCGTGAGGCTGCAGTGAAACACTGCAGAACCAGGTAGAAAGTGATTTTCCTTTTGGAAGGGTTACATGGAGAAAGTGGAAAAAATGAGGGAGGACATTTCCAGGATTTGAAAGAGGAATCCCTCTTTGTAGAGTAATTACATTACTACTAAACATGTAGTGCTTTACATTTGCTGTCTCATTTAATACACACGAGGAAACCTGCATAAGAGCCGAATACTGTTGAAGAAGCAGGGACAAGTGTTATATTAAGGATATGCCCAGGATCCAGGACTTATCTCTGGGGTGTTAAGTTTCTCTTCTTTGTTGTTGTTTTTTTTTTAACATATAGATTTTGTGGGTTATATTTGCAGCATTCAATTCCCACACCCCATGTTTAAGTTTCTTTCTAATCCAGCAGTGTAAATGCCTAATGATTACAACTGGGCTATTGAATATTAAGAGAGATTAAGGCCAATAACCAGCTGCCACAAGCCAAATCCAACACAGAGAAGGGTCTCGTTTACCATCACTGTGATCTACTTGTTCATTGTCTAATTTGAAAGTTTCTAAGGTAGACCACAAAATAGTTGATTTTAAAAACTCAACCATCCTCTTTTCATATAGTTACATTAATTTCCCTGGCCCCTTGGGTATTTGCATTTGCAACTCTTGCGATTATCAAGATGGCAGAAATCAGAAATTCTATACTTTAATTTCTTTCAATGATTTATTTACAGAACTTACATTATAGGTTGTTTTGTGGGCATTAGTCCTCAGAAAGTTTTAAGTACTTGGTTTAAATTGGTATTCTATACAGAATACAAATTTAGTTTGAAAGGTTTGAAAATGTTTACATTTCAATAACCTTAGGAACACAATGAAAAGAAGTCTTGATGGTTACGTGGTCAGTGGGGCATAAATCCTACAGAAGTTTAACCAATATATGCTCCCTTAAAAAACATATTATCATAGTTTCTCTTTAATGTTCACTGAGAAGGAAGGAGCAGGCAGCTGTCAACATGTTTCCTACAGTTACTCTGTTCATTCCCGGAAATGGAACATTTAACATTGAATTAACCTGAACATTGATTTTATAATATATTTTAAATATTTGTTATGGAGATTGTATTTGGTTTGCTTACAAAACCTGTTAAATAAGTTTGAATGTCCTCCCTTAAACTGTAAATGAAATGCACAAGCTGTATGTTAATTGACCCATTAACCTATTGATTCAGTGGGGTCTCTGGGAGACCATCTAGATTGGCTCTCTAGTTCTAGAAAAAAAACATTAAAGCTGTTTCTGATACATCTGATCAAAACACAAGTAGTCTCATTGCTTCCCAGAAATTAGGAAAAATTCGAAGGAAGGCCATCTAGATCAGGCGCCTTCAGAAAATATTTGGAAAGGAAAAGGATAATCCAAGTAGTGCTGGCAACTGTTGCTGTTGTTACCTAGATCAGGATGTGTTTCCTAATATCCCTCATCCTGTGAACATTTCCATAATCTCTTTTCTATCAACCAGGACTGGTGCAGATGGTGCCCGATGCTGTAACCCTAGCAAAGATCCATCGCCATTCTGGACTGATAGGGCCACTGAAAGAAAATACAATCAAAAAGTGGTTCAGTCAGCACAACCACTTAAAGGCGGATTATGAAAAGGTTTGTCCTGCTGGAGCTAATTTTAAATACAGTACTCAAATATGTTCTGGTTCATTAGGTATTCTTATTTATTAAAAAGTAAATTAAGTATAACTTGAGTTCAGGTTCACTCACTCTTCAGCCTAGTAATAAAGATCCAACTTAAATGGTATATTAACTAGAAAAAATGCTCTATGTTTGGTTTTCCTTCTGGGTGAAATTATGGGCTACGCATAAAGACTTTCTTTGCTCAGCTGCCTCCCTTACAGCAATGTCACATGAGATGACGCTCTTTGAAACTACTTCCTTCAAGATACCGCTGCCTATTTGTACACAATCTCCAATTTCTATAAATCTCCTTCCTTCTTTTGCAATACATTTCTTCTGCCAAGCTCTACTTTTTCATATTTTTTCAGTGTTTTCAAAATGCATAATAGAATATATACGTATATGTGTATACACACACATATATATACATATATATACATATATACACATATATATACACATATATATATATATACACATATATATATATACACATATATATTCTCAGAATTTTATAACATGTTCTATTTTATTTGACGCTAAACATTTTTTCCCCACTTTCCTTCATCTTAGCATCTAGGCTGCAGTGTACAGTTATACAGGCTCTGTCCTAAAACCAGGCTCCTGGCTAAGGGGATGAGTTGGTTAGAGCCAGGCCTTGTTCTGCTTGCCAAGACCTGAACTGGTACATTTGGGTCCAGCCAGAGGCAGGGGCACCTTTATGCTAACTCACACAAAGATACACTATGGGCCAGCATTCGACTTGCTCAGCATTTAACGTTTCACATTGACTTTGGAAAATTCTTAGGTCATGCACAAACATTTGGAGGGATAAAAAGGTCAGTGCACAAATAACATTTATCACAGTAATTAAGCAATGTTCTAGAGTAATATACAACATGTAATGGCATAGAAACCCAGCAGATGACTTGCTCCCCATCTGTCCTGAGCACTGAAATTCCCTCATTCTAGGAAACCCCTCAGTAACAGGCAAACAGGGGTGACTGGTCACCCTAGCCAGCATGGGCCATAATAGAGAGACCCAAGAGTTCATCTATTCCTGACTTCTATAACCTTGGAGAAGAGCAAAATACAGGCTTTGCAGAGCCAAATAACAAAGAATAGAAGTTATCTTGAAATCTATTTTTTTAGTCTTTTTCCAGATTGTAACTTGAGTTTTGCACAAATCCCTAGGATTAGATATTTGAGGTGTTTCCACATCCATTTGCTCTTCACAACCACAATGTGAAGAACATATTTTATTATCTTCACTTTGTAAGTGAAGAAAATCTAGACAGACAATTTAAGTGACTTACTTAGACACTTAGGATACCTGGAAATAAGGTGTCCTGGCATGTAGGCCAGTAACAAAGACCCCCACTCCAGCAAGTCAGCCACACCACTCGAGGGGACCCTTAACGCTGGCCCAAACAATCACTCATAGTTACACTCATGACTGTATCATTGATGAAAATTATGCATACCCATGAGACATTTTGAAAACAAAGAGTGATTTTGGTAAGATATTTCTGTTCATTAAAGAAACATAAATTATAATTGACTTAGTGGTAATCTGCTTCCACCCACACCAGCATTCACTCACTGGTATACAGTACCAAAACATTTTTGGATAGCAATTGGATGACCTATTTGCAAGGATAAACATAAAATGTTACAATTATCAACATAGCTTTTTCTATGTTAAAAAATTTAAATTTTAAAAATGTGACATTTTAAATTCCTCTGGGGATAGGCAATATTGGACCATATTGTTCCTACTTCTTTTACCTTGAAAAAAAAAATCATCCAACATTGTATATTTGAGACTTCAAAAATCACACCAAAAACCTCCTAGTGAACTATGAAAATTAGCTCCAACTGAATGAAAGAGATGTTTTCCCCAATTTCAATGAAAACATTCATCTATTAAGCTAAAGAACGATTGCTTCATGTTCTTCTGTAGCATATGAAGAACGAGGTATTTAATCATACCTTTTTCTCAACTGAGATGAAGAAGAGTTTCTTGATTATATAATTTTGCTTTTCATCATAGCTCTAGCTCTGATGCTAATGTATTTGCTCATTTTTGTGTGTATATTATCTGTGTGTTGTTTTTTCAACTGATTAGGCCTTGAAGAACTTTTTCTATTCCTGTGCTGGATGGTGTGTGGTAACGTTCGTCCTGGGAGTCTGTGACCGGCACAACGACAATATCATGCTGACAAAGTCAGGCCACATGTTTCATATTGACTTTGGAAAATTCTTAGGTCATGCACAAACATTTGGAGGGATAAAAAGGTCAGTGCACAAATAATATTTGTCACAGTAATTAAGCAATGTTCTAGAGTGATATACAACATGTAATGGCATAGAAACCCAGCAGATGACTTGCTCCCCCTCTATCAAATCGCCAAAGATAACATAAACATGAATATATAATACATCTAATAAACTGAAGAAAATATTTTTTTCAATAGATAGTTAATGGACAAATTAGGTTTTTTTCAAATTGTCAGTGGACTAAATTGGCCTTTTCCCGTGGGATCTAATCCTGTTTCCGTCTAAATTATCTGAAGTACAATGTTTTGGATTTTCATAAACCTTGAATGGACAATGAGGCATGAGCTTATGGTCTCAATACACCTGATATATTGCCCATAGCAGTAACTACCCCTGGTCTATATATCATAAAATTAGCACACTTCCTTCACTGAATTAGCCTTGAATCATTCTAAAAATATGGAGTGAATACCTACCATTCAAAGCTCTGAGGCTACAACAGTAAAGAAGGCAGATAAAAACCCTGATCTCTTTCTAGTAGAGATGATGGACATGATGGACAAGTTAACATGCAAAGAAATAATATGAATAAATCAGATGTTTAATTTCTTATTAAGAAACTGAAGCATAGAAATGGGATAGAAAGTGACTGGGGCAGGGATGCTATTTTAAAGAGGCCTCTTGGAAGAGATGAGAGGAATATTCCAGAAAGAGAGACCAGCAAAAATAACAGCCATGAACATGGAAAAAAAACATGACATGTCCAGTGACAGCAAGAAGGCCTGGGGCCTCGAGGTGGGATAGAGGGGTAGGCAGTAAGAGGTAAAGGTGAAAAGTTTGGTGGAGGCCAGAACAAGTAGGGCACTGAAGACATGGTATGGAGGTGGCTTTTATTTTAAGATCAGGGGCACACCATTGATGCATTTCAGAGCTCTTTCCTGCTGTCCAGTGAAGTAGTGAGACCAGTTAGGAGGCTACTGCAATAGTTAAGACAAGACCTTAATGGTTAAAAAAAAGAAAGGTGAAAACTGACAGATTCAGAATATACTTTATAGTCAGAGACACAGGACCTGCTAATTTATTGGGTATTATCAGTGATTAATGGGCTGAGGGAGGGGGCCCAGTGTGTTAGGAAAAAAATACTCAAGAATGACTCCTGGATTTTGGTCTTAGCAAATAATTATATCATTTACTGAAACAAACAAAAACAAATTGATGGGTGAGTAGGTTTTAATTTTATTTTATTTGAGGTGGGGGCAAGAAAACCAAAAGTGTAAGACTAAAATTCCCTTGCCTTAAAAAGACACGTCATGTTAAAATAGAAATGGAATCAGACCACATTCCAAAGAGTAATCAGTCTTTTAGCTAAAAAGAGCTCCGCAATAGAAGAAATAATAATGTTTCCTATAATATAACACGATGAACTTTCACCAGATGTCCATAATCTGGTATTAAAATGCCAACAAAGACTATATAATATGGTTTAATTCTTACAAATTGATATCTCCTATTTTTAGAGGCATACAAATGGAATTGTTTCACTTTTTATTATTTTAATACTTCACCTTATATAATAACGAATAACCTCAGAAAACTCACCACATATCCATTCATTCCATAAACATCTATTGAGGATGGTCTGTGTGCCAAGGATTGTGATAAACCTTGGGGATACAAAGATGAATGATACACATTTAACACCTCAGTAGGACCTATGCCTTCATTAATTTACTGGGAAAAGACACATAAATATTATAAAATGTGGTAAGAGCAGAGATAGATGTACAGACATTAGAACATAATAGAGGAGGGATATTTAGTTTGTGAAGGACACATGTTAATCAACATATATGAACATATACATAATTTACTAATGTAACACTTTTTCCCTAAAATCTACTCTTTCCTAAAAACTTAAAGATTACATTATAATTTTGACATTTTTATTTATTTGCTGTATTGTCCACTGGGAATTTGGGTTAACCCTTATTCATTTATTCCACCAGCATCTTTATTGACCATGGTGGGGGGGGTGTAAAAAATGAATAAACATATTCCAGTTCTACAGTTTCATTGGGGAGACATACAAAGTAAAGAATAACTAACTAAATATTATGGTAAGTGCTGTAACAGGGATGTGTACCAGGGTCTTTAGAAAAGGTGAAGCCCCGTTTGTTTATTTGTTGATGTTACAGCAGCTATTTCTGCTTCTACACTTTGGTAACTTGAACTCGTTTTTACACAACCTCTAAGGTGCATGAAAATGTGCCCAGCATAGACCCTCACTCATAGTAGGTTCTTACCATTGTTTTCTGAATAGTTGGCCAATAAATCCTTGACAGGTAAGCGATCAATTATTGATTGGATGAATGAAAATGAAGTTGGCACTATCTTCCCTTAAGATTATTGATTAGTGACCACTAGCTAAGGAGACCAACTGCAGCATTATGATTTATTTGAATATAGTTTGTAGGATTTTATCTCCACCAGTGGCTATGGAAGGCTCGTTGGCAATGCCTGCTTGGATTTCTTTCTTTATACAAATACTTCTGCCCTGAGTTGGTTTAATGATTAAACTGATCTATGCCTACTCATTACTCACTTTATCTTTTGAATTGTAATTGTCATCTAATAATTTTCCTATAAGCCTCTTCTGGCTGTTTCTGGAGTTCATTTGAATGTTGTTTCATGACAGCTAACATCTTTCATCTTATGTCCACTGTTGTTATTATTGGTTGCTAGGTAGGCCTTAAAAGGCCTTTTATAAATTGGGCTTCTGTTTCCCCCAAGGATAAATTAACATTTTTATTTGTACTACATATATTATAGGCCTGTTCTTTAGAGAAAGCCTAGCTCCACCTAGCTTCTTCTATACACATACTAGACATATTAATGATACCCTCCCATAACATACAAAGCCAGGTATGTAAATCATGCCCTAGGACTTTCCTAATCTCCCATAGACTAGCAAAGCCATACAATGCTCCAGTAATAACCAGTAATAACCCAGGATCATACTCCTTAACATAAAATGCTACCCCTACAGGGAGTAGAGAGTATATGTATTTCAGACATGTGTTTCTCCTATTGTCTACTCCTTAAAAACACGGAAGATGAAAGCATTTATATAATCTTTTATGGTTTACAAAGTGTTATTAACATTTGTTAACTAATTTTACTTCATAATACAATTGCCTAAGTCATTGCTCAATGTCACATGAAGAGTACAGTTTCCAGTTGTGGATGGGTTAGGGGTTGTCAAAAAGAAATCACATACACACATAAAACCCCTTCTGTACGTTGCAGATTTATCCCTTAGCCAAGGATACAGAACTTAATGGAAATTAGCAGGCCAACCCAGTAGCAGCAGGTGCGTTGTGTCTGGGTGTAGATTTTCCCTGGATCCTTGATTTCCTTAAGAGGAAGTAACAATGAGGTGACGTTCTCCTTACAAGTAGGACTTGAGAAAAAAAATATTAATATTTCTTGCTGTGCAGTTGCCCCTTTTATACTAATGCCTAATGACCATTCCAGAACACCTCACACTAACCATCTGTGTGATTCCATTTAGGAAATAGTCACAAACAATGGGCTATCTCTCATTCTTAAATTATTTAAGTCAGTCCAGCAACATTCTCAGATTCCTTGCCCATTTGTCCCTGAACCATTCCTCTGACTTTTGTTTTCCAGAAATCTAGAAAGCCCATCTCCATATTTAGACCAAATCTGAGGCTCATGTAGACTTTCTAACAATGAAGAAAGAAAAAACATCACATTTCAGTTATAAATGTGAAGGATTTCACCCCCTGTATATAAACAAACAATCCTTCTTCATCGGTTTTAATTATGAGATTGGATAAAGAGGGTTTACACCAGCACATTAAATCACAGGACAGTTCAGCCTTAGTTAGCATTCCTTAATGATTATGGGGGAAATTTGGCTAATCCCTACAATGGAAACACTGAAAAATTTCACCAAGTTTCTGAAACCAATTTGTTTTTCTTTTGAAGTATTGCTTAATTATTATCCTCATTTCTTTATTTTCTCTTATGAAGATTCAAATTAAAGAGGTTAAATTACGTATCCACAATTTTTCACTCAAAGTTTCCTGTAACAATGATTTCTATATAGTAAGTTTTCATTACTTAAAATATATTATTGTAACTTTAAATTTCAACTCAGCTTCTTGATGATGACTTTTATAAAAGAAGAGAAATTAAGGAAGGTCTTTATTGGTAATGTTCATTGCTCTCCTAACTCATCGTTTCATACTTTTATTTTTTTCAGACTATATTTCCATAGTCTATATGGTCTTTCACTTTGGTAATAATACTTGGCTTGCATGAAGTCTTTCTTGCAGGTGTCCCTCTAAATAATGTTAGAGGCCAGACGAGCAGTGGTTCAGGTCAGGTACCCTGTAAATAGACTGTATGTTTTTTTGGGGTTTTTTTATTCCATATTAACATGTGCTAATGATGTGACCTTGAACAAATGGCTTCTCTGTGCCTCCGTTTAGTCATTTATAAATCAGATTGTTTGGAAGATTAAGTTAACTGATACATGTAAAGTGCTTAGAAAAGTGCCTAGTACCGAGTGAGGGCTCCATAAATGTTGTAATGAATTATAATGTAAATATTCCACATAAAGGGTCAAAAAATGAGAATGCATCTCCAGGTGACAATTATTATTATTATTATTATTATTATTATTATTATTTATTTTATTTTTTTGCTTTAAATTATCTAAACATCTTAATTTGGTGCTTTTTTACAGTATATGCTTTGAAAGTCATAAATTGAACTATTAGTTCTTTAGGTTCTCTGTTGACTGACAGGCTAGATTAAACTATCAGGTTTATTTAGATTGTAAGGTGTTTCACCAAGTCATTCTTGCTTTCTGATATAATTTTAGACACAAGCAGAGGTGTGCTGGAGTTGGCTCACACTGTCTTGCAAGAGCATATGGAGTGTATTTCTTATCAACTTCATTTAATAACATCACACTGATAGCCTGAAATCAGCCACAGTGGGAGTATATACACAATGAAACCTGGTAAATGTCACAAATGAAAGCCTTCTATTTTCTAAAAAAAATAAAAATAAAACGTGAGCTAGTTATTAAATATTTACCACCACACAGTAAGACGTAAACCTATTAAAAACAAATGAAAAATCATTCCAGAACTCAACAAAATAAAATTCAAACTCTGTTCTTTTCCTATTAAAATACACCATGATGATCAAAATATTAGATATCTATCTACTTACAACACGGTTTATATCCTTTTTAGTTTTATCACAGTAGATCTCCAATCATCTTATTAATCTCAGAATTTTCATCTCAATATTAGTCATAAAAATTCCCTGTATCTATGATCATTTTGTCATTATGTTCAATAATTACCACTGATTTAAACATTTTTAATGTTTAATTTCTAATTTGAGTATTATAATATTTATATTCTAAATATTCTCAATTTAAAACCATCTTTGGAAAAAAACTCCCTTAGCAGGTTAAAAGACTAATTTTTCACTTACTCTAATCACCCTAGTTTAGTGCAATACTCATTGTACCCCAAATGCAATATACATATTAATGATCTCACATGTTTTCATTAATATCTTAGTGTTCTTTGAAATTAGATGAGTCACATTGGTCTGTTAGTATCATGATTGTTTATTAAGAAACACTGTGGTTCCTTTTATTCAAAGAAGGCCTCAGTATCATCAGAATTTTCTAGAAGGAAAATACACTTTCCCATATATCTTCCACTGTGAGTGCCTTAAGGACATCTTTGTATCTTAAGCACCTAGCTAGTACCTGACACTTAGCAGAAGCTGTTTTGATTGACTGAAGGATCACTACAAAAATTCCATAAACTTTTCTTCTCTTGACCCGAGAAAGTATAATTTTTCTGAAGCAAAATTATTAAGAACTTGCCATATTCTGTTTTCTAACTGGAAATTTTCCAAGGGATTTTTACCTGGTGATCACTCTACATGTGGCAGTCTGGGGGATGAGACTCAAAATTTGGACTTACCACCTCATACCCATTAGGATGCTTACTACCAAAAAATAGAAAGCAAGTATCAGCAAGGAGGTGGAGAAATTGGAACCCCTGTGCAAAGTTTGTGGGAATATGAAATGGTACCGCTGTTATGGAAAATAGTATGATGTTCCTTAAAAAATATATACCATATGAATGAGCAATTCTACTTCTGGGCATATACCCAAAAGAATTGAAAGCAGGGTCTCAAAGAGATATTTGTACACCCATGTTCATAGCAGCATTATTCACAATAACTAAAATGTAGAAGCAATCCAAGTGTCCATCAACAGAGAAATGGATAAGCAGAATGTGGTTTATACATACAGTAGAACATTATTCAGCCTTAAAGGAAGAAAATTCTGACACATGCTACAGCATGGATGAAACTTTAGGACATTGTGCTAAGCAACATAATCCAGTCACAAAAAGACAAATACCATATGATTCCACTTATATAAGATACTTAGAATAGTCAGAATTGTAGAGACAGAGAGTTAAATGGTAGTGCCCAGGAACTGGGGGTTGGAGGGAATGGGGAATTATTGTTCAATGGGTATAGAGTTTCAGTTTAATAAGATGTAAAGAACTATGGAGATGGCTGGCAGTGATGGTTGCACATTATGAATATTTTAACACCACTAAACTGTACACTTAAAAATAGTTAAGATGGTAAATTTTATCTCATATGTATTCTACCACAATGAAATAATTGAAAAAACAATTTTTGGTATACTATAAGTATCACAAAGGCTTTTGACAGTCACAATGTCAATCCTAGGCAAACTACACCTAG
The DNA here is from genome assembly GCF_057876585.1 of Rhinolophus sinicus. Taxonomy (NCBI): domain Eukaryota; kingdom Metazoa; phylum Chordata; class Mammalia; order Chiroptera; family Rhinolophidae; genus Rhinolophus; species Rhinolophus sinicus. The sequence goes on from NC_142501.1 coordinate 33,621,664, forward strand.
CATTTGAATAGTGCTTTGGATTTTCAAAGCAGTCTCACACAGACTATTTCAAGAAATAAAGTTTGTTTTGTCATTCCCATCTTCTTTCTATATTTCTCTCTCTCCTATTTCACCTTATCATTGAGCTATGTTTTATCACCTGGTTTCTTTTAACTAACCTTCTTTATATCTATCCCCCCTCCCGTTAGAAGAAAAAAAAAAACTATAATTAAAAAAATATATCATGAATTTTCTTCAAAGAGAAATGTGTAGGTTTTCAGATGAAAAGAGTGAGGGATGATGGAGAAAGAAAGAAAAGTTTGTGAGAGAGGGAATAAAAGGAAGGAAATGAGAGAGGGAAGGAGGAAGGAGGGAGATAACAATTTCAGTAGTGGTGTAAGGATTCTACCTCCCCACACTCAATGAGCCTGTGCCCCATTGTGAAAAAGCATGCTTACATGGAAGACATGAGTGCTAACTCGTCAGTTGATCTAAGGTACAATGTAACTGTCAATATAAGCATTTCATAGCCCTGAGTCTGAATCTAGCTTTAAAAACATACCACAAATAACTACTGAACATGAGCCTGGTATATGAAATTCATCTGGTATTCAACTGAGGAAATAGTATCCGCTCCTGTGGTGGGGAAACATCCATAATGTTAAACTTAGTAAGAGATAAAATGTCCATTTCAAGTTTGATACATAAAGTTTGATCATGCATACGGTAAATTTATGGGTGATTTAAATGTTTCAGAGGTAAATTGGGCCTAGTCTTGATTTTCACTTTCAATCTGATTTTGGAACTTAACCCTATTTTAAAGTATGACACCACAATCCACTTTCACCCAAGTGTTATATACCATTTATAATCTTTCCTTCAAATCCAGACTCACATCTGTTCCAAGCAGACAATGAAATTCCATGCAAAGCATAACTGTACACTTTCCCTTGAACTCAATCTCAAGGGGTAAAAACATGGAAATTTTGAGGAACTGACCAGTCTCTTCCTGTCCTCATAAAATCCTGATCTACTGGAAACTCCTAATCAAAATATCAGACTTAGGAAAGCAGGGTGGATAATTTTGAAGAGGTAGCTGTTTTACCTACCCTTTTCAAATAAGAGTGATAGTGTACCTATGCCTGAAACTCCAGATCAGTATCTAAACTTATTGAGCAGTTAAAGATCAGCAACCTCCCAGAGTCTAACTTAGGACTCACAGTGCATTTACAAAAAAGGCTAGACTGGGGGGTGGAGGAAACAGCAACATGTTTTACACTTAAGAGATTATTTGTGAGCGTCTCTTTATTTAATAATTGCTGAGAGCTTGGAGATCCCAGGGCGCTAAGTGTTCTTCTTGTAATAGTACATGAACCCTATGTTCTCATTATATTGCACATACGAGGTTTCCTGTGTTGTCTAATTATACAAGGTTCAATTTTATCCAATGGAGATTCCAAATTTGCCTTCTCAATTAACTCATGGATATTAGACAAGAGACTTGTGTTCCTTCTGTTGGACAGCAAAATGTGCTCTCTGAAATGTAGGTCGTTTGTGATATCAGGAAAAAAAAGTTGGCTTAAACAACTCCCTGTGTACTCTGTAGTCATTTATTTGTATGCTAATTCACACCATTTACCATGATGGGAGTCTGCAACTTTTAGAAATCTTTAAAACAATGTATTTTAATGTTACTATGATATTTCCTGGGGACAATAACATTTGAAATTTATGAAATTAATAATAATAATTTCAATAAACAAAAAAATGGGCCTCATTACCTAGTCCCATTTCAGTTCAGGGTATAAATACATATTCAAACACTCAAGTCTTTCAAACCTCAAGTCTTTCAAACCTAAGACCTAAGAGTTATATACGTCATAAGTTTATATACGTCAATTTACTTATTTTATCAGTTACTCAAGTAAACATTAGATGAACTACAAAAGGAAGAAATACGTATGTTCACAGAACCCAGCAGACAGATTCTACTGTCATGAGTCCTTGATAGAGCTCTCTAACTTTCCATTTCCACTCTCCCGTCTCCCGCCTCCATCAGCAATATTGAAACTTTTAGTTCTTCTCAGACTGAGAGTGGCAAAAAGCAAGCATTCCTTAGTGTGTGCTGCATCATCTAGTATGTGCAATCAGACTCTACAGGAAAGAGTCAGAATTACCCTTTAAAGCCTCATAAATACTTGACATGCGTTAGCTTCACTAATCCTCACAGGAACTCTCTGAAGTAGCTACTGTTATTTTCTCTAGTTCACAAATCAAGAACTAGGACTCTTCGCTGTTATAATTTGTCCAGAATCGTAGGCAATAGGCCATAGGACCCTTAGGAAGGCGCCACGTAAGGGGCTGATATTTTCATTTCTTAATAATCCCAACATACTCTGTTTTCTCTCCAGCATTAGGACAGATGGCTGTTTGTTTAGTTAGTACCAGGTGACATAGTTATCCTGAATTTATGGCCATGCTATATATTAAATTTATGTCTTTAATACCTATGATCAAATGTGTTGCAAGATGATTGTGTTGTGAGAGGCATTCCAAAACTAAGACCAAGTATTAAAGTAGCAGGGCCACTTTCCCATCCATGGGCAGTATGAAAAGACAGGCACAAATGCTCACTCTCTTTTAATGTTTTTCCTATATTTTTAAAAAAGCAACTAATAGGAATCTTTAAGTTAATGCAAGTAAAATGCTCACATGGAATGTGACTAGTTTTCGAGCCCACTGAGACTGTTCTATTGAACTTAGTATGGCCAACCCACCCTGAACTGTTGGGGTGAAGCCCAGGGGTATTATCTAGACTGTGTAATTCACATTTCAGGAAACTGCCTCTGAATTATTGCACTCAAACAGCTTATGGGCTCAGTACTTTAAAAGGGAACATAATTCATTTCTGAGTATGTACATATTTGTTTAAGAAATAGTTCAATAGATGAAGATGGTTAATTTGAAGGATACAGCACCTCACCTGTATTTCAGAGTGCATCCATTACAATTAACATGCTTGGTCCATTTCCTTAATAATGTATTTTAGAATAGGGCAGTCCCCACTCCGAGGGATAGTGATATTGATTTCAAGAGGAAATATAACATGAGCAGGACATTGAAGAAAATGTTAAACTTAAATTAGCGGAAAAAAAGAGGAAAAGATCGCTTAGAATAGAAAGAACTGTGAGTAAAAGTGTGGAGGCAAAAGATAAGCATGTGCCATAACCCGCTCACCTGATTTCTCTGTGCTACACCACAGCAGCCAAGCCTACAAGAAAGCATCGCCACTACGGGACACACATTGTCCCCAGATTCAGATGGGCCCAGCAATCCCATAATACTCCCATGACCAGCTCACTATTTGCCTCTCTACAACGATTTGTACTTATCCTAAGAGGATAAACCTCAGATCTCCCTTACCCATTATTCCGCTCCATTAGTCCCCTCTCCCTACTTTAGACAGAAGACCACACACCTCCTACTTTATTGAGAAAATAGAAACAGAACAGAGTCTGCTTTTCTACTCAATGAAAAACGCACAAACTTACTTGCATCTGCACGTAAACCTCTTTCTTCTTGTTATAATAGATTTGTTTTCCCTTCTAAAAACCAATCTCTCCATCTGTGCCTTGGAGCCATTTCCCTCTCACCTCTAACGTGCATCACACTATCAATAATTATTTTTCCTTGCATGTTTATCCTCTCCCTCTCAAACAATCCTTTTAAATATGCTTGTCTCTCCAAAGGTTAAATAACTTTGCCTCCAACCCCCAGTTCCCACACCATTTCGCTCACCTTCACAAACTCGCTGAAGTTGTCTACACTCTTGACCTCCTTTTCCTTACCTCCCGTTCCACAACCCCTTCAATCTGGCTTTACTTTTCATTACTTGATAAAATCAATAATGACCTTTATAATGTTAAATTCAATGCTATCTATTCCTCATTTTACCTGCTTTCTCAGCAGATTTCGACGATGTTGACTATTCCTTCCTCAAAAATGCCCTCTTCACTTGCCTTGTGTGTTGATGCATCATCATCACTTTCTAGTTTTTCTCCCCTTCTCAGTATCCAATGCAGGATGATTCCTTTCTACCAAGCCAGTAAACCTTAAATTCCCCAAGACTCATCCCTTTTCTCTTGTCAATCTACTGTCTCCACCAATCTGGTATCAGCTACATCCAAGGCTTCTACCAATATCTAAATCCAGGTGACTCATACAAATTTTAATGAAACATTTGATTTTGAGAGAATTGTTGATTTACACGTAGTTGTAAGAAATCATACAGAGACCCCATGTACCCTTGACCAGGTTCCCCCAATGGTAACATCTGACAAAATTATAGTGCAATATCATAGCCAGGATATTGATATTCACGCAGTCCAGATATAGAACTTTTTCATCACCACCAGGATTCCTCATGTTGCCCTTTTGTACACACACTCACGTTCCTCTCACCCCATCCCTTCCATCCTACACCATGGCAGCCACTAATTTGTTGTCCATTTGTTTCAAGAATGTTATATAAGTGCAGATACAGTATGCAACCTTTTGAACTTGGGGTTTTTTCACATAATTCTCTGGAGAGTCATTCAAGTTGTTGTGTGTATCAATAGTTTGTCCTGTTTATTGACAAATAATATTCCATGGTATAGATATACCAGTGTGTTTCATTATTCACCACGGAAAAACATCTGGGTTATTTTCAGATTCTAGCTATTAGAAATAAAGCTACTGTGAATACCCATGTATAAGTTTCTGGATGAATGTAAGCTTTTATTTCTCTGAAACAAATGCCAAAAAGTATAACTGCTAGGCTGTATGGTAGTTGCATGTTGCTGCTGTTTAAGTAACTGCCAAGTGGATTTCCAGAGTGGTTATACCATTTTACATTTCCACTAGCAATATGAGTGATCCAGTTTCTGCATATACATGCCAGCATCTGTTATTGTCATTAACTTTTATTATAGCCATTCTGATAGGTGTGTAATGACATCTCAATGTGGTTTTCTCAAATTTGCATTTTTCTAAGGTTGTTGATGTTGGGCATCTTTCATGTGCTTATTTACCATCTATCTGCCTATCCTCCTCCATGAACTGTCTCTTCTTGTCTTTTGCCTATTTTCTAATTTTATTGTTTGATTTTTTTTTTACTGTTAAATTTACTTTATATAGTCTAGATATTAGTACGTGGTTTGCAAATATTGTCTCCCAGTCTATAACTTGTCTTTTCATCCTCATAAAACCTCTCTGCATAGCCCTAAATCCCAAAGATTTTCTTCTATTTTTTTTTCTAAAAGTTTATAGTTTTACATTTTGTATTTAAATTTGTAATCCATTTTAAGTTCATTTTTATATTAGGTAAGAGGTTTAGGTCAAGGTTTATATTTTTGCCTATGGATGTCCAGTTGTTCCAGTGTCATCTGATCAAAAGGCTGTATCCTTTCTCCATTAGAGTACTTTTGCACCTTTGTCAAAAATCAGTTGGGCATATTTGTGTGAGTCTATATCTGAGTTATTTATCCTATTCTGTTGATCTATGTGTCTCCCTCCACCAATCCCAGCTTTTTACTAAACTGTCTCCGATCTCACCCAGACGAGGGATTGAAGTGTCTGAGAATAGCCTGGTGAGAATGAAAGTTTAGGCTCCCCACTTTGGCCTTTGCTGGTGTTGTAGGCAAGTGGAGTCAGTTTTGTTCTGCTTGTTTGGCTGGAGTAGAACGGTTGTTGCCTAAATGTTTTCTGTATTAGGCTGCTCCTTTCCTGGACCTGTAGCTAGAGAGAGCAGGCTTTTTCTCAGCGATTTTTTTTTGTCTGCACCCACTGGCATTTCCAGTTCCTGAGTTCTATGTCTGGAATCTACGAGGCAAAAGAATACCCAGAGAATTCACAATCATGTTGCTTCTTGAGGCCCTGAGGTTCCTAGTAGTCTCTCTTCTTCTCTATGCCTTTCAGAGTCTGATGTTTGTTGTATACATGATTTCCAGGGTTGTTACTATTCTTGGTGAGAGGAATAAGAAAAAAATATGCCCACTCAATTTTCCCAGAAGTAGAAATCAAAATTTACCTCCAGCCTAGATCTTTTCTCTATGGTCCAGAAATCAGTATTACAATACCTGATTGTCATCTGCTCTTGTCTCAACGGTACCTCAAATGTAACTTGTTCAAAGCCGAGCCCACTCTGAATGTTGCACTGTAGTCTTCCTGCTACCCAAGCCAAAAATGTAAAGCTTATCTTAGCACCTCTTCTGCCTCCCATTTGGAGCCATCGTAAAGTCCTCTTGATTTTTTCTTCAAAGTATTTGTTGTCTTCCTTTTTCTCTGTATTTGCATATTGAATCCTCACCTAAGACACTCTCATATCTAATCCAAACTTTCTACAAGTCTCTTGTCTGATCTACCCACATACACTCTCTTTGTTTCAAATTCCTCTCCATATTACAGCCGGAGGAATCTTTTCAAAACACTGTTGTTATTATTCAATAAATTTCTATTGCTTTTAGGATATTAATTTTTTAAAATTTAACCTTGCCTGTAAGCCTTGCATATATATATTATAGATCCTCAATAAATATTTGTTGATAAATAACTATAGTGCTCTAACATTTTGGGTGTGTGCTTCCTTAGCTAGATTCAAGTCACCTAATAGTTAGAGACATATCCTAAAACTCTATGTATCCTCAGTGCCATGGCAATCTGTAAATGCTTAATGATGATGAACCTGGTATTCTAGTGACTTTATACAAAGAGATTATATCTACAATATGGTTAAAAGGGAAATTCATGCATAATGACAAACAGCAAATTATTAATTGTCCTGCTACTTCCTATATCAAATGAATTTGTCTCCTTAATAATTAGTGTTTGTTTGTAATATAAATGTTCTTAAATTTCCCAAATACCAGGAGTGCCAAAAAAATGTATACACATGATTTGTATTCATCTGTTGTTATCAGTATATTACAATTTTAATAGTTTTTTTCCTTTCTTAAAATGTGTATACATTTTCTTGGCACCCTCTGTATATGTACATTTTTAAACTACTACTCTATTTTCACCTATATTGGAAATCTATAAACTACTATCAGCAATTTTACAGAATAATAATTTCAGGGAAACATTGATTGAAAGTTAATAAAAAGATTAACTTTGACAACAAAATGACAGAATCATAACAAATAAGTTGGTTCACATGGCCTTTCCACATAGAGGTACATTATCACAAGCTCTTCATTGTGTGAGCTATATTTGTTTACTGTTTCATTCATTGCACACAGCAGAATACCATCAAAATATTATTTGAGATTTTAAGAATACATATAGGAAAGATAAAATATTTCCTCTACCCTTGAAAATCACACAGATCATTTGCAGGAAAATATCATAAGACTACTAGAAACTATAAAGAATAAAATATATTAGCTACGGCTAAGTAAAAAGTAAGGTAAAGTAAGAGAGAAATAAGCTAGGGACAGGTTAGAGAAAACTTCTTATAAGAAAATTTTTGATCCTGATCTCTTAATCAGTATTAGGACATTAGGGTATCAGGTGATAGAGAGAAGGAGAGAGAGAGAGAAACATGGCTAGAAGTGGGAAATAATACAGGTAAAAGGTAAAAGGACTTGGGCAAGTAATGATAAAACCACTAATCTGTAAAAAAAAAAAAAAAAGGATAATCACAAAAAAAAGTTCTGGTGTAATTGAACAACTGTAAATGAGAGATTCTCAACATATGATTCAGAATGTAATAACAGTATAGATCCTAAGAGATAAAATAGTTTTCAATCTTCCCTCCTGCCACAGCCAATTTATATTTCAGATTTATAAGTATTGCTTATACTTCAGGCATAGGCTCCAGTACATGAATTCTGCAACCTAGGACTATGTTCACATTTGAGTGGACTGATAAACCACTTCGCAGCTATGATTCCTACAGCCTGCAGAAATGGGACAGGATTCTGTTTCACATGTCAGGCTTCTTTCAATTTATAGAAAAATTTTAGTCTAATTTCGTTATTTTAAAAATTGCTCACAAGGGAGTCATGTGAATCGTATAGAAAAGATGCAAGATTTTATTCTGTGGAACCCACTGAAAAATTTAGACTATGATAATATTTCAGCATAGCAAAAATTAGTTTTTTCAATATTATCGTTAGTTTACATTTTCTCTAATTTGGATGTTTCTTTTGTGTATTTGACTTTCTGTTATGGTGTTTATGTGGTTTATCATGGTAGAGGGAACGAACTTGAGCATAACTATAAAATTTTTCAAGAGAAATCAGTTCGACGAAATATTTTTCTCTGTTGAAGAGAAATGCATATTTATTAAATTAGGGAAAAAAAAAATTCAGGCAGCCAGATAGCTCAGTTGGTTAGAGCGCAGTGCTCATAACACCAAGGTTGCCGGTTCGATTCCCACATGGGCCAGTGAGCTGCACCCTCCACTAGATTGAAAACACGATTTGACTTGGAGCTGATGGGTCCTGGAAAAACACACTGTTCACCAATATTCCCCAATAAAAATTAAAAAAAAAAAAAAAAAGGAAAAGGAAAATTTCAGGAAGTTGTAAATTTAAGATTCTTCTAAAATTATTTCAAAAGTTCCATTCAAGCTAGTAAATGTAGTGTAGAGAGCAGGGAGAGAGAAAAAAACTACTAGAAAACTTTTATATATAAAATTAAGGTATTTTTTTCTGATTATGGAAGTCTTGGATATTGCTAAACTCTAGGAAAATGTTAGCAATAACGATGACTACATTGTTATTGTGATATATGAAACATGTTACCAAATTCAAAGGTCCATTTAAGGGCTTATGAAACCAAAGATGTTACCTCAAGGAGCTGGGAAGTTAAATTAAACTTTGAAGGAAGGATGGGATTTTAATGATGGCATTTTTGAAGAGAGAGGGGAATTTAACTATGAAAAGATTCAGCTTTGAGAATCCTTTTATTAGTTTGGGGAATAATAATAGTATTTAACATTTGTTGAGTGCTTACTATGGGCCAGACTGTGTTCTAAGCACTTTTATATGCTTTAATCCATTTAATCCCAGGAGTCAAGTTCTCTTAGCCCCATTTTACAGAGGAGGAGATTGAGTCATGAAGAGGATAAGTAACTTGCCCAGAGGCACAGAACTAGTAAGTGACAGAACATGATTTGAAACCTGGCTGATAGGGCCTGCAGTCTGTGCCCTCTGCAGAGAGTCGCTAATCATAGGAATTCACAAGTAGGTAGCCCTCTCTATGTGTCAAGCATTTATGTACGTTTTCTCAGTTAATCCTCACAACAATTCTAAGAGCTAAGTATTACTCATCCATCTCAGAGATGAGCAAATTGAGATGCAGGAAGTCCAGAATGAACCCATGCTAAATGTCATGTTTCCAAACTTCTGCTCCTACCTTGGCTAAAATAATGGGCTGTAAAGTAAGCTCATGGCATATAGGTTGGATGAGTCAATGAAAGCCAAATATAAAAGGATTTTGCGCAAAGGTCTTAAAATTCAGACTTGATTCTTAAGACACACTCATCAGTGTCTATGTGCTCAATAAATTTTGTTGAATGAATGATCAAATTAATGAACATAAAGTGGAGGGTATTATTACACCAGCCTATCTTCCTAACATTCAGAGGTAGCATGAATCACAAAATAAAATAACTACAGACGAACAGAGGCTATTTATTTTCTTTAAAATACTTTGTCTACAAGCCCAGTCAGCCCCAAAATGCCTGAGTTATGGCTTACTGATTTGAGTATCCATACTTCTGAAAGGTCTGGTAACTAAGTCAGATTGCAAGATTTCCCACTCTATCACATTTTTACTAAAACAGCTAAGCATTAAAGAACACAATTATCATGTTTTGTTCAGGGTAAAAACAGAAAACAATTACCCTTCATCATTAAAACAACAACAACAACAACAACAACAACAATTAAGAGGCTTCCTGAATAATCGATGACTTTTTTCTATTACTGCTTGGACTAACCTTAGTTACACCTAAGCTTCTAAGCTCAAATTTAAAAACATTTTTTTATTTCAATTCATTTAAAAATTTTTTTTAAATAGTATTTTATCCAAAACTCCATGTCCATCTCAAATGCTTCTAGAGGACCTAAGGCCAAATCAGTGTGACAAAACACTGCTGTGTCATTTTTGTTATCCAAAGAGTGAGACTTCATCACAGAGGACTGTTGCCAATCTTTCCCCTGCTAGTCTCTATTAGAAGTGCTAAAAAGAAACAAACAAACAAACAAACAAACAAACAACAAAAAAAGAAGTGTTCATGCTTCATCTCAGGTCGTTTCCAGTCTCAAATAACATGAAAAAAGAAAGAAAAATGACAAAAATAAGGGAAACAAGATCATCTCTGGTCACCGTTTTCCTGTTTTTTCAATCTGGGGACTACATGGGCAATATCACTTACATATCAACATGATCTGCTTGCATTTCCTTCTTTCTGTTACCGTAACTATTTTTATTGGGCTTTGAGTAAAATGAAATATAGCTACATCTTTTATTCCCTTAATAAGCATATGATAGTGAATTGGTAACATCTGTGTTTTTTTTCTTTTTTTGAAAAAATTTCTCATTACATATCTCAGCTTTTACTTGAAACTTTTTTTCCTAAAGGGTAAACATAGCCACATATCCTCAGAGGCGAAAAAAACAACACAAGGTCAGATACATGATCTGTTCTATCATCTCAAAATTTAGCAGTAAATATATTTTCTGTAAAATCACCTTCATTATTAATTTGTCCTTACATTAATTTTTAATAGATAATATTCCCACCAAATATAACTTGGAACTAAATATTTGAGACAACATAGATTGATGTTGTATAATAACTGGTCCTTCCTCTCTGTTGCAGCCCAGCTACCCTGTGCAAAGTCTACAATTAGCAAGTTTCTCCAGTTGTCCCACAATGAAGAAGGTTCACCTATTAGAGTAGAAAGAAAATAACAAGAAAGTTCAAATGGAAATACGTTGTTGTAACTGCCTAATTTAGCCCTACAAATCGTTTCTCCTCCTGCTTATGGTTGCTATTGTTTTTGGTTTATAGGGATCGAGCTCCTTTTATTTTTACTTCAGAGATGGAATATTTTATTACAGAGGGTGGGAAAAACCCACAGCATTTCCAAGATTTTGTGGAGCTCTGCTGTCGAGCTTATAATATTGTCAGAAGGCACAGCCAACTACTGTTGAACCTGCTAGAAATGGTAAGTCCCTCGGGGAAATAACAAAAATAATAAGCTTCATTTATGTTTCTCTTTAGGTAGTCTATTTTTGCTAATGGCTTGGAGTTCCCCCAAAGAGCTATTCAAAATAGAAAGAAATGAACAAACTAACAATGCCCTTGTACAGCTTATAAATACATTTCTTAATAATTCATTGCATTAGTTCAGAGTTACTATCTCAAACATTTCTAGTCACAATAACATTGATATATTCAGGGGTTATCTCAGTATATTTTTATTAAAGATCAAAGACAGTAATTTAGAATATTATATAAGTTGTAGTGTGCTTTAGGATTTTTTCAAAAGTGCCTTTGAAAAAATCACATTTACACATTATTGTAACCCACTGATGTAGACCAGGCAAGGATTTTTCCTGGCTCCCCTCCCAATCTGCGCCTTTGATCACTTGCCTATTTGCCAGGTTAGAAACTGAGGGTCAAAAATGTGAGGTGAATTGCTAGAAACTCAACCAGAGAGTACTACAGTTAGTAGTATACGTTGGGTCTACTGAGTCATGGTCCTATGTGCTTTCTGTCGCCCAACATAGGAAAATTCAATGTTTCATTCCCCTGTCCTATACAAACAACTGACAATCAGATACATATGCAGGGTGAGAGGGGAGGGATCTGATAGAACTAACTTCCTGGAAGAAGAAAGTGGTGATTCATTTGGGCACGTACATATACACTAGTAATTGAAGCAAACTGTAGGAGAGAAACACACCATTGGTATAGGTTTGTATGGTGTTTGGAGTCCATATGATCATCAAAACCACTTGTTTAGAGTCTTCAGTTGAAAATAATTCTACAAGATGTTGTTAAGGGCACAAACTGAGACTGCCTGGGTTTAAATCTTAGCTTGACATTTTACTGGCTTCATTCCTCAGGGTATGTTACTTAACTCCAGTAAGACTCTGTTTCCTCATCTATTAAATGAACATAACAGCATCTATCTTATAGATGTAGAATTGATGAATACATAACCTGATAGTGAATTCTTTGCATGAGCACTATGCTAAGATCTTTATGTTTATTAATTGATTTGCATTTCATAATAACCCTATCAGATAAGTAATATAAAGCACTTAGCACAGTCCCTGTCATATAGGAGAGTTCAATTAATTTATTATATAGATCCTTGTTAATCTATGAGTACTGTCCAATGCAGTATCCCTTAGTCACATGTGGTTATTTACATTTAAATAAATTAGTATTGAAGGAAGTTTAAATTCAGCTCCTCCGGCTCACGAGCCACATTTCAAGAGCTCAATAGGCACATGCAGCTAATGGTACCACCACATTGGAGAGCACAGATGTAAAATATTTCCATCATTGCAGAGAAGTTCTACTGAGCAGTGCTGAATAAATATTGACCTCTGTTACAATGAAGATTTGATTTGGATCCTTGTTTTAACTTTAAAACAATACATATACTTTTCTTCTCTTTTCTGTCTTGAAAAATGGGATTTCCAAAAACATTATAAATATGTAGCCTTTTACATACAAAGACACTTTGGTTTCTTCATGTGTAAACTGGATATATAAGGTTCTGTCCATCTCCAGAATCTTCAGAATGGCTTTCGAATAATAGCCAGTGATTCCTATTGGTAGATTTGCATCTTAACTCCCAGAGCTATTAGACCATACTGCAATTATGAGATGGCTTATGGTTCATAATCTGTGATCATACCACAAAGGAAACTCTCCAAGGACAGAGTCAGTGACCTTGACTCCATTTACATAATAAATATTCACATATCATCAACTCGAATATTTTCTTGGGCTGTAGCAGGCTCTAATTCATGAATCCATGAGCTCTTGCATACTTATTATATGCCAGAAACTGTGGAGGATACATTAACATATGAGACCCAGTCAGTCTTAAATTTTCAAATTAATAGGGAAGTTAAAATTCATATACAAAAGTAAATGAGGTATCCAGCATTTCTAAATGTCTATACCGCTATAAATAATTACATACAAGAGTAAGTACCATCCTAACAACTACTTGAACCAGTCACAGATATTTCAAAAATAAACGCAAAGCAGAAGCAGAAATATAGTCTATGTTGTTTCTCAGGTGACACTAAAAGTATGTGAATGACAAATGAGCATGTTAAAATAATGTGAAAGGACACCTTTTTGGGGAAAAAAATAGATTCAGAAAACATTGGTGAGTTTTTTCTCTTGTTTAGTAAACTTTTCTACCTACCTAAAAAGAAAACACTTCTGAGTCATAATATATTAAATAATCATTAAAATGTAGAGTTAATATAATCTTATTTCATTTAAAAGAAGTAGATATATTTTTTAAATCAAGTATTTAAAAAATTCTCAAAAATATTATTAAAATCAGATGTTGGAGGTTTCCAGTAGATAATATATCCCCCCAAAAAATCTCCCTATGTTTTAATTATTCAAGTCTTGACTTTTAGGCTAAAGGAGGAAAATTTGGCAGTGAAGAACACTAATTCAGATTAAACATACACTCTTAGATTTAGACTCAGAAATTGACACAGAGATCAGAAACAATGTGCACCAATTAGACCAATGAATAAATTTATATGTAAAACAGCAGTGTGTTATTCCCTCTGTTTCTGGTCTTGATATTCTTCTTTTCACATTTCTTAGGGGATTCTGTAGATAATCAAAATATCAGTAAAGGTTTCAGGACCATACTTTCTCTAGTATAGCTTATGATAAAATAAAATTTTAAAATTTAAATTTGTGAAAGATTATTTCCTACTTACGTAGTTAATCTGAATTTCCCTCAATTCTCTCTCGAACTGACTCTTGCTGTGCTAACTTCTTGAAGAAAAACTCAACCCACTACACCATGACCCAATTCCAACTTGAGAAATACTTGCTATGAGTCGTAAATTCTATCTTCCATGAATGGTCACAACTCAGGATTCTGAGCCACAAGCGTTTCATAGTCTACTATGAATTAATGGCTAGTCCTTGGTAGAGAGCACCATGATTCCAGATATCCACAGTCCTTTTTTATTTACTCCTGGGAAACGCAGGGAAAAAATAATACATGAAATCCCCATCTTGCTTAAAAGCAGAACATCAGTAGGAGACCCAAGAGTGTTACCGGGTGAATTCACTAATATAAAAGCCTGTATTTCATCAGCTTTTCTCTCATTAAAAAATCAATATGAGCTATTATGGAAGGCTCCCAAAGAACATAGGGACCATTCACCCAGCTTAAAATGTTTATCACACTCATTATTACATCAGCTATTTCCCAGCAGAAATCTTTCTAACTTCTCTATGTGGTGGCAGAGTGTCTGCTTCCTGAAGCATAGCTACCAAACTAGATGTGGATTTAGGAGGAGAAACGAAGTAGAAAATGTTTAAATGTTTCAATCCTTTAAAAAGGAATTTATCTGTTTATTACTTGCATCTGCTCATTACCTGTACTAGCCACCCTTTACCTTTTCTGTTGTCAAAATTAAAGTTATACCCATGTAATCTAGGCTAGGAAGCACTTGAACTACATCTCTGTGGGTCAGAGAACAGAAATGGCTAAATGGACCTGGGTCTAAGGCCATCTTTACTCTGATGTGCAGAGTCACAACACTCAAAGCCTCCTCTCTAAGGAACAGAGCACATCATCAAGGGCAAACTTAGCACTTGCTTCCTTTAATCAGCCATGTAACAAAGGAGAGAGCTGGAGTTCTTCTGATTAGAAGTTGTCTGCACTTGGCACTGGTGTGTATATAGTGTGTGTGTGTATGTATGTGTGTGTGTTGACAGAGAAAGAAGTATAGGGTGTACTTCCCAAAGAAATATTGATAGAGAATTCACATCTAAGCTGGCAGATGTGAATTCAGACTATCCAAAGAAACTAGAAAGCAATTCAGGTCGAAGGAAGAATCCTATTCTAAGCAAACGGACAATCACAGTGTAATAAAGGGGAAAATGCCTCAATAAGTACACAGATGTCTCTAGAACTCTAAACACAGAACTTACAAGACAAAGCCTAATCTGGACTCTAATTGCTTTTGGGAATATATCTCCCTATAGTTGATTTTAAGTTTAGTAGTCAGACAGACAATAGTTTAGTGGTTGCCAGAGGGTAAGGAGGGCGGAGGATGGGGGGTTGGAGATGAGGGTAAGGGGGATCGAATATATGGTGATGGAAGGAGAACTGACTCTGGGTGATGAACACACAATGGGATTTATAGATGATGTCATACAGAATTGTACACCTGAAATCTATGTAATTTTACTAACAATTGTCACCCCAATAAATTTAATTAAAAAAAAAAAAGTTTAGTAGTCAGGATTCAACTTGCTACTTATAGGTTTCAGTGCCTAACAGGATCAGGTATTTTTAATCTATTCATTCATTCGTTCGTTCATTCATTCATTCACTCATTGATTATTTCACAGACATTCATTAATTTCCAAATATTTACAAAGCACCATGCTAGCCAATATAGACAATTCAACATTGAATAAAAACCCAGTTACTGTTCTCAAATAACTTATAATCTAATCTGACAAACATATACATGAACAAAACATAGTAAAATCTAGGCAGCAAGAAGTACTGTGAAAGAGGTGGAACCAAGGTATGATTCCTATACAAAGAAAGCAGTAATTAAACTGTAGCAATAGGATCTGTAGTGCTTCAAAGAGGAAGCATCTCAGCTGAGCCTTCAAAAAGAATTTCAATAGACAACGAGGGAGAGGAAAGGAATCTTGGGTGAGAGAAAAACATTACATATGTGTAGAGGTTTAAAAAGCATGAAGATGACATGTATTAGAAATGGAGGGACTCAGGTGTACCCAGTCTGTGGTACAGATGAGGACCTACGAGTATGTAGACAATAAGGCTGAAATGACAGATCGCAGTTATACTGTGAAAGGCATTTATGACCAGAATCAGGATTTTGGACTTTAATATATAAACACCTGAGAACCTAGAAGTTTCTTTGAGGGAGTACCATCATCTAGCTTGGAATTTAGGCAGGTAACTCCAAAGTTATGTAATTAGGGAGATGGGGTTGGAGAACTAGAAAAAGACTATGCAAGTTCTCTAAGCAAATGAAGGTGAGGAGCTGAACTAGGACAATGATTGCAATGGGAAGGGGAACAAATACAAGAGGCTGTTGAGGTAGTTTTTATAGAATTAACAGATCAACACTGGGAATTGAGAAGAAGAAGGAATCCAAGAAGACATGAATTTCTTGTTAGTTGAAGAGTGCTGGAAGTGAAAATGGAGACATGAATCAGTAAAGAGGAGGAAGAGTTTATGGGAGAAGAGAATTTTCTCAAATTTGGATATCATAAATTTGAGCTGCTAGACCACCCATAGGGAGACAGGTGACAACTTTCCAGGACTACCTGATCCATTTCCATAGTTTAAGTTACTATCATAGTTTCAATTACTATTCAATTACTATGCTAATGACTCCCAAATCTATATTTATAGCTAAATGCTTTAGACCTCATCCAGCCCTCCAAATATATCCAATCACCCAGTTTTCTCAATTCTACTTCCTACATATATTTAAAATCCAGTATCTTCTCCATTCCTAAACCGTCTCCTAATTCTAGCCTCTTATTTGGCCTCACTTTAATCTATTTTTCAAACATAACCACAATGATCTTTCTAAAATACAATTCAATTATATTATTGCTCATTTAAAAACACTAAAAAAGCTTCTCTCCTGGCTTTAGGATAAAGTACAAAATCTTTTCTATTGCTTAAACATCCCACCCTACATGTGTTTTCAGCCTCATCTCTTGCTCACCCTATGTTCCAGAAAACTATCCTGGATTTCTTTCTGTAAAGAAATGGAAGATATCTTGCTCTCCTATATATATTTATATATGCTGTTCCTTCAGCCTGGTAGGAACAACAGAAAAGGAGAACAGTTTGAAACCCATTTTTTTTTCTCACTTGAATTTCATCAAGTCAATCACAACTTCACCCATCCACCATAACTATATTCTCAGTTTATCCTTTATTTTTACGATTAACAGCATTGTCCTTAAATTTCCACTAGTATAAGAGTGCCTCTATTCCAGAGCAGGAAATAACTTATCATCTGAATCATAGAGGTACTGATGACATCATTCTCTCTTTTTTTGCAAAGTTCAAATTTATTTCAGAAAGATCTATTTTTTTCTCAAAGATTTTTGCCTATAACTAAAGAGAATATTATCCCATCAGTCTACACTATAAACAAAGTACTTTTCTAAAGGTTGGCAGAAAAATACTTGAGACTTTGTACAATTATATCTTTAATTATTTCATTGCTTTAATAATCTTTAATAAAAGCAATCACCACTTAACTAGAGAAAATTGTGTTCTGATAGTATGAGGCATAGAGTCATGAAATAATATAAAAATGAGAACCAGAGAACCACACTGTGCTTACATACCATTTGACCTGGATACTTCAATAATGGTTTGGGGGTAATTAAGTTTTTTCTTCTTTAAAATGAGTATTGTGATATAACTTTTGTGTAATAATTTATAATCTACAAAGCTCTTTTTTATTTATTAGCTATTTGATTCTCCCAGAACATGTTGGGTATTTTTATATCTATTTTAAAAATTAAAAAATGGAGGTTCAAAGAGGTTATGAGACTTTTTCAAGATCGTTCAGATTTTAAATGGTGCGTCCAAAAATTCTGACATTAGCAATCTTATTATTTCTACTATCCCATGCTGAATATGCCTCTCCTCCAAGAAAAGATGGGATATTAATACTATCATGCTTACTTCACTGGTTTATGATAAAGTTAAATTATTAATCTCCAAGGACTTTGACAATTTTATTGGTTTTTATTTTTATTATTGTTGCTGCTTCTACTAAATAAGGGAGGTTAAAAAACATGTGTTTTTATTCATTCATGTTTACAAACTGAAAGGCATTGCTATGTAAATTTAAGTTTCTATGTATTTGTAGAATTAACCAAGTAAGCATAACCAAACTTAACCAAGTCAGATTTTATTTACATTTATTCTGAGGTGTTTTTGTGTGTTTGTTTATTTTGCTAAGATGATACCTGCAGGATTGCCTGAGCTCAGTGGTATCCAAGACCTGAAATATGTGTACAATACTCTTCGTCCACAAGACACAGACCTGGAAGCAACAAGTCATTTTACCAAGTAAGGTTAGCTGAGAATGTATGAGTGTGCATTTATGCGTGTGTACAGACACGTTTCGCATTTGAGATGATTTCTGGGTGTACAGTCATTTGTGTGAGGCTGTCATTTCTAGAACGAACTTGTGTCTTCCTTCCCCAGGGGGAAAAAAGAAACAATGTGATGGTCTAGCACAAGGCCTTAGCCAGTGATTCCGTTGCATGCTATTGTTTGCGAACCAGCCTCTTCATCTAACACATTGCTCAATAAGAGGTCACTGAAAAGAGCAAGGGCTGACATAAATAAATTGTTTGTTCTACTTGAACTATGTCCAGAAAAACAATTTGGGAAAAGAGATTTATGATGAGTTATGGACTCACTACTTTTCATCTCTAAAACAATACAGTGATGTGTCATTGCTTGAACAGAGTAATTACTGTGCTACAACTTACAAATAGTCCCTCCTGTCATTTAAAAAAAAAAAAAAAGAAGAAGGAAAAAAGCTACATACTGGATGAAAAAAGTTCTTTCAGTCCCTGGCCAAAGGAAAAATGTAAATATGCTTTATTTGTGAGCCAGCGTTCGATCCCTCCACATCCTCCTATTTCATCTGACACACTTCAGATCTGTAAAGAGCAGAATTTTAGATATGGGTGGTTGTGCCTAAATTGACTCATCTCTCGCATTCAAGAGGACATGAACTATAATAATATAGAAAGTAGACATGAAGCCAGTAACCTCCTGGGAGTGAGATAACATATCACTTCCTGCATATCACTGCCAGACTAATTTTCTCACTTTCAGATGTCATGTAGTATGTTCTGTTAATTAAACTTCTTTCTACAACTAAATGGTAAAGAACTTGTTTTCCATTGCAGACTTAAAAGGTATCTAGACATCTAAATTAGGGTATGTCATTTCTGTGTTCAATAATAGTCTTTGACTTGCCATTTCCTACCTCTTACTTTTGAGGACATTATAATCTGATTGTCTTTATGAAGGTTTATCCACCCCACCTCTATTATTCCCAAATGAATCCTTTTCTGGATAGATCACTTTTTCAATAAACATTAATTTCTACTTTGTCTATTTAACTCACCTTCATAACCTCATCAGAAATGCTCCTAAAAAATCATAAAATTACTTGAAGAGAGGGGGAAGTCTGATCTAACTTTCAGTTTTACCCATCCCTTGAGACTCTGGACAGCTAGAAACTCATCCACGAAATCTTCTCAGATTATGCTAGTATTGACTAGTCTTTTCTTCTATAATTCTACAGAAGATGTACTTTCTCATGCTGTACTTCATTTATTACTGAATTATATACTGCCTGGTATACAACCTTAATTAATATACTTCTCAGTTATGTGAATTTCTCCCCAGTAAAACAAGGGACGTATTCCCACTACTCCACTTTCAAAAATATCTGAATGTGAAACAAGCTCTGTTCCTCTTAAAATATATTAAACAGTTTAATTTAACACAAAATACAATTCAAACACCAAACATTCCATATACAAAAGGCATATAATAACCTTTAATATATTGCTTCTTATGCACCAGGCCTTGTTCTAAAGTGCTTTGATATGGTAACTTATTTAATCATCTTAACAAGTCTGTGAGGTAATATCATTCTTATTTACATTTTTAGATTAGGAAATTGAGACCTCAGAGAAGTTTAATGATTTGCCAAAGGATAGAGCCCACAAGAGACAGTGCCACAACTTGAATCCAGGGAGTCATACTTCAGAGTGTGGGGACTTCAACTCTACCCTGTGTGCTCAAAACCACCTCTCCCACGTGCGGGCTCTGGGAGATGTGTCCCTTCATAATTCAGACCGTAGTTTTCAAAAGGTTCATCACGCTGGCTGCAGTTCCACAAAGGCAGCTCCTACACCTTTTCTCAGGCACTAGCCCTGATTTCCTGAACATCCCAAGCCTTAGTGGGGGACAGAAGACCCTTCCCAGAACTATTACCTCTGTGCCACTACCAGGTGTCCCTGGGGTGTTGGATTCAGGATCTACTATAATTGCTGGCCTAGGAGACCCCCGTGGGATAATTTTACTAGTGAGTCCAAGGCAGTCACCTTTCATCCTTTTCCTATTTCGGCCATATTACCAGATGCCATGACACTCTCTGCATTTTTCCCTCAGAGAAACCTCCCGTGAGACTCACTCTCCCCTTAACTTTCAAAAGCCTAAGTAGCATATTTTATCTTAAAATCTCATTTACATACCTTTATTTTTATATGTAATTTAATTTGTCTTGAGTATGTCTTTTCAACTCATCTCTAAGTTCCTTGGTCAGCATATGCAGATCAAGTGTTGAGAACCTTTTCTGTCACACATTCCACATAGTACCACGAAGAACCTGCTATTGAGGTTCAAGGAAGCTCAACGATTGTGACCATGATTTTTATCACTTATAAAAGTCACTTAAGATCTCTCCCTTATTTACATGTTTTAAATTTTTAAACAAATTATACACTATTTCTTTTGTTAGTACTTAAATGATGTATGGAGTGAATTTATAAAAGTAGCTTGGTTCGTTAAAAATAATAATGGAGATTTACATGATATGATTCAAATAAATGTTAAAAATTATATGCACTTGTTGACTTTTCTGTGTAAATAATAGCATCTTAAACTGCATTGTCTCACATCACATGGATTTCTAAACTTAAGGAGAAACTTGAAGTGTAGACATCAGCGTACATAATTTACCAAAAAAGAAACCAAGGTCTGCAATGAATTTAGCTGTGGTCTTGGCGCTTCAATGAGCATAATTAACTATATATACTTATGAGAGTCTCTGTATATGTAAACTCCTTGTCCTCTTGGTTCTGATAGGCTAACAGTATTTCATGCCACTGTTTATTCTGGTATCACTAAGACACAGTTAAAACTCAGACAAGAAAATGTACCCTCCCACCACCACCAGCAAGCTCACAGATCTGGGTGGTGAATGAGGACCAAGCCACCTCAGACAGAGCATGTGTGACCACCTGAAGTCCTGGCTTAGTCCTGACTAAGGTATTAGCATTAAAAGGCTGCCCCTCTTGATTCTGTTTGAGGCTTGAGAGAAAGAAATGGTTTTTGCTGCCGCTCCAAGGGTGTACTCTACTTATGAACAATACAGGATCCTACCTCATTCCTGAGTATTCACACCTGGGTTAAGAACTGATTATGAGTTTCAGAAGATGCGGTACTCTGTCTCATTAAAAATGATATCACAACTAATGGCATGTTGAGGAAAATGAATATAACATTGGTTCAGTGGCCACAAAGGTTTTTCACTTAACTGCCGACTCCTCTCTCTGCTTCCCTTACTTTTTTATACTTCCCTTTTGGCTGAGTGCTGTTGAATGGAATCAAGAAAGTATCATGACTCAGTCTCTGCAAATTGATACGCTCATGTAATATCTCTGCTGGGCCCACTGCTAGGCAACAAAGGCAACCATCCATTAAAATGCTGTCCAAACGGGTTATTTCAGAATTTTCAATCACTCTCAAACCTCGGCTTAGCTGTCCTTAGAAACAGATAACCTATTTCACAGCCCAGACTGGGATGATTAAGCATACACTTCCCTGAATACCTCCCCTCCTACCTACAGATCGTGCTTTTCACTTCATCCATTTCCTCCTCCAAAAGATGTGAGAGGAAATTTTCCATGTATTCCCAGTATTCCATTTGGCCTGACACACAGAATTTTTGGTTTAGTAAGTGCAGGATCTTTTGGTCTTTTGCTGAAATTGAAGGTAGCTTGAAGCAAAACAAAACTCCTAACCTCAAAAAGTGAATAGTTTGCATAAGTGAGGTGTTTTGGTAGCAAGAACCAGGTATTGTATCTGGTATACTTGGGGAAAAGGGATATACATGGACTCAAACTATAACCAAACAACCCCTAGAAACAAATAGGGTCTGGCTAGTTTCTAATGGAAACAAAGACCTTCTACTCTGCTTGTCTCTGCCTAGCATTTTCTACTCTCTTTGTCCATTGGCCAGTATTCTCTAGTATAAACTCCAGAGAGAGGTAGTCTCATTGACTTAACTAGTTGCCTTTGTCCCTATTGGACAACGTTCTTCATAAAAAGCCACTGTGGATTCTGTTGCCCATCCTTACTCCTATCATGGGCTACCGCTTCACAAAAAACAACCTAGAGCATCTTCTCTAAACTGTGAGCTTCAGAGAGAACAGTCTTAGTTATGAAGGGACATTGGGCAGAGCAGGCACAATGGCTGTCCCCACAAGTCCAACTATGAAGCCACTGGAAATGTCGATGACACCCAGCGAAAGTGTTCCAGGACTCCACACCACGAACACTGGAGCCAGAGCAGCTGAACCACCTAGGGTGCGTAGACATGATGCCAGAAATTCTTCTCATTACTCTCCATTTATTTCTTGTTGGTTACAGGCTGAGACAAGACTCTGTATGCTCAAATGTCTCAAAGCACAGTTCAATGGCTTTCTATCTAGTTCCTCTTTATAACTGAGAAAGGGAGTGTGGGACAGGGATGCAGATCCCTAGGTTCTTTTATTATTAAATTTTCTTGATGCTTTGTTAGTACTTTGCACTTTGTATCTCATGGATAGTTGTAATTCCACAAATAAGTGTCAAAGTTTCCCTTTGCCTTAGCTTAACCATTGATACTTACAAAAATAAATACTCACGAGAAAGACAAAAAAGAAGAAAAAAAAACACCAGAAACTAGAGGAATTAGCAATCATGATGTTCAACTTTTCCTAAATTAAGAAAGCAGACTCAAAGGAAAATGCAAAGTGAAATTTCTCCTTTCATTGTGAATGTCTCCCATTTTTAAAATTTAATTTTAAGAACTCATCTGAACAAATTGACTTTATAAAGCATTTTTTTTTAAAAAAACTGCAGGTATAACAGCTTTTATATTGTGTACTTTCTAAACTGCATGACACAGTCACACTCACTGTGATGTTTGATAGCTTAGTTGCTGTTCCAAATTTCTGCAATAGGAGAGTCACTGTTTTTGAATCATATAAGTTATACTGAGAATTTGCCGAATTTGCCTAAATATCAAGTCAGAATACACCTTAGCTATTAGCTTTAAAAAAATATATTTTGAACTCTTTGAGAGACTATCAGTCTAAAGGTTAAAGGCATTTCAAAAGTTTAATGTATCCACCAAGGAGTACCAGAAAGCATTAGTTAAAAAAGATGAATAGTCCAGATGGCGCTGTTTCACGACAGCTGTTATCTCCACAACAGCTATGTGCATCAGTCAATCCTCACTGGTACTCCTGACCCTGTGCATTGCATGAGATGCTATATTCCAGGAATTTAGCAAGCAACTGGACTAAAAGAGTTTACAATTTTTAAATATACAATTTTGTTTTTTAAAAAGATTTTTATTACCTTAATTATAGCACCATTTATCATTGTTGATTTTTCTATATTACTGCATGTTAAGATTTATTTTCTTGCTTTGCATAAAATTTCATTTTATTTATCTTTTAGATTTCATTTCAATATCATTAATGAAATAAGCTGGCTTTGGGAGGGGTGAATAGAAACCTGGGAAATCATGTCACTGGCATATTACTTATACATAATAAGACCAGTCCATCAACCTTTCGTTAGTTCCTTTATTCTATTTGCTGTGATTTGGCCAATTTTTGTAAGAAGTCTCCATTAAAAAAAAAAAAAATGTAAGAATTATTTATTCATAGTCAAGGCCATGGAGCCTGGAATTCTTGTTTGTATGCAGAGTTAGTTACCTGTGATGACATTTACATAAGACTTGCTGACCTTGTAGATGAATTCTGAAGACTTGAAACTTCAACTGGGAAAACAGCAAAGTTTGGGGTTTTTTTGGGTTTTTTGTTTTTCTTGTTGTTGTTGTTGTTTTCCAAGTTCTAAACTCTGAAGCAGCAGAAAAGAAAAAAGAAAAAACTGAAAGAAAGAAGAAGCTCTAAAGTTGTCTCTTGCTCTAATCCCTATCTAATATCTCTTTTGTAAGATTTCAAGAGAGTTTACCACTGTTTAGTTTTCAGAAAACCATAATCTGTACATTTGTTTTCCCTTGTATCCCTCTATGTGTAGTTTGCTACTTTGGGGCTTTGTTTATTCACGTATTTCTTAACTGGTAGTAATCTTTCTGAAATAATATTTGCATAATATTATTCTGTTTGCAATGACTTTTCATGTGGTACCTCATTTGATCCTATCAATAATCCCAGGGGATGGCATAGTTTAGTCATAAATTCTGTTTCATAGATAAAACAGCTGAGTCTCCTGAAGGCTAAATGACTTTCTTGAGATCACAGGCAGAACTAATAAGTGAGTTCAAAATAGAACAAAATTGATTTCTTTCAGTTTTGGTATAATGGGTGCTCTTCCCTGGACCCTCAGCAAACTCAGAAGGGGAAAAAAAATCCTACATATGAAACTCCTAATGCTCTGATAATCTCAGATAAATTTAGATATTTTTTACCTTTAGTGTCTTCAGATTGGTTGAGAGAACATGGGAAGAAAATATCTAAATGTTTCTCAAATTAGCATTCCATGCCATCAAAGCCACAAGGATTAACATGAGATATCCTTTTTTAGTATCTATTGTACTTCTTTTAACCTTTGTTAGAATATGAAAGTTAAATTTTTGTGTTCACATATGTGTAAATATACATTATGTACATGTGCAACTAAAAATCAATTATTCTCTTTTCTATGTCAGACAATCTTGAAATTTTTTTAAGTAAAACTTCATAGAGAGGAACTTTTTTTAAAAAATTGTGTACCCAGAATGCATTAGCAATGATTATTCATTAAGTTTATTTTGGAATGGTAAATTTTGGGTTAAAAAATATGGATTTGAGCACTTATTGGTTCAATGTTCAGTATAATATGGGGGAGGAAGAAACTTTCCTCTATCCTCAAGGTTCTTTCATCTGGTTTAATAATCAAATAAACATATGATAGATTAAAAAAGAAAATAACAAAATGTAATTACATACATATGTATGGAAACCCCACATATATGGAGCGTCAGAGACCACATATACAAGTTAGGTTCAGATACAAAAAGGGAAATTGAAGTATATGTCACATTTTGAGCTAAGGATGAGATAAACCACTTTGGGGCTTCAGAAGTTAGTTGCAGGGAGAGCACACGTTCAGTAATTATTAGTTTGCCATTCATATAGATAGGTAAAAAGGCATTTCTGGTTTTAACTCTTTTTGTGGGCTAGGCTCCTCATTTAAATTATTCTAGTTAAGGTGAGGGGCAGAATTTTCTTTTGAACCCACAAGGTCTCAGTTGCGTTTAGCTCATAATAATCCCGTACCACCGAAGTACATCTTGGAGTGGCTCCTTCTGAGCCCCTACAATAAATCTGTGACAAAATAGGAATTAACTTGATAGCATACTTTATAGGCTTAAGTATGAGGAAGTGCTGATCAGAGATTATAAATTCAATATTGAACTATTACTTTTCTTCATGGAATAAAATAAATTATGACAAAGTTGCAGTAATTTATTGTTCCCTCTGAATGGTTAAGAATGACTAACAGAGTTGGATACTCAGTAACTCCAATACAAAAAGAAAAAAAAATAATTTTTAAAAATTTTTTTTATTACACATGACAAATCCTTGTAATGAAAATGAAATTTGAGAGTTAGAGGAAGAAATTTGTTCTTGGGGAGTGAGTCTTTTCTATTTATATATGATTAAATTATAATGTCAATGGTAAAATAAGATACTTCTCGTGAAAATTCCTTCACAGAAAAAAATCTTTAGAGCAATATTTCCCTGATACTACTAAAGAAACTAACCAGTAAAACAGGTATTCCATCAAACTGCAAAGTGATACAAACAACTTTGGCAATAGAAATATGCTCTTGTTGAAATTTCCATCACATGTTGTCTGAGAACCTTCACTCAACCACCATTCTACAGCACTATAGGCATTTCTCTTCAATGGTTATTCTGACATGGCTCATGAAGCAATGAAAAATTTTGCCATTTGTGGTCACATATTAATATAAATATGAGTTTAAAAACTTTTCATCTGAGAAAAAAGAAATCTGCCTAGATGCTGAACCTGACATGGAAGATTAGAGCTCCAGGATTCAACGCAATTTTCTGAGACTGATAAACTCAATTACACATTTACACACACATGGCTAAAGAAACCTATTTGTAGCAGTGGTTTCTGATGATAAGCAATTTAAAATATTTACATCATATAAAAGGTGCATATGTTATGAAGTGGAATAGAATTTGTACACGTTTTTATGATAGGACCTAACGTTTAAGAATTTTTGTGCTTATTGTAGGCACCTTTGCACCTGGCTGCAAGAAGTAACATAATTTTTTTTCTGCCTGAACATTATTTCTATCTAAAAATCAAAGAATTATTGTCTAAGTGCCTTTGTTCTACCTTGGAATTCCACACTAAACCTATTGGTTTATTTCTTTCTAAAGACAAAGCTGAAAGACTATTCATTACAAATAATCCCCAATGAGAGCAAAGACTTTGGAATCAGAGAAACATGAGATGCAGTTTTCAGTTACTACTTTCTGTATGATGACCTCTGGTAGCATTTCACCTCTTTTGGTCTTTCTTTTCTATTCTTAAAATACTTTTACTGCTTTCCTCTAAGGAGGAAAAGATTAACATAAGGTATTTAATGCAGTGCCTGCCAAAGGGTATATACTCCCTGAGAGCAGACATCTGATTTCTCTCCTTCACCTCTACGAGCAAGCACATAGAACAGTGCCTAGCAGAGAGTTAGAAGCATTTATCCAGACTGCCTAGAGGTTTCCCCTAGGAAATTTAAGAACTGAACCTTCCAGTTACTGCTTTGGACCTGTACTATACAAATACTCCAAAGCATAATCCTGCTGATGCTGCAATTAAACAAAATAAAGAGCTGCCACCTGGATAAATCAGATCCTCACAGAGAACTAAAACCTACTGCTCACAGGGCACTGGTTGCAAAGTGAGTCATATTAAAGCACTATTTGTTTTCATATGTTAACCTGCTACCTGAGAGACGGGAAATGGATTTCGGTGAAAGTCTGCCTTAAAACGACAGGCTTATCATAAGTTTATCCTTCAACTCCAGTATTCTCACATCTTAACTACTGGGCAATATAAGAATAACACATGAATATAGTTGAGATTTTGTGAGTGTGAGTACATTAGAACTTAATATTTATGGTTCATATGCCTATCTTCGTGAGAAATGAGTACATGCTGTCATCCTAGAGCTTTCCACCCTAACACATAAAATATGTTCAGTAAATAGTTATTAAATGAAGGAATGAATGATAAGGTCTCCATAAGTCATGATTAGTAGTATAATTCTACTATTATTATTATCTTGATGTCTCTACCTACTGATGAGGAAATAACTAAATATTTTATACTGTACTATAAACCCATAAATTCAAAGACCATCTTTAGGAATAATGAACACTGTGGAAATGAAGTGATCAGATCATATTTCAACTTTTATAGCAAATTTTGGTCGAAATTGATGTATAATAATGGAAAAATTTGGAATTTATTCAAAAATGTCTAGTACCAGAACAAGATAAATGGGCTTGAAGTTTTATAAAATTGAGGGGAAAATTATTAAACAGTATTGAAATACATTGTTAACACTGAGGACATGGCAAATTAGTTATAAAGAGAGCATTACAACTGTGATAGAAGCTAAACCAGAAAAGTAGTGATTGTTCAGAGTCAACATCCAGTTCTCTTAGAAAAATTTAGTAAGCTCAGAATAAAAATAAACTTAGATAACCATCATACTTTTTAAAGTGAAAAACTACAAGCATGCCCATCATTGTCAGAAAAAAATAATGCCTTCTCTAGTGATAGTAAAGCTCTATATGTAAGCTTTATTACATTGTTATTTTCCAACTGAATAAGACAACAAATAAAATAATGCCAGAGAATTAACAACAACAAAAAATTGGAATAACAAGTGTTCAGTAAAGTAAGTTGTTATAAGATAAACATTCAAAACTCAGTACTGAAAAGATTAAAGGGGAAAAATTATATTCACCTCAATGGATACAGAAAATACAGTTAATAAAATTTAGAATCTCTCATTTTTAAAAACTCTCTAGAAATAGAAAGTAATGCCCTTAACCTACAACTAAAAACCTACAGAAAACATTACATGTAATGGTAAAACATTAAAAGTAGTTCTTTTGTAATCAGGAACAAACATTGCTAGCACCACTGGACATCTTAGCAGTGCAAAGGGTGACAAAAACTTCATCACTATTTGCAGGATACATGACTGTGTCCACCCAAATTTCAAAAGACTATACAGATATATTGTTAAAATTAATGAGTTAAAAATCTACTCATATATTACAAATATTAGTTAAAATAAAATTTAAGAAAAGATAGCATTTGCAATTTGCCATAAAATATATGCTCAACTTAAGAATAAATCCAACAAAAGATATACAAAACTTCCACAGAAAAAATATCTAAAATCATACAGTGATGTAAAATAAGACCTAAGTGAGAAATATACCATGTTCATTGGTTGTAGTCTTAATACTGTAGAAATGTTAATTCTCCCCAAATTGATTTTAAAGTTTCAATGCAATACCATTCAAAATCTTTATATATGTATTTTATGTAGAGATGAACCTGATAAGCTGATTCTAAAATATATTTGGGAGGTTAAAGGGCTTAGAATGGGGGGCGGGTGTCTGACGAAGAATAAGATAAAAGAACTTCTGGATTTCAATACTTACTATAAAGTTCTAGCTATTTAAGGAAATGTAGTATTAACACAAAGAAGCCATAGGCATGAGTGTACAGGAGGTGAGCAGGGCTATTGTAGACAGGACATTGTGGACATCACTCATTTATAAGGTTGCCAAGAGTCAGAGCCAATTCAACAGCAGTTAATACACAGTATTGACACAGAGATAGACGTATAGGAAGAATGAAGGAAACGTTCACATTTTACTTGATATTTTTCTGTGTTGCTTAAATTACATATTATACAAGTCAAGTTTTTTCATGACTCTGAATTTCTTCCATAAAACAGGAAGAGTAAATAGAGCTGTGAAACCCTCAAACTATGAACAACATTCTCAACAAAACTAGAAAACAAGGTATTCCCAAGAACCCTAAAATACAAGCAGGTAGGAGCAAACCATTAATTTACAAGACCTGCGTATTAGCATCTTATGAGAAGAAGCTAAGGAAGCAAAATGTAATTTGACTGACCTGAGAACAAGACTCCAAAGAGTATGTATTCACTGAAAAGCTGAGCAGGCCAACTTGAGAACAGCAGCTGCAGCTGGGAGGGATTTTCACACACTCCAATTCACAGGGAAGGGCAAGTGATCTGTGGCAAATCTGAAAAGATTAAAGAAGTTTATGAACTCTCAAAGGTAACGGGAGCTCCCTTCCAGGTAAGAATCCCACACTGAAGAGAAATCACCAGAAGTGTAATCCAAACTAAGAGGATAAAAGTCATAGGAGTAAAGGAAAACAAAAAATATAGAAAAAAATAGGGGTGAACAGAGAAGCAAAGGAGGAATATTTCAGAAAGTATGACATATTTTTTTATCACTGTGTGATGACCAAGAGAAAAGGGAGCTTCAGACACTTGAAAACCCTCTATTCCTTCCTGAAAGTTCAGGAATGCTAATTTTATATTAAAATGAGCCAGCAAAATGGATCATGTTTGAATGTTACACAAAATTATAATAGGAGAAACAGAAACAAGATGCAAAATAAAATCCCTGCAATAATAGTATACCAGAAAGACATTCCCACCAAAAGGCTAAACTGTATCCTTATATTTCAAATTAAGCTAAAAGAAATTAAGAAAATGACAAAGATATAAAGGAACTATAGCAATCACATTTTTAAAACCTCAGGAATGAGGTGATTGAATCCAAGAAAGAATTATCAATAAAAGAAAACATAATTTTAAAAACAATAAACTAGAAAGAACACACAGGTAAATACAACAACACAATACAATACCTCAAGAGAAAAAGAAGACTAAAAGAAGGAGGATTTTTTTAAATAAAAAAGAAAGTAAGGCAATGAAGATCTAGAATACATATAATGGGATTCCCTGAAAAAGAAAGTCAAAATAATATATTAAAATAGTATCAAAACTAAATAGTATATTTAGTGTTTTAATAAACAATAACATTGTAATTTAAGAAGTTCCCTGAAAAATCAAAAGATTTGAAATTACATATTAAAAGACACTGTATTACATATTCAGAAAAATTACCTAGAATAACCAACCTGAGTGCCATAAAGTGTGAGCCAAGAATGTGGTATCCAGCTAAAGTGACCTTCAAATACAATGACCACAAATTATTGTTCACATACAGAACTCAGATTATTTCCTTGAGCACTTCCTGAAGAATTTACTAGAATTAGCTTCAGATACCGTGTTTCCCCGAAAATAAGACCTAACCAGAAAATAAGCTCTAGCATGATTTTTCAGGATGACGTCTCCTGGATATAAACCCTAATGCATCTTTTGGAGCAAAAATTAATATAAGACCCAGTCTTATTTTTGGGGGAACATGGTAGTCACAATGACTGGAAAGATTTGGACCTAAGGACTGGTAGAGAGTTTAAGACACAATGATTGTTAAAAGGGAGGCTGTGTAGTATGTATAGAATAGATATCATATGATGTAGATACAATCACTGTATAAAAATAGAAGTGGACTAGGAAGCACATATGAAAAGTAGAATAAGCATACTGTTTGCTTTACAGTATTAACTGGGATAAAAAGGACAACACTGCAAATCAGATGCTGGAGAAGAGGATACAATAGGGATGAAGGGTATTATATAAAGATATTTGTTATGCCATTAGAATACAATTACAAACCTTCTTAAGTACAATTTTTTTTAAACTTTAAAAAGCAGACACACCAAAACAAACAAAGGCCATAGAGTAAAAATTATTTCATATAAAATAATTGTATATTAGGTATAGTATTATAGTATGCAACTTTTTTGTAAGACAGTTAAAGAGGAACACAAATACATACAAAAATAAAACTGAAAAAATAAAACCATGAAAGTTAAACCATAATTTTTTAAAATGTTTAAGTATAGGGAGAGGGAAGGAACGGCATAGAGAGTACAGGGCTAGATACTGGGCTTCTTGAAATCTACATATTATGTACAGTAAACTTCTGGAATTATGTAAATATTTTAAATAATTATAAACTAAAATTAAATTTTTAAAAATCATCCCTAAAAATAAAAAACGAATCAAAAAGAAGTCTAAATACAATATTCCAATAACAGTTTTATATTTCACTACAAGAGTTTACTCAATACTTGCTAACAATTAAGATGTGACCTGGAAGTTTACAAAAATAATGTTTAATAGCTGGGCTCCAAATAAACATCCATGGCTCTTGAATTCTTCCTCCACATCTAACAAACACAAGGAAACAAATCATAAATGAAATGAGTCGAGTCAGGGGAATGTAACTCATTATCTTTTCTTTTTCTTTTTTCTAGGAAAATAAAGGAAAGTCTGGAGTGTTTCCCTGTTAAATTGAATAACTTGATCCACACACTTGCACAAATGACAGCCATAAGCCCTGCCAAACCTACTTCACAAACATTTTCCCAGGAATCCTGCATGGCGAGCACAACCAGGTCAATTCAAAGAGCAACAATTTTAGGGTACAGCAAGAAGACTAATAATGTAAGTCTTAAGTCTGTCAGCTTGACTTAAATATCATTTAACTTCACCTCAGACTCCCCTTCACTATGTTACACATCCTCCCTTATACCGTGATTTTTGTTTTTACTATGCAAATGAAAAATTAGTTACAGCTTGAGCAGAAGCGCCCCTGTCACTAAGGAGGATCTTCTAAGGAGAAATCATAACAACCAAAGCTATTAGAAGAGAACCATCAAAGAGAACAGTCCTGCCTGGGGTATAAATCAAGAGCTAATTAAAGTGTCCACAAGAAAAGAACAGCAGAAATTAGGCAGTGTGTTCCCAGTACATAAGGTTATGATATCTTTATTTCCTGTGTTTACAGGTAATGTTGCCGTTACAAATTGCATCTCTTAGCTTTCATGATAATTGTGCAGAAAGATTCTTGCTTTGTTTAGTTTACATAAAATCAGATTTTAGAATGTATCACAGGTTGCTATTGCTGTCTTTTGATTTTTGCCTATTTATTTTCTGCAGCTGTATCTAATCCAGGTGATGCGCAGTAACAACGAAACAAGCCTGACAGAAAAATCATTTGATCAGTTTTCAAAACTTCACAGCCAACTTCAGAAGCAGTTTGCGTCCCTGCCTCTCCCAGAGTAAGGCACGCTCCTCCACAGTGCTTCCCTTAAGCACTTGTCCTTGAAAATAAGGAAAATTATGTTTATGGGATTTTCTATTTGTGGGGAACACAACATTCTGACTCCAATGCCATTGAACCTATCCCAGCAGAGAGTGTGTATTGCTCTCATATAAACAACCTTTTGTCTCGTAAAAGAGAACAAGGTTTGCAATTTCCTCTTTGCTTCCACCATTGATTTTGTAGACAGAAAAATTTAGAACCGATTTCATTTTCCATTGGTTATCAGGAAAATTGTTTTATTTGCCTGTTTTAAAATTTAATCTTTTTAGCTTTTTTCCATAATAATAATATTGGAATTGAAAATGCAGAACTAAATTGACTAGATCGACTCTTTCGACAAATAATTACAAAAAAAAGTTTTGATATATTTATTTGCTGCACCAAAGAAATTAAATTTCTTAATATCATTTAGTATATTAGTAACATTTATTAAAATCAACTCACTTTTGTTGTCATTAATTATTAACTTTGATTTATCTAAATTTAATTTGTTGTCATGTTCCTTTCGAGACAATCTTGAAAACTATTGCTTCCATTCGTGCTATAATAGAAAAAAATATTAAACATAAGCAAACTAAAAATATAACGAAAATAACTGCTGTTCCAACAAACCTTCTAAAATATATCACTTTGAGCTAGTCAAATTTAGGTCATAGACTTTGTATCTTGACTTTAAAAAGGTGACTTTCCAGAAATTGTGATATTGGCAGTTAAACCAAATGTCATTTTATCTATACTGGAATTTTTGTTAAGTAAATGGTCCTTTAACAGTGACTGTCCTTACCTGATCTGACATACATTGTACATGTGGAGTTTTACTAGGCTTTCAGGGTTTAATCACTTTCCGAAATATAAAACTAAGTACAGCTATCAATGAATAGAGAGGTATTGTGCAATACTGAAGATTGCACAAATCTTCATGAAGATTCTTCATGATGTCACAGAAATTTTGCTACACAGATTCTTTAAACATCAGGACATCAACAAAGTTAAAGTAAGAGCATGTTCAAGGAACTGGGAAGAAAGGAATGCTGTTGTGGAAATTTTTAAAAGCAATATCAGCTTTAAGAATTACTCTTCCCCCCCCCCCCCCGAAAATAAAAATGATACAATAACTGAGAAAGAAGAGATGCTGGCAAAAATATTCAAAGATCGGCCGCACATACTGAATTCAACATCTGTGACTGTCATCATACTGTGCTAATACATGATTTAGAATTATAAGTTAATCCTTGTTAAATACCTGTCCTTTTTGGTTTCAAAAAATTCTCTGTTCCACACTTTTACATCTCCTATACATATTAGTATAATTTGTAAAACCTTAAAAGTGCTAATAATATCTCTCTATATGCCTCTTCTCGATTTTCAGCTTCAGTTAGGGTTCTGCTTTGCTCAAGCACTACTGCCTGGTAATGGTACCTAAATTGATTTTAAAACTATTCAAGCAGTACTCGTTTTATTCCTGTGTGGAGGGAAAAACCTTTAGTCCTATGTGCCTTGAATGATATTTGTATACTAACGGGCGCTACGGAGCTGGGGCTCACAGCAGTGCATGTAAATGAAGGATGAAGGCAAGCTTTCCTCTGACTCCTAATTTACGGAGAGAAGCCCTACGAGAGTTAAGTAAATCTGAGCTGGAAAGCATGATCAGAAAGAATCATGAAGAATAACATTCAAATCACTCACAGCATATAACAGTGGTCCCCACATTGAACTATTTGTACCTCTGGGTTCCTTCCAAGAGTACACAGGCATAGAAATCTTCCTCAAAATGAATGGTCTAACTTTAAACTTAACCTGCGTGAGAGGGATTGATTTCCTTTCCCTCTTCTACTTTCACCATTTCACCAATTATCCAGAATCTTATTTTGGTACATTGTCCTGGGGAGTAAAAAAAAAATCTCTGAGGGTCAAATAAAGGGAAAATCAAAATACTGGTTGGTGTTGGTATTGAGAACATTAATTACTCTAATAACCAGGTATCAAATCTGTTTGCCAGCCAGGTGTTTCCTAATCTTTAGTCTGAACAAAGTTAAGGGAAGAAATGATGTTACTGTCAGATAAAAGATCATAAAAAAAATCATTTTAAGAACTGATTGCTATGTTATATTTGGCATATAACTCAAAAGCACTTGAAACAATTGAATGGCATTACTATAGCTGAATTCTTCAATTCTCATGTGCTTATTTATACACAAGATATTTTTAGTACATAACATCTATAGAAACATCAACAAAGGAATGGTATTGATGTTGAACATTTTATTCTAGCAAAGGAAACTTCATCACAGATACACAAATTAGTATTGAAAACCAGCCCAATCCACCTATTTATCAAATGCATTTCTGTTTGATTACTTTTGTATGGTACTAATTTTCATGGTAACTAAATCTGGATGAAAATGTTTAATATGTTAAGCCTTAGAACTACAAGATACCGTTAAAATAAAATAATTATTTAAATACACAAACATATTATTTTGGACTTCCCTGACATTTCCAACAGGAAGCAGTGGATGGGGTGGCCTGCAGTTGTCACATACTTCTGTGAATTTGTTGACAATACTTCACTATCCCCTATGTTCCTTTCCTGGGGACAAGGTCTGTAGCAAAGAAGCAGAAATATGAAGGAGACAGAGCAAGACTGCAGTCAAAGGAAGTGCTAGGTAGTTTCTAAAATGACATATTTAACCAACAAAATGCATTGCCAACTGTTAACCATTAGCAAGTCACCCACCCAATAACTGGTGTTAATCTTGTCTAACCCGTCAAGATGAATTATGGGATAGTGCAGAGGAAATTCTGCAAGTCAGACTCTTGGGGAAAGTGATACTTGGTTCCAAAAGACTGAGACCAGATGGAAGCATATGTCACTTGGTAATGTTTAATTTAGTTAGTGTAGCAATGTCTCTAGTGAACCCAGAAGAAACAATACAATTTGACCTCTTTGAAAAATTATGAATCATTAACTTCAGAAAGTATTTATTATCACTCACATGTATTAAGGGACAAAATGTGTGGTCTGCCATAAATACAGTAAGAAAGAACATACATATTAATTTAGTATGCTAAATTAAATTAGTATTAATATTAGTGACAGATAAATAGTACAAGTGACCTCAGTCATGTTAATGAAATACTCAGGATTAATCATGTGTTCTATGTTATTTTTTGTGGGTTTTTTTTTTTAATGTTTTCATTGGCCCTCCCATCTGATGCAATTACAACTTCATGAACAATCTTAGATGCAGAGGTCAATTTTCAAACTGATGAATATGTACTTTTTTCTCTTAAACAGGTTTCCTCATTGGTGGCACTTACCTTTTACGAATTCAGATCACAAAAGATTCAGAGATCTAAATCATTACATGGAACAGATATTAAATGGACCGTATGAAGTTGCAAATGTATGTTACAATTGACTTTTATATTTTTGCATAAAATATTAACTACTACTGGAAATATTTTATTATAGTTTGTGATATCACTCTCCTGCAGTCATTCAACAAACACGCATGTGTGATATGTGTAAAATCTGAACAGGAAACTGAAACAGCAAAAAGGGTATGCAGCACCTTGGCCTCAAGTAACTTGAAGTAATATGTGATAAGTGGCCTATCAGGACTGCTTGGTGCCCTAGTGTTTTAGAGGATTAAGAATTACTTCTAACTGCGGGGATAGGAAAGTTTCAGGAAGGAGAGCATCTAAGCTGGGTCTTTAACACCAGGTAGGATATACAAAGAATTGGCCTAGGGAAGTGTTTCAAGTAGAAGCAAGTAATATAGAAAAGGTAGAATGGGGGGAAAAGGGGGAGCAGGGAATTGTATTAGTTTCTCTATTACTCAAAACAAATAAATAAAGAATAGTTTCTATTACTGGTGTGAAAAATTACTGCAAACTTGGTAGCTTAAAACCACACAAATCCATTTTCTTTCAATTCCGAAGGTCAGAAGCCCGGAAATGGGTTTTAGGGGACTAAACTTAAGGAGTTAGTAGACTGATTATTTCTGCAGACACTAGGAAAAACACCCATGCCCCTGGCTTTTCAGCTTCTAGAGACTGCATGCACTCCTTGGTTTGTATTCTCCCTAGCAATGGCACACTCCAACATCTGCTTCTGTCATCATGTCTCCTTCTCTGACTCTAACTCTGACCCTCCTGTGATTACCTGCGGCCCACCTGGGTAATCCAGGATAATCTCACCATTTCAAGATTCTTAATTTAATTTTATCTACAAAACCACTTTTGCCATATATGGTAACCTAGACACAGTTTCTGGGAATTGGGATGTGCACGTCTGGGGAGGGCCATTATTCTATCACAGAGAGATGGGACAACGTGCAAGGATACAATTCAGTTGGATCTCAGCATTCTTGCGAGGAAGCTGTGAGAGGAAGGTTAAAGCCGACAAGGAGGTCAGGGCCAGGTTGCCAGGAGCTAAAGCTAAGCCTTAGAGAGTAGAGAGGAAGTGAAAACTGTAAGAAGGATAACAACGTTCCTCACCACTCTGGCAGATTTGGCCCTCCTTATTAGGCTGGGATTACGTTCTTTTTATTTTTTAGCCATTTACATTGTAACATGTAACATGCATCCAGAAAAATCTACCAAAGAAAGTTAATGATGATGGAAACTCTTGTGGAACAATGCAGTAGTTTCAAACGCGTGTGAAAATTCTTCACCACCCTCCCATCAATAAGAGGATCTTATGTCCCCCATCTTGAACCCAAGAGGGCCTTTGTGATTTCCTCATTAAATAGAATTTGATGAAAGTGATGCTTCATGGCTTCCAAGTTAGGTTAGAAAAGGCCATGCAGCTTCTGCCAATTTCTCTTGTGATATTCACTATGGGAGCCTTCAGCTGCCATGTAAGAAACTGAGCTACTCGGAGTCTGCCAGGCGGAGAAACAACACAGAGAGATCAAATAGAGAGATGTCCAAGAAACACAGCTGTTCTGGTGCCCAGCTGAGGTTCCAGCCTACAGCCAGCATCAACCTCACAGTCTTGTGAGTGAATGACTCCAGCCCCAACCACCAAATGACTGCTTAAATCAGTAGAGACCTCGAGCAGAACCACTGTAGGTGAGCCCAGTCACATCCAGAACTGAGAGACAATAATCTAAAATGACTGTTGCTTAAACCAACAATGAAGTGATAGGCCACCTAAGCCGTCTGTATTTTCATTGTTGTACAGTATTCTATTATGTGAATATATTACAATTCACTTGTAGATTCCTCTCTACACAGACATATGGAATCTTTCCAATTTGGAGTTATTACAAATAACATTGCTATGAACATTCTTTTACATGTATGTCTCCTAATGCACACGTTGGTCATATACCTAGGAATAGAATTTCTTGATTGTAGGATATCCTTGTTATGTTTTTTTTCTACTCTCTGGAAGAGTTTGTATAAAATTAGTTTTATTTCTTTAATTTGTAAAGCCATGTAGGTCTGGAGATTTAATTTATTTAAGAATTATAAGGAAATTCACATTTTCTATTTTTTCCTTAGGTCTGTATGTTAAGTTATAGTTTTCTAGGAATTTTTTTCTAATTTATTGGCATAAAGTTACTTATAGTATTCTCTCATAATCCTTTTAACTTTTATAGGATCTGTTCACTCTTCCATTCTTCAGGTATGTCATTTACTGATCAGTCTTGCCATGGGATTATGAATTTTACTCATCTTTGCAAAGAATGAAATGGGGGATTTATTGATCCTCTCTATTGTATTATTTTTCTATCACAGTCTTAAAAATCTTTATTATTTCCTTTCTTCTGCTTCCTTTGGTTATACTTTGCTGTTCTGTTTATAATATCCTGAGAAAGTTATTTCACTTGTTTATTTTCAACCTGTACATTTGGCCTCCAGGTATCCTATTATATTACTGATTTTTAGCAAATATGGACTCAAGAACATTGTGCTACAATATTATTTCCAGGTTGACAGACTCTCAGCTGGAGATGATGTTTGCTATCAAAGGACAAGTGCCTGAGCACTTAAGGAAGTATACTTAATTCCGAGTGAGGGAGAGAAGGCATCCCACACAGTATGGCACTCAACTTGTTATTGAAGGGCAAATAGGAGGTAGTAAGTAGAAATTGGGACAAAGCTGTGCTAGACTAAGGGAACTGCAAGGACAAAGCATCCATTAAAGTTACATGCTTTCCTCTTCTTCAGTAGCTGAGACCACTCAGTGACTATCTTCATTCAATGTTTGCCCATATAGAGCACTGTTACAAACTCACCAATACTAAATAAATATTGTTAAAAGAATAATAACAGAATCATTAGCGAATATTAACCTATGGGATTCATGTTGTTGTTTTAAACCCTAAAGGGATTGAAAGGTTGCATCTGAAAAGTATTTAGCAGTGGTCTCATTTATTCTTATATCTTACCAGTTTTTTTTTTCTTTTAAAAAAATTAGCTCATTCTTCCAAAACATGTAATTTATATATTTATACATTTTATACATAAACTACTAAATTAATAAGTAATAAATATTTTTAAATTTGTAAAAAAGCAGAAAAATTGGAAAAAAGTTAGAAGTTACAAAATAAATATTAATGTAATTTTGATATTTTTTCCTCACTCCAATGTCTAGTCCCACCTGAACCCCATGACAGTGACCTCTGGCTTGACAGAAAACAATCTTGGGAATCCTGCTAGTTGCCAGCCTGGGGACAAGCTCCACTGGTCACCTAGTAGCATGACCAGGAGCACTGCCACGCCATGCTCATGGAGGATAATCAAGGCAACTTAATTTATTTTATTAAGTTTCAAGCCCTTTTTGCATACTCAGGAACATAGAACGCTGATGAATTTTAATGCTCTCTACTAATCTAACATTCTCTGAGGGTCACATCCACTCACTTAAGCCATAGTCAATGAATATGGCAGTTGTCTGTATGGGAAAGAGCTGAGGGGATGGTGGATGGGATTGTCATCTTTGCACACTGAGGGATGCCTTACTGATTATATATACACAAAGCTGTTTTAAAGACTACGCCTATCAGGAAAACTGACAAGAGATCTAGTAACCATTAAAGTGTCAGGTTTAAGCCTATTTAGGCAGAGTCAAGTAAGTGCAAAGTGGAGAGGCTTCTAATTGCTGGTCCTAGTGTGAATAGGACAAATATTGAGATCTGTCTTCATATGGTAGCAGGCCATCAGTGGGGAACTCCTAAAAGTATTTGTCCACAGGATGGGTTCAAGTGTTAGCAGACTACGTTTACGAGAGAGGAAAGCAAAGGAGTCAGGTATATACAGGTAGGGGAGACTTGCAAAGGAGCAATTTAAATGTAGTACAGCAAGGGTTAATGAATATTCTAGCTCATCACAGTCATTGCTGCATAGACAGATGAACAAAACCACCAGACATTGTGCTCACAGTTTTCATTATATTCACTTTCCTAATGTGCTAAATTAAAGTGCTATTGTAGAGACCCCAAGAAGAGGTGTTTTTATATCGTTTTGTGTTGTTTTCATCTCTACTGGTTAGTAACTAGGGAAAAGAAGGCTAAAGAAAGTTTAGGTACCACATTGTTTTTATGTTGGATGAATTAAGGTCTAGTATTTGAGTGGGCAAAAAAATAGAGGAGAAGAGGCAGTTATATCATCAAACATGAGATACTACCGTGAAATTACAGATCCTAGAAATGCTACAAGTGGGAATATGTTGCCATCTTCTAATACTGGACTTCCAAGGAGGGAATCCCATTTTGTCCTCTACAAGTTTCATATGAAAGAAACCTGGTATTATAAGTGTGATTTCTCCTAAAGTAACACCCACTAATTAATTTAATTGAATTTTGCACGGTGAGTATTTAAAGTACAAAAAAAAAAAAAAAAAAGCCTTCCTGAGTGTAAAACCTACATCTCACTTATCAGTTGTCCTTTCCGTACTACAAAAATAAAGTGGTGCTATATTAACAAAAGTCAAATCAACAAAAATTGAATGTGTGCACAGGCGTATTAGCTGCTGCTTTTATAAACTGCTGTCTCAATCACTCAGCAAATGGGTATTAGTTACCTATATTGTATATTCTCTGCCAGGGGTGCCAGAAGAGTACCAGGGTACAAAAGACTATCAATTGTTTCAGAATAACTTGCAGAGGTTTTAAAAACGTATGTTCTAAAGCTCCATCCTTAGACATGCTAGTTCTATAGGTAGAGGGTGATATCTAGGTATCTGTGTTAGTTTTTCAGAACCCAAGTGACCCAGATGCACAGCCAAGTTTAGGAAATTCTACTCCAGAAAGTAGAAAGCTGAATCAGACATGGTTGCTGCCCTAAGGAGATAAAGTCTTTGTCAATATTCTATGTTGATGTGTGCCTGTGGCCTCATAAAGTCTTCAATAACTTTCCACATTGGATGTTTCTTTTCCTTATTCCTAAGGAACTTCATGGATCTTGATACAATACTCATTATGCATATGGGAATAGAACAATAATAATTTGACAGGGATGTCATCAGACATGGATTAACACTAACCAGCAGTGTGACCTGACTAACCACCCAGGTTTTCTGGGTTACACAATGTGCTCAGCTTTCAATGATCTTCAAATAGATTAAGATTTTTAAAGTTTTGTATTATTGATACAGTTCTTCACTCTCCTCATATATATTAACAAAGTAATCTACAAAAACATTAAAATCTATAAAGCCAGGGATGTAACATAAATATTTGTATTAATTTAAGTGATATATAACTAGCTTAGAGGAAGTTTTTATTCATACATGAGTTTTCTCTTCTAATAAAATAAGAGATTCAAAGTAAATTTATAGTGTTTGTGCCAAATATTCCTGTGATAGGATAAGCCTCATTTCTGGCCCTAGAAAAATCCTTCTAAAAATACTTTTCTTCTTTCCTAGTTGCTTGTCATACATCAATATAAGAAAAGTAAATCCTATTAGGTCCATACACAGAAACTCACATTCTATTTTTAGTTCTGTGGTACATTTATTTGTAACTATATAAAAATATTTTGCATCACTATATGTAACTTTGTAAAGATGTAAAAATTTTAATCGAGCACTTACTATGTATAACCCTCTCGAGTAAGAGCTTTAAATTGGTTACAGAGCACAAATTGGAGAGATTAAAATAATGCAATATATACTTTACTCTCAATGAGTTTATAATATGGTGACATATATGACATGAACATAAGTAATATATAGCAGTGGATGGAAAAGGAGATAAAGGAAGTAGAAGATGCAGGCTGAATATGAAACTGGAAAAACCTTAACTTGCTAAAAGCAAATATTATTATGTGCTTTTCTAGGGGTATCCTCAATTGTAAGTCTTGTTTTTGTGTCAAGGAAATGAGATAAATAGGCTGCTTTAAAGTCCAGTAACAGGTAATTAGGTTTCGGAGTCAAGCTAGGTGGGAATTCTCTGGGGTTGGTCTAAAGACACAAGAGCAGCCCTGACAGAGGGGTGCCTATATATCTGAGTCAGTCTCTCTCTCTCTCTCTCTCTCTCTCTCCCTCTCTCTCTCTCTCACACACACACACACACACACACACACACACACACAATCTGTCAATAAAAAAAAAAGACATAAATGGCCGGCCACAATTATAGACTACCCCAGTAACTCTTCTAATGAGATTTCAAGCACCAGTTTAAACATCCTAGTCCCGTATTTCCCTGGCTTTCGTTTGTTTCTTTTTACTCTCTTCTCTTGAACTGATAGAAACATTTTTTTCTCCTTTCAGTGTTTGCAGTTTCATTCTAAGAGCAAATTATAGTTGTGACAACAAGAATTCCTTTTGCTTCTTTAAATTCTGCTGTTTTGGTGCAACTGTGTTGTGAACTGAATACGATCTGTATAAAGAGCAATAGGACTATGTGATAAAACTGTAGTAAAGGGTTGCAGTTGCTAAACAAATGTTTATACACATTTGAGTTTAGCCGAGATATACAAACAGCAGTTGTATGTAAATTTTATGAAGCCATATTAATTGTGACTTTTAGCTCTTCTCAGTATTGTTGCTCCTTTCTAGAAGTCCCTTAAAATAAGAAATGATATCACTTAAGAAATGATACCTGCTTTTTTAAAGAAGAAATCAAATGTCAAAATAAATCCAAATGGGTGAATCCTATCTTAATAGTGAGCATATGTTTCTTGTTCCCTGCTTGTTAAACCCAGATGTTAATTACTACATTTGTCACTACATTGCTCTTTTCCTATTTAGAGCTGGTTGAGATTATGTTGCCGGCAGGATAA
This sequence comes from Rhinolophus sinicus, assembly GCF_057876585.1. NCBI lineage: Eukaryota > Metazoa > Chordata > Mammalia > Chiroptera > Rhinolophidae > Rhinolophus > Rhinolophus sinicus. The sequence continues at coordinate 33,664,613 of NC_142501.1, forward strand.
ATGTCATATGTGTACCATCAATAAAACCAAGATTATTTTTCAGAGTCTGGTAAAATACTGATGATATTTTTAAAATAGAATTATAAAAGATTCTCTAGAAGTTCACTATTTTTCATAGTGTCATTCTTCCATGTAACTCCAACACGAATATAATAGGTTGAACTACATTAAAGACTGGACGTTCTGACCAGCTACTTTATGAAAAAGGCAGTAAAATACAATTGCTGTTCAATTTTTATTTAAAACTCTTAAGGGAATTCATTTTTAAATTCACATTTTACAGCACTTCATAGTGTTTGAGAGAGAGATTTAGCTTATTGTTTTAACTCGCTAAAACTAAATCTTGCAGCCAATTCTAGATGTTGGCTGGTCAGTTAATAAATGAGAATTTTTAATATGTTATTTTAAAGAAGGAAAAAACTTGATCTCAGTGTTATATTACATTACTTCTGATCTTTGCAAGTACTTGAACTCTCTGTTGTCTTTAAGAACAGAGTACATTCATATGATATAGGAAAAACACTTAGGTTTTCAACAACTTTGAATTGATCAACTATTTCAAAAATTAATAATTTTAAATTACAAATGACTTAATAATATAATTGGCAAACAAAATATTAATAAGAGCTCTGAACTTAAAATATAAACTGATGCAGATTTTAATTTAAAATTGCTCAAATGGCTTTCAAATTGGTCTTTATTGAATGAATTTTTATTTGAACAGCACATTATTAGACATTAAAAATCTCATATTAGTTAAACATCTATTCTAGCAAAGGAAAAATATATATAACCTGATGGAGCATTTAATATAGCCTAATGCATTTACCTGGACCATTGTTATCAGTGACCAATAACTTCAGAGTCTCCACAACAAATCCCAACCATTTACCAATTTATTCACCAAATACATAGGGTTCTACATAAAAATGATGTTCCAGATAGTTAACAAGTGTTAGGGCAAAGGGACTAACCAATTAGTATGAGTGCCAGCTACTTATCCACCTTTATGGCCATAGAAGCTTGCATTGATTGGATATTTGCTCTGTTGGAGAACATTGTAGGAAGAGCATTAGGGAATGGAAGCAAACAGGAGTCTGGAGCTAAAAACACTGTTTGAGTTGCCTATGAGACTTGTAAGTAGAGATGTCAAATGGAAAGTTGAATGTCTTGAGGGGACAAGACAGGATGGAAATATAAATCTTGGAGTTGTCAACAAAGAATTGTTTTTCAAAGCAATGAGACTAGATGAGATTACTTAGGGTGAAAATGTAAATGTAAAAGAAGTCTGAGGACTAAACCATGCAGCACACCAATTTTACAGTTTAAGAAGAGAGAAAAGCATCAACAAAAGAGACAGAAGGAGCAATCTGTTGGAAGCCAGAAGAACGCAGTACCTGGAATCCAAGAGAAGAAATGATTTCAAGGAAGAAGGAATGATCAGCTGTTTCAAATGCTACTGATGTGTCAAAATTTGAGAATTAACCACTAGATTTAGCAAAATGGGCATCATTGGTGAATTTAACAAAAACAGTTTGATGGGACTGTTAGAGGCAAAAACCAGATTAGAATGGATTCAAAAGAGAATATGAGGAAAGGAATCTAGGCTAGAAATAGAAAACAATTATTTCAAGAGCTTTGCTCTAAGGATGAACAAGAAAAAATATTGTGTAGGGCAATGTAAGTCAAGGATTTTGTTTATTGAAATATGTAGATTATAGCATATCTGTATGCTGGTAGGAAGATCCTTTGAAGAAGCAAAACTTGATGATGCAAGGGAAAATTAGAACTTAGGAAGAAACCAGAAGTGACCTTGAGTAAAGAAGAGGTCATGGGATCTAGTGCCCAAATCAGTCTCAAATTATAGCACGCAGTCCACCCATGTAAAGAAAGGGCTGAGGTGAGATAAGATGATAGATGTGTTCGTGAAAGCTTATAGAAATTCTTCTGTTTGTTTTTTTCTTTTTTTTTTCCATCAACAAGAAGACCAGCCTTGAGCAGATTGAAAGAGATGGAAAGTGTGTTGGCATTTTGAGGAGTGAGGATAAGGTATTACTAAATAGTCTTGTAGGTGAATAGAAGAATAAATGAACTAGTGATACGTGTAGAATTACCAGAAAATCCTGAACACCAACTTGAAAATAGTGGTCATAAGGTATCAGTAAGACCAGTAAGCGTGGTTGAGTACTTTTTCTCCAGCAATATTCAGCAGGCCTGTTACAATTGCAGAGTTGGCAGAGAGTAACCAGAGTTGGGTATTTTGCCAAGTGAATTATAAAATAAGGGAGAGAGGGCCAAAGGAGTTGAAAGGAGTATGAAAGGGAGTCATTGTAAGTATTAGGTTGGTGCCAAAGTAATTGCAGTTTTTGCAATGATTTTTAACCTTTTAAACCACAGTTAGTTTTGCACCAACCTAATATCAACCATGGGAACCAAATTGGCCGAGGAGGGACATGAGAATATGAAAGTGGTTAGGGCCAGTGAAAAGGTCTTAGAGTCAACAGATTGTTTGAGTTTTGTAACTAGAGGGTATGAGCTAGAATGAAGGGAGATGGCAGTTGTAGACTGGAAGGTTAGAAATCAAGATAATGGAAAGACTTCAGTCACTGGTCAAGACAAAATCAAGGAGATAGGAGTGAGTGGCTGAGTAGGATGGAGAAGAAGATCATTGTACAAGAGGAATTTGAAAACAAAAAATCTTCCATAAGGAAGGATGATTTGTGTGAATATTACAATAACTGTGAATTATGATGAACACCAGTAGAGAAAAGACAATATTCCCGAGTTAAAAGTGTTCAAGAAATGAATGCCAATGACCTAGATTAGAAATCAATAGACAAGTGCAACAACAAAGCAGAAAGGGTGGTATAGTCGGTAGACACGATATTCAAAGCAGGCATTTTTATAAAGGAAGAAAGAATGAAAGAAGTACAAGGAGACACAAGGAAGATACCTACCCCACCACCAGGATGAGGGTTATAAAGAGAATGAGAGAGAGCACAAGTACCATTTCAGAGACTTAAAAAGAAAGCAGAATGGAATGCTCAGAGAACACATTATGTTGAGCATATGAGGAATTTTGCTGATGATACTCTCCAAGAATAGCTGCTGTGTTTTTTTTTCTTTCCTCCACAATGCTGCACTGTCATCTTTCAAAAAAAAAATCTGATCATGATGCTTTTCTGTTTGAAATTTATCAGTAGGTCACAGGACCTTTACGTTTATGCAGAAGACTGGCATCCTCTAGGACTCCTATAAGCTCTCTATAGCCACATCTCCCACCTGTTTCTATATTCCCTCTGCACTTCTGTAAGCCATTGGCAGTGGTATCACAGGTGGGCTTGGGCTTACTGACACACCCTATCAGGTTTTTGGTTTTTTTGGTACTAATTTTAATTAGTCAACCACTTATGCTATCTGGTGTTCAGTATTCTCAGTTCTAGAATAAAGTAATAAAGTAGTCACATTCAGATGTTCCCCCAACCCCCGGGAAACAATGACCATTTGAAGAATTTTTAAGTAGAAAAGCAACATTCTTCATAATGTAAGAATCTCCTAGGTATTTCAAGACATTTAGGATAAATGGCCTTGCCCATGAATTGCCAACTGTACCCTCCAGTCACTGAGACAACCAAAAGCATACCCACATATTTTCTAAACACCTATTATAGGGCACCTAGATAAAATACAAGCTGCCTAATTAAATTTGAAATTGAGATAAACAAATAATTTTTTGTATAATTATGTTGCAAATGTTGCATGAACAGCCTCTGTTTTTATTTGCTATAGCTGCCAGGTCTACACATGAGGAGCCATGCTGAGTAGAATTATATTTAAAGACAATGTAAAAATGGCACCCTCAGCGTCGCTCAATATATAACCTACACAATTAAATGTAGCCACACTGCTTAGGGGTCAATACAAACCCAATACAAACACTAGCCCACATTATTAGTGAGAACAATTGCAGGACTAGCATTTCTGTAATTCTCCAAAATACCCAGTGGGGCAATGTGCTAAAAAGCTGCAGGATGCATGCACATAAGTAAAGCCCAATCTGAGAAAAAATTTAAATTGATTATCTTGAGACCCAATATTACTTTTTCTACCTTCTTCATTTTTTTTAAAAAATGTCTCTCTACATTGAGACTAGGTCATGTTTGTCCTTGAGAATGAAAACAATATTGCTACATTAAGGAATTAGTATTTAGTATGTCATCTGCACCCAAAATTACAAATAAGGATTTCAAGGATATGACAATGTAAAAACAGGGAATAATTAGCTATTGGTGACATTTTAGACACTAATTGGGAAGATATTCTGCCTACTACTGAAGTTTAATAACCACTGGGTGGTGGGGTCAAAATGTCGCCAGAGAAGAATAATTGATGAGTTGTCAAAAGGCCAAAGAAGTTCAAGTTTCCTTCACCAAATTCTGCACAGACTAAAGTTTAAGCTTTCTAAATAAATTAATTAATTAATTAATTAATTAATTAAATTAAATAAAAAACTTGATTTGGTCAGCTCCTGAATATAGACACATTTCTTGAGGACACATTCTTATTAAACAAGATCATAAGAGATCAATACATAGAGATCAAAACTGATAATTACAATGATTCATAAAACTGCTACATCAATAAGAATATTTGCATTAGAAAACCAATGTATTCCATATCTGATGACAGATCTGTTTCTGTTAACAAATATTTATTAAGAAGAAATACTGTATTAGGCATGAGTGAATAAATAATAATCACTGCTCTTGGTATCTCAAAGACTAGGTTAACAAGAATAGGAAAGAGATCATGTGATTAACCTTGGGCAAATGGGGGGATAGGTGTAGAAAGGATGGAGAAAGAAACATGTAGGAAGACAAGGAGGTAAGACAGCATGACACACTTGAGGAAATAAATATAATTTAGCATAGGTCAGCATAAAGTACTAAAAGAGAAATGGAGATAGGTGAAGATAGGGAAATGAACAAGACCCCAGTTAAGCTTTGTTAAGCAGTTGCTGTTTTTCTTAAGAGCATTGGGGAGCCATGTTTTAAGCAGTTAATAGATTTTTATTTTGAAAGATTAATTTGGCAATTGTGTAGAGAATAGACTGGACTATAGGGTTGTAGGATAAGAGTTGGGAACCCCTGCTGGAACTTAAATGAGAAGTGATGATGCTAGAACTAGGAAGATGGCAGTAAACCTGGAATGAATAAATGGATAGGTGACATATTTATGAGGTGAAATCCATAGGACTTAGCAATTAATTTTATGTGTGAGGTAAGGGAAAAAGGAGAGTCCAAAAACATACACATTATTCTGAGCCTGGATACAGGAGAAGTAGCAAATTGAGGGGGGAAAGTAGTGCACTTTAGGGTTTTAGTTGTCTTTAGAACAGTCAAGGGAGACAATAATCAGGCATTTTGATATAGAAGGCTAAGGCTCAGAAGATAGATCTGGGATAGTTTAAATGTGTACATCATATAGAAGCCACCAAGAAGCATAACATCACCCAGAAAGAATGTGCTGGAGTAATGAGATGCGCCTAGAAGTGAGAGACACAAAAACTTAAATTATAAGCAAAAACTAAGGATCCTGAAAAGAAGTCTAAGAGGTGGCAGGTCTAATGGAAGAAAAACTGGGAGGACATAGCAAAATAACCAAATGAAGAGTATTTCACTAAAAATGAAGTATCTATATAAGCCAAGAAAATCCCCATTGGATTTGTGTAAAAGAGAAAGTTTGTTAGAAATGATTCTTAAAGGCATTTTCAGAGGACAATTAGTGGCAAAACCTGAGTATGGTAGATCGTAAAGTGAGTAATAGTTGAACAAATGGAACCAATATGAGTGCTGACAACTCTTCCCACGAGTTTGTTTGCACTGAAGAGAAAAATAACTCTGGATTTGAAAGCTCCATTACTGACAAGAAATTATTTATTTGTGAGTATATTTTGTTTGATTTGATTCATCTGTTTGCTAGTTATTAAAGTGGAGAGGGTTGACCATACATCATACAGATAAGAAAGAAAGGAACATGAACATTAATTAAAGTATGATTGGAATATTCTACAAGGTTCCTGAGGAGGAAGGAATAGTATCCAGGTCATAGATGAAGCATTCAGCATTGGATTGCTAAGGCCACCATAACAGCATACCACAAATGGGATGCCTTAAACAACAGAAATATATTGTCTCACAGTTCTGGAAACTGGAAATCTGAAATCAAGGTGTCTCCACTGTTGATTCCTTCTGACAGCTGTGAGAGAACAATCTGTTCCAGGCCTCTCTCCTTGGCTTGTAGATGGCTATCTTCTCCCTGTATCTGTTCATACATCTTCCCTCTATGAGTAACTGTTTAAATTTCCCCTTTTTAGATGGACATTGGTAATATTGGATTAGGGGCACACCTCCACCAGTATGACCTCATCCTAACTTAACTAATTACATTTGCAAGTACCCTATTTTCAAATAAGGTCACATTTTGAGGTGCTATGGGTTAGGACTTCCATATGTGAATTTGGGGTGAATACAATTCAACCTATAACAGGTTGGAAAAGAAATACTGCTTTCATTATAAAAAGGAAGGAAAGATAAAAGTTGGCTTTGTGAATCTATAGATTTTGTAGCAGGAAATTTAGAAGTTTCCATCTGCCTTTTATTTTCTCCAAAGTGGAGACAAAATCATTAACAGAGAAGGAGCCAGATTTGGAAGTTTATGTTTCCTGGGGGACATTTGAAAGAGCCATTGCACAGAATGAGAGAGAAGGCTGGCTAGGGAGAATGTCAGGCAGATTTGACATCAGCCTAAGGTAGGCAATGGAAATAATCATTTAGTGACGTCCTACAGATAATAGTATAGTCTCTCATGGAGAGAGCTGCTTTGGTTATACAGGTATAATGGCTTAAAACAAAATGTGTGCCTGTGTCACTAAGGAAAAGCTATTCTCAGATTCACTAGCTAGCCCATTCACTTGGAGCCCAAATTAAATGTCAATTTGTTTGTGATCATTCCAATTTAATAAAGAAGCATACTCATATCTCTGCACTAAAAATATACATAACTAGAATTTCTATTATAAACATTTTATAAAATCTGTTTCCTCCACTAGATTGTGTTCTGAGGAAGGGGATCACCTTATGCATCTTTCTGTCTCTACATATCCCCTAACATTCCTCAATGCCGGTGGTGTGGTCAGTACTCAGTGAGCATTCCTAGAATTGAACCTTGAAGAGTAATGGTTAATCACTAAGTGAACACTATGTCCTACTGAGATTGATTTTTCTCCCAAAGCTTTGTCCGTTGTCTATAAAAGTAAGGAATGAGATTCATGCATAATTGTAAAATTCAAGAATATAAACATTATGGTAATCTCCAAGAACAGAGCACATCACAGCTTCTTGAAAAAATGTAATCAGACGTCTAAACTCTTAAAAGTTTAGTTTAACTTATGGTAAAATTATAGCATTGACTTAATAAATATACTAACTTTTTTTTTTCTCTTTATGGGCTCTATAACAGGTATCTATTAACAAATAATTATATATTTGGGGTCAGCGTTTTCATATACCAGTGAAAAGGAATGATAAAATATTGGATATTAAGAAATATTATATGTTGTCTTGTTTTTCAGAGTGATTGTACACTTAGTTTCTTCCTCTCTGAGCCTGTGCAACAAACAATTGAAGAATCATCACCTTTGGATGCAGGCAAGTAATTTTATCATCATTACTATGCACAATTATTGGGTTTCAATATAATTGTGCAAAAAATATCACAACTATAATCTTTTTTCAATTTTCAAATTAAAATAACTTTTTAAGAGTAAGGCTTTAAAAGTCTTTTCTAACTATTTCCAAAGCTTTTTAACCCCTTAGAATATGTTTTTCAAGTTAAATGAAACTCAGATGTGTTTGTCAATTATAACAACTATGTAATATTACACTAAATCATTTCATCTAATTGTGCATTGAGATGGAATTGTATGTGAGAGATGGAGTTCCTGTTTTCCCATGTAGGTAAATCTTGCAGTTTACTCAGCATCTTAGGAAGCAACAAAAAATAAATATTAGGCAATAATAATGATCATGAATTATCTAGTGGTTTCACTCTTATCTTTTAAAGATCAATAATTACTTTATCTCCCTCATGAAGTTTTCTTTTGTTACCAGGATCCCAAACTAGCCCAGCATAATTATCCATCCTATTCTCCGCCAAATGTGCATAAATTCTAATTAACTTTTCTATCATTTCTTTTAGATTGGCAGAAACACTTTTCAAATGTCCTATCAATTTTAAGCATTTGTAATTTAATTCCGTTGCCCATGGCCATCCAATACTAATATTGGTTTTTAGCTCACACAAGATTTGCAAATCTGTTATTGCTAGACCTCATTCCTCTTTCCTTTGCAACTCCTCGTCTTCATTTTATCCAATCCACCTTCTGATTCTCCACCTTTAAGATTAGGCCCATCTGCTTATCACCTCTGCTTGTATTTGACATCCTAGTTACTTACCTCTTAGGTGTATAATTCTATACAACCAGATCAGGTTGTATTGTGCAATTTTTTATTAAATTGTATATTTATGTTTGTGTCTGCCTTGCTTCTCTTAGACTGAAAGCAACTTTAAATCAAGGTCCCTAATTCCCCACTATACATTGCTCTGTACTCACAAATCCTAAATTAATGCCTGAGGATTGTACCTCTCTCGTTCCTCCCACATTTTACTCATTTGATATCACTAAGATACTTTGATTATATAGCCAAACCAAACCATGAACAATATTTAGTAAGTGATTTCTTACATTTTATAGCACATATCTAAGAATAATCATGTCCATAATGTAAAATATATCTTCTTTTTATTGTCATAATTCACAAATATCTAACAAGTATCTTCCTTTTAAAAATACAATTAGCTAGGGAGATTTTTCACAATCAATATTTATAAACTTGTATTAAATTTAAAAAGGATAAAACATAAAGTTGCAGATTTCTGGAGATGTCAGACTTTAAACAGGTACTAGGTTGACCTCTATTCTCTCATTAAAGTCCTCAAAGAACATTGTTTCAAAAAGTTAAACTGTACATCACTATCAAAGTTTTAATTTTGCTTATAGTATTTCTGCGTAAGATGTTTTAAAATATATATGCCCACACAAAAAAAGGAGATTATTATTGTAAAAACTAAAATGGTTGCTTGAGAGTTAATTTTTTTTCTGGTTTGCTTATTTCTTAATACATTATAACAATACTCATGATTTTCTTTGGTAATTATGATAGACAAAACATTTGATAATATTTTTAGATATAGGCTGCATATGATATACAGCCTATTATCTTAAAACAATAGAACACATCTAATCAGAATATGCAAACCATTAAAAGAAACAATGATTAGCAGGAAGTTTTTCCTTACATTTTTAAAATTACTTCCTTTCATACTTCTGAATTCTTAGCTTTTATCATGGGGTCAGTTAGTTCTAAACTAGAAGCACAATATTTAGTTTAAGCACTATTCTTATCACTTAGTTGAAAGTTTGAGCTTATGTTGTTAAATGATTAGTGGATAAATGTATTAAAATATTGGTTTACATAGGATGACCTTAAGCAAAACTCCCAGACTTCACCATTTTACTACCCATATTAATAAAATGAGAGAATGGACTCTGAATACCTATGTATGTAGGCACATGACTTATAAAGATACTAGTAATAATTAGTAATCCTGGATCTGGGAGATAGTAATGTTCCTTTGCTTTACACACTAACGGAAGATGCGTTGGTAGAACAATAAAATAATTTACCTTTTTCAAGCGCCCATTCAATCATCTCTCTCCTCTACTTAACATTTTCCTTGGCTTCCCATGGTCCCTAGGCAGGGCCAACTTCACGGGCCTGTAACCTGAGCAGTCACACAGGGCATGGTGCTTACAACAGTCTTGCACTGCACTTGGTTTAATACACTGCTGTCACAGTCTTGAAATTCTTAATAATTTTTGTAAAAGGGACCCCGCATTTTTATTTTGCATTTTATTTCACTGAGCCTCAAAAATTATGTAGCTGGTCTTGTCCTTAGAATAAAGACCAAAATCCTCATGATGGCATCCCAGCAAAATTTGGCATCCACCACTTTCCCTTTCCAGTCTAGTATCAGGCCCTTCTCCATTTTTGCTTCTTTTTTTTTTTTTTTAGTTCTCAACTAATATAAGCTCCTCAGTACCTCATAAATGCAATTTTCTGTGCCTGGACCATTTGACACCTATTCTACTTTCTCCCTCATTTTTTGCATCTTTCAGATCTCATCTCAATTGTCCTTGCCTTACACTCCTGCCATGTTTTATCTTCAGAACTCTTATTACAACGATAATTATGGCGTGTGTGCTTCTTTGTAGACTAGAAACCCACGAAGGCATAATCCAGTGTGTATGGCTCACCATTGTATCCCCAGAGCTTAGCACAGCATCTGGCCTACTCTAGATGCTCCATAAATAATTACTGAATAAATGATTCATGATAGAAAGAACAACAATGGAAGACATATGGACATTCTCTACCAAGGTAGCTTTTTGTTTTTACAAAAAGGACAAGAGAGAAGAAACCAAAATCCAAAATCATACGACTCCTCCCACTCTCACCACTTCATGTGTAAATGCCTGGGCACAAGGAACTCAATGCCTCCCAACCACTAGAATTCTTCTGAAATTTCACTTGGAAAAAAAATCTTCTACAAATTATCACATTAGATATTATGGACACCCCACTCAACCAAGGCACTAATGAAAAAGTTGCTGGATTTTATTGTGTATATCCTTTAACTCTCTAATGACATGACCCTCTATATTCCACTAAAATTAATGCCAGCCCCATGCCAAATAATACCTCCACAAAAAAAAAAAAAAAAAAAAAAAATCCATCCCCCACCAGCACACAACTCTGACACACAAAAGATAAGATTTTTGTCAAAGTATAGAAACAACATAGGTAATGAAGTAGAACATGATCAAAGACAACAGTTGTCAGGGATAAGAGAATGAATTAATGAGCTTGTTTACAAATGACTGCAAACAGGAGGTTTCAACCATTACTGCATAAAAAAGTAGAGATTAATCAGTAGAACACAGAAAATAATAGAATCACTACCTCTAATTTGAAATGTTAATTTAAAAGAGAACTTGAAGCCATGCAGTCTCCATGGTAGTGTTCCTCTTGTTAATGTTCTAGCTACATGCTCTGGAAGAGCCCAGATGAATTATCCACAGGTTGAAATATGTTACCCAGGGCTTCAGTTTAAATTTTAATTATATAGGGCAAGAAGTGGACGGCTAGGATTACCGAGAAATAACTATACTTGTATTATTTTTGAAACGTTAAGTTGAAATCTTTAAAATATTATGTACTTTGCTATATTTTATATCATGTAATATCATGTTTTTCATTAAAAAGTTATTTTAGACTTTTACTTGTGGCTGACGTGGGAAGAAAAAGATGAAAAGAAGACAAGAGTTAGAGGATTTCCCCTAATTATCTCTAGGTGTCAAAGGATATTGCTGAAATCTAACAAATGAAGCAATAAGAAAATCTTAGCATATGTAATAACAGTGTTAGAAAAATACTAAGAAAGATCACAACATTGAATATAATTGGGTGGTAGAAAGTAGAGTGAGAAAGATTATGCACACTAATTTTATCTTTACTTCTATTAGGAAACAGATAATTGTCAAAATAAATAAAAGTCTAAAAATATTAAATAAAAATAACCACTAGAACAAAAATAAAAGCTTTCCTAAATATCAGAAATACATAAAAATAAAAACAAATTACTTAGTAAAAGACTTTCTTTAAAATCCATAGAAGCAAAAATGTTATATTTCTTTAATAACAAAATAATTAGAACAAAAAAATCTCTATTATATCAATAATTATAATGGGCTTAACTCACCTATCAAGCAAAAAAATTCCAATTGGAGTAAAAATTTAAATCATAACTCTATACTTTATGTATACTTTATGAAAAACACGTAAAACAAGGTGATCTTAAAAGATTGAAAATTAAAATTAGGCATATTTATACTAGGCAAATGCAAGGACATGGAAATCAGAGGTCAGCATCTTAATAAACAAAAGGTGAAATTTAGGCAAAAGATCACTGAATTAAACAGGAAAGAAACTTTAAACTATGATGAATATAATTCTCGGTAAAGATATGAGCAGTTATGACTACATAGTACATATATGACAGAAACATATATAAAGCAGAAATTACAGAACATACAAGGAGTAAATATTAAAACACACTAGTAGTAAGATATTCTAATTAACTTCTCTTGATTTATCAAAGATTGAGTGGAAAAAATAAGTAGGTTCATAGAAAAACTAAATAGTAAAGTTAATAAGAAAATTGATTAATTTATATCAGATTCTTTATCCTAAAAATAGAGAATATATCTTCACTTTATGTACTCACAGAATATTCATGAAAACAGGTTATATATTATTAGGCCACAAAGCAAATTTCAATAAATTTTAAAAAGTAGAAATAGTATTGGTATATTCTCTATTCATGAGACAATAAAGTGAGAAGTTAATGGAAAATTTAAGAAACTAGAAGATACTTAAATTTGGAGATTTTTAAAAATAATCACTCTTGTACAACTCTTGGGTGAAAAGAGACTTAAAAAAAACCAAAATTTAAAAAATTTTAAAGAACATTAATAATGAAATGTCACATGTTAGAAAGCATGGGAGAAAGATAAATGCTCAGAAGAAAATTGGAATAAGAGCTGACAAAACAAACCAAAGGAATACAAAAAGAAAAAAAAAGTAGAGATTAATCAGTAGAACACAGAAAATAATAGAATAAATAAATCTGGAAATTACATGTAAACAAAACAAACAACCCACTAGGAAATCTAATTAAAAGAATGGGGGCAAATGCGAATTCACAAAATATACAAGAAGCAAGAAGTAACCATAGAAAGAGATGAAACTGAAGAAACATAAGAGACTACTTTTTTCAACTTTGAAAAAAAAAAGAAGTTGTCAATCTATCTGAAATAGTTTTCTAAGAAAACACAATTTACTCACCCCAGAAAAGATCAATTTTGATAGAATAAATGGAAAAAGCTTCAAAAGGCTACCTTTAAAACAGTACCAAGTTCAGATGATTTCCAGAGGAATTCTACCAAACCTTTAAAAAGCAGATAATTTCACTGTTATTTAAACAATTCCAGAAGAGACAAAAGTAAGGAAATTTTTCCATATTATTTTTATCAAGTACATAAAGTATATAAGCTAGTAGTTTCAAGGATTACAAGGATTGGAAAAAAATCAATCAATCAATCAATCAATCAATCACAGGCTAATCTAATTTCCGAATATCAATAGAAAACTCTAAATAAAATAGTAACCAAAATAATCCATCAGCACACTAAAGAAATACAATTCACTATAACCAGAAAAGCAAGAACAGTTCAGTATTGGATAAAACACATAGTATATATAATTCACATTATCTTGTCAATAGATTTAAGGAGAAATTCACATGGTCATCTCTATAGACCCTGAAAAGGCATTTGAAAAATTTCAATAAATTTCCTTGATAAAACATTCAAATAAAAATAAATGGGTGATACCTTAACATGAGAAAATATATCTATGTTGGCTATCCAAAGCCTACATCAAACATGACAGGAAAACAGAGGCAAAGCATTTACACTAAAGTATAAAATAAGACACTATGCCCAGGATCTTCATATTACATTACATGGCGTGGAAAGCCAACATGAGGCTCACTGCTTCACCTCCTTCATGTCTTGTCTCAAAATTTATCTTCTCCATGAGAAGTACCCCAATCATCCTATCGAAAATTGCACTTGTCCCTTACTCTGGTAGTCCTCAATGCCTTTATCCTGTTCTGGGTTCTTTTCCTATCATTCATCATATTCAGCATATTATAAATTTTACTAATTTATTATGTCCTTGATTTTTAATATCTCCCCCTGCTACTATACAAATGCCAAGAGGAATTTTGTCTAATCTGTTCCAAGGGCCTAGAATAGTGCCTTGTTCACAATAGGCCAATAAGTATTTGTGAACTGACTAAATGAAATAGAAAAAGAAATTAGAAGCATAAACTTTGGCAAGGAGAAGACAAAATTAACACTGCCAGTAATATGATCACATACCTAGACAAATAAGAATGAACTAAATATCTATCACAAAATTACAAATGATGAGAATTCAATACAGGTATCAAATACCAAACTGATATAGATACATATTAACTAGGTAGAATATATAATAGAAGAAAGATCCCATTTATAATAGCAGCCAAAAAAAAAAACCACGCCTACGAATAAATTTAACAGGAAAGGGGTGCGAGACTAAATGAAGAGAACTTTAAAACACCACTAAGGGATTTGAAGGATGCCTTCAACAAATGGAAAGACATAGCTAGCTCTTGGATAGGAAGATTCAACATCATAAAGTTGTCAGACATGTTCAATTTAATTTTGAAATATAATTTTTAAAAATATGAACAGACTTATTTTTAACTAGACAGTTGCACAGTTCACAAACAAAAAAAGCCAGGTAAAGTTAGCAAAGGCAGAGAAAGAAGGTGAGGCTAACCCTACCACCATGTTTCCCCGAAAACTAGCCGGACCATCAGCTCTAAAGAGTCTTTCGGAGCAAAAATTGATATAAGACCCGGTCTTTTTTTACTATAATATAATTTTATATTACTATAATATATTACTATTATATTATATTATATTATATTATATTATATTATATTATATTATATTATATTATATTATATTATATTATATTATATTATATTATATTATAGGCCGGGTCTTATATTAATTTTTGCTCCAAAAGACACATTAGATCTGGTGGTCCGGCTAGGTCTTATTTTCAGGGAAACACAGCAGATATAAAAACACATTACAAAGCCTCAATAATTAAAACAGGGTGGTGTCAGTGCATAAATAGATGAATAAATGGAACATAATAGAATGTCCATAAATAGAGTCAAACACATTCAGGAATTTAATATGTGGCCAAACCAGTAAGGGAAAAATTCAATAAACATTTTGGGGATAGAATATGCCAGGATAAATAACCAAATGCATGAAAGATTTTAAATGCAAATAATGAAACCATATATGTGAGAAAGAAAACATGGAAAAAACACTTTATAATCTTGGGATGAACTGTTATAGCTCTGACTACAAATCCAGAAGCCATAAAAATTCTGCATGATATAAAACACCATTGCAAAATCCAAAAAAAAATACAAAGCTAAATGACAAAATTGGTGAAATGCTTGCAATTTATCACAGACAAAGGGTTTATTATCTAGCATATAATCATCTCCTAGAAATTGGTAAGAAAAAGACTCCCAAATAGAAAATTATGAAAAGATAACCCACAGAAAAAGAAAATACGAGTGGTTCTTAACCAAATGAAAGGATCCTCAAACTCACTCATAAGAAAAATGCAAATTAAAATTACACTGATACCATTTTTAATTCATCAGATTGGCAAAAATCCAAAAATTTAATTAACAAGCTCGGTTACAAATCAACAGGCACTCTCATATGCTGCTGGTGGTAATGCAAATTGGTACAACCTCCATGGAAAGCAATTTGCAACATTTATCAAAATTACAAATGCTAATAACCTTTGACCAGCAATTCTGCTGTTGGAAATTTATCCTATGATATTTGTACACAAGTACACAATGACACATATATAAGGCTATTCATTTCATCATGGTTTGTATCAGCTGGAAAACACTGGAAACAATCCACCTGTCCATCAATGGGGAACTGGTTAAATAAATTATGGTCTTTCCATATAACAGAATAATATGAAACTATAATTAAGAAAATAAAGATTTGTATTATTGATACGAAAACATCTCCAAGATCTTTGAGAAGAATAGTAAATATGCAATTCCTTTTGTGGAAAAAATAAAAATACTTACTCATATTTCCTTACATGGAGGAACTCTGGAAGGATATGTGTCCTTCTGGAATGACATATGGGAAATGAATAAAATAATGGTGGGGGAACTGGGTGGATAGATGTTAGGAATGGGAGAAAGACTTTTTACTGTATACTTTTAAAATAAATGTTCATTTTTGAATCATATGAACATATTATCTGAAAAAAGTTCAATTTTGCAATGTTATTTTTAACATTAATGGATACATTATGCATAATAAGCATTGTAGTACAGAACATTTCAGAACAATCATCCTTAGGATCAGTAATATTTTAACAGTTCTTGGGTTACTGTAAATGGTTAGATTAAGCGTGATTGGATCCCCTAGACTACCTTGAAGCAGAACATCGAAATATTCTAGTATCTTCAAGTCCATATGAAGCTATTCTCAAAATTCTCTCTCTCTGGGTTTTTCATTTAAACTCTTTTAGGTTATTTCCCCCATGTTTTCCCCTTTACAGCATGATGTTTGAGAACATAGGCTTTAGAAAATAATTTAGCCTTGCACCTTTTACTGTCTGTATGACCTTGGATCAAAAGCCTCAGTTTTCTGATGTGTAAAATGGAGGTAATACAAATTTCATAGCTTTGCTGTGGATGTATTGAGTTTATTGTGTATATAAAACTCTTAGTTCTATGTTTGGCACACAGTAAAAGTTCTAGAAACACTAAGTACCTCAACTATTATTACATTGACTACTAATACTTTCTACTGGCCTGAATTTTCACTGGATTCTGAACTCTGGCATGTTTTGATGGATACTCTGGTTATAAATTTTGCATGAGAGATTTAGGGTGGAATATCATCTTCAGTCAGTTCAAGTAATAGTACGTGAATTGGTTACCATTTAGACAACCATACATTTATGTGAATTTCTTATGTTTGAATTAAAATTCCTCTGCTTAAACACATTGAGATTCTATCTAATAATCTTTTCACTCTTTAATACAAAAATTACTTTAATTGTGCATCAAAAAACAATTAGCATTTTTTCATGCTCATTCCAAAAGTGCAACTACATATTTTTATTATGAAATTCAATTTACCTCAATACTGTACTCAGAATTATCTCATACTATCTCTAACTCACAATGTCTCTCTGTCATTGTAATCAAGATAGTTTAAGGAAGAAAGTTCCTATTATATTTATGAAATTACTATTTCAGTTGTAAGAAATACTCAGTGCCAATTTTAATTACTTCAATGTCAATAATTCACATTAACAATAAAATTGATTAACAGTACCTACTTCCAATGTGTAAACTATTCTGATAAACATGTAAAAGGCTTTGGGAAAGGAAACATACCAACCAGGTCTAATTTTCAAATGTTAGCGAGGGTTAGCGTGTAAAGATTGACTATCAGAAAATTCCCTGTGGACCACAATGAGCCCACAACAAAATATTGCCACATTCTTGTTATTAATAAATGTCTTCTCTCTTAATTCCTTCAGAGAATATAGAACCAGAGATTACCAATGGAAATATTAGAAAAACTGTAAATTATGCTTAATCCTTGGGCTATAAACTGGAAATTCTTAATTAAAAAACAAAAGCCCTGATATTAATAATAGAATAATATAACTTGAAAGAAAAATCGAAGTTACTTTTGTTATTAGATAAATGTTTAGTGTGACATCATGCAGCAAGTACTGATTTATATCTCGTAGAGATATTTTAAAAAATTTAAGCCCTGAGAGAGATTGTAACCCACTAAGCAATTTGAGACTTGTGAGATAATAATTATGATATAAATATTAAGTGATAAGACTGTGCTAGGGGAGTTCAGAGGGAGGTAACCACAGAAAGGACTTTGCCTTTTAATTAGGCCATATAGAAAGGTAAAAGTTCAGTAACCAAATAGGGTGAAAGAGATCATTTCAAACAAAAGGGAATAGAAGGAAGTAGAATGTCTTTGTAGAACTGAACAGACAGACTACAGAATGGAATAAAAAATAGTGGGGAATAAAACAGAAGGATTCAATAAGAAGGGACAATACAAGGCTGAGAAATTCACTTTTTTCATAAGCAATGGAAAGCTATTAAACAGTACTTTGACCAAAAGAGTAACTTTATAAAAGTTGCTACAGGAAGATTATACTGGCAATTGTGTACAGATAGATTTGGGTTCTGGGGAGAGGAAGAGAATGTTCTAGTAGTTCAGGCAAAAGGTCCATATGTGCTATGGAACTAAGAAAGGAAGAGATGAGTGCAAATATACGGAGAAAGACTGCTAGTAATTGCAAACATTTATTGAGATATTGCATTGTAAAAACTTTAATTTTATTAGTTTATCATCTCAACTACCCTGAAGTAGGTAACTTGTCTCCATTTTACAGACGTTGATTAATGTAGTCATGATGACTCAGTCTCAAGTACAGTGCTGGGACCTGAACCCCAGACTCACTGACTTCTAATGCCAACGCTTTCAACCTCTATGCTTTCTAACATTTTAAGCTCATTGTACTGAACCTTGAGGAGAAAACTGAAGCCAAAATATGAAGAGAAAGGAATATGAGGAGAAAGAGTTGGTTCAGGAAGATTAGATACAAATCCTATCTTTAACCAACCCAGTTTCCTGAAGATTATTATGTTTTCAGCGTTATCTGAAGAATGTTTCCTTTGCATACTATCCACTGGTCCTGTTTTAGTCTCTAAACATTTGATTTAGAGTGTGATGACCCACTGTCATTTAACCCACTGAAATTCTATTGTTTTATCAGGTGAGAAGTTTCCTGACAAGATGCCTAAGGTGCAGTTAGTCATATCATATGAAGATGCGAAGCTGACCATACTAGTGAAACACATGAAAAACATTGTAAGTTTGTCATATCTAATGAGAAACATGTAAACCTACATTTAAAAATCACTTGCTTCTGTTAGGCAATTAATGTCAACATTAGTGAGAGGAATGGGGCCAGATACCAGGCGTAAGTGACAAACAATGAACCAATTACAATGTTCTACCTCAGTATGATTGCGATCCTTGGAGTAAAGACTATACAATATTTCACAGGAAAAGTCCTAGAATGAAACAGACTTTATTCAAAATAAAGTGTGAGGGGAAATCTAGTGAAAATATTTGAGAAAGTAGAACTAACGACAATATTAAAGGCTAAAGAAAAAAAAAAAGCTTGGTTGCAAGAATTTACATCTATCTGATCAGGCTGAGCTTGCTAGAGGATTGACTCATTTCTTTGAGTGGTTCCAGCACCTTCTCTGTGAGGCCAGGCTCTCTTAGGATTTCACCCCAGACTCCCATTGTACTTTGAGTTTATACCACCACAATAGTTATCATAGTCTGATATAATTGCTCACAGATATTTTTTTCCTCAAAAGGTCATAAATTGTTAGAGGACATGAACCCCATCTTTGCACCCCAGGACCTAGAACAACTGTAGTTAGCCTCTAAAGAAAACTTAAATTTGCTCTCTGTATTACACCCCATTCCTCCTGAAGGATGGGTCAAGTCAGAAACAAGGACAGCAATTGGGTCACATCATTAAGTGAGAGAGGGAGCTTTCTGTGACACAGGTAAGTTATTAGTGCAGTAAACAGAAAAGGGTAATTCAAAGCCTTACCAGCTTCTTCGGTCTTCCTTTAGTCTAGTCAAAATGGGTTCTCCACATGGGGAAACGCCCCAGGAGACTACACAGATGTGGAGAAAGTCTGTATCACTATTTTGGCTTTCTCCTTTATGCATATAAATCTCTCAGGATTCACTTGGAAGGATTTAAAGGAGCAAACTCTTCTCAACATGGCATGCATCTGGAACATACTAGAAATTAATAAATATTTGTTCAATGAAGAAATAGTTGGCATAAGTTTCTGGGGATACATCCATTACAAACTTGGTATTAGCCAGATATCCAAGGATGCTTGTTTATAAATCTGTGATGTTGGCAATCAGAATTTTTTGTAATAGCTGAGCAAATATTATTAAATTTGTTTTTGTAGAATTTTTACTCAAAAAATAATTATTTCCAATTGCTTTTGATAAGATCATCATCTTAGATGAGAATAGCAGTTGTTTAAGAAATTCTTAGGCTGAGAAATAAAGATTCAATTAGATATTATTTATGGCTATACCCATGCTCATGCACTTTAAGTATCTATATAAATATATATGATAAAATAATAGAATTTTAAGAATGGTGTTATTCAAGTTAACAGGACTTTTATATGCATATGATATATGATTATTAATTAAAAATAGTCCCCTTGGAAACTGAATTTTTATTCCAGTAAAGTCATTGCTCAAAAACATTTTAGAATATGTCTGTTGACATTGCTTTTAGATCTGACATATAAACCGCACAGTAAACTTAGTGATGCCACTCAATAGTCATGCCTAATATTTGATCAGAAGCAATAGTAACCAACTTGGTCACCCATTTCATTCAGCAGATGAATCCCCAAATTACTTCTGACAGTTTTCAAAAACGCATTTGACATTCAGATGAAGCTGCACTACCAATAAGGATGTTCAAAACAAAAGTGATGCAGACATGAAGGGAGGCTCCCCTTCACGAGTGAGCAAGCACAGATTTTTAAGATACACATCAAGTTATGACTAAATGACAAAAGATCAGATTAATCCCACAAAAAGTAAAAAAGAAAAGAAAAGAAAAGAAACATTTAGGGCCACTAGAGCCTATACACTGTCAATACCCTCCGAAAGAAATCAACGAGGAAGCCATACTTCCTGCTGTCTGACTTAGTCTGCCTGCTGGTTCCTCTCTTCTCTCCAGTCTCTTAACATTGCCCCGCTATTCATTCCTAGACCTCTTCTCTTTTCTATCGTCAGCCTTGTAGCTTTAAATACCACTTACATGTCTTTCTCTTCTGTATTTATAACTCCAGCCTGGAACTCACCCTAAAATCCAGAGTCAAATGTACCACTTATTACTCAACAACTCTAATAGAAATTCAATAGACATCACAAACCTAACATACACCAAATCTAACTTCTGATCATTGCCCCCCTAAACCTGCTTCTTTTGCAAATTTTATCATCTCATTTAATAGCACCTTTATCCTACTAGTTGCTCAGGTTAAAATGCTTCGACTTTTGACTTCTTTCACAAACTACATGCATTTTTCTTTCAGCAAATTCTGCCAGCTCTGCTGTCAAAATAAATCCAGAATCCCACCATTTTTTATGTCCACTGCTACCACTATTGATTCAAGCCACCATCATCTCTCAACCCAATTATTGCCGTAGCCTCCTTACAGATCTCCCTGCGTCTGCCCTTATTTCTTTATAATCTCTTCCTAACCTAGCAGCTAGAACATTCCTCTGAAAATAAATCAGATCCTGTCACTTCTCTCATAATTATCCTTTTAGGAAGGAGTCTCATATCACTTACAATGAAAGCCAAAGTACTTATTAAAATAATGATCTGTGAGATGCTACCAATCTGGCCCCCTTGAAGTCTCCCACCTCACTTCCTACTACAGACTTTTTCAATCACTCACTTCATCCTCAGTGACTTGCCTAGCTGTTCCTTGAATATGACAAGAATGTTTTTGCCCTAGGACAACTGTACCTCCTGCTCAGTTTACCTGGAATGCTCTTCCCCAGACTCGTGACTCAAATTCTCCATGCCTGAATCTCATATGCCCTGAATGACTATGTTTTACTGTCACCTCTTCAGTGAGGTCCTCACTGACTTCCATTGGTAAAACTGCAAAACCACCCCTCTTTGCTGCCACTTCCAGACTTTTCTTACTTTATTTTCTCCACTGCCCTGTGTCACTGCTGTAACCCCAGTGGCTAAAACAGGGTCAAGTGCATAGGAGGTGCTCACTGAATGTTTTGTTAAATGAAAGAATGTCAAATTACTTCTGATGTGAACAACTAAGAACCAGGTCCTTTCTGACCTTTCTAAAATCATCACAACAAAGTTCCCAGGTCTTGCATTTTCATAGCTTCTCTTAAATGACTATTTTATTTCTTCTGCTTCTGAAGACAGAGATAACATTATGTTTAAAATGACAGAAAAATCTATTTATAAATTTTCAACGCATTTTCTCTGCTCATTTCAAGTTTTAACTAATCGTTATTTATTTTTTGAGCCTTTAGTATTTTCTCATGCCAAAGTAATCAAAGAGTTGTGTTTGATTTTATTTTAATATTAAAATGAATTATTATGCCTACAGTTTTGTTAAATTTATTATTAAGTTTGATGAAAAGAATTGTTTATCTTATATTAAATCTTTGAAGCTTTGATCTGAGAATTACTTTCCTCCTGTGAGATCACAAGCTAAAACAAATTGCTAAAGCGTTTTCCTTTCAAAGCAGCAAGATATGATGTATTCTAGTGAACAGCAACTGACAAAGTAATGCGGTAAGTTAGAAGCTTAGGCAAGATATTTTAAGTAATATTTCAGTTTACATAACAAAAATATATAAAAGTTATTTAGATTTTAAATATTTTTTTAAATCACTCTAGTATTTTCCCACGTAGCCCACTTTAAAATGTTCTCTTCCATTGACTTGTGCAGTTTCTCTCTATGCATGTGTCTCTGTGCACTGCAATGTCTGCAAAGTCACTCCCGGTTCCATGGGTTTCTCCCAGTCTGTATCACTTCTAGACTCTTTTCTTCGACCTGCTCCAGAATATGAGCATTCAAGAAGGCTCTAAAAGTAATCACTAAGCATGCCAGACTCTCTTATGATATTGAATATGCTCACAACATTAGAGTCTCTTATACTGTAACAGAAGACAAGTTATTTCAAATGAGGAGCAAGAAATAATATCAGGGAAAGCAGGAGACACTTAAAATTGGGTGCTGTCAATCCTTTCATAAAATATAAAAATGGGAGAAAATAGTTACCGTATGAAATTAACAGGAGAGAGAGAGAGAACAAGAACTCCAGACTAAATACACAGAAACACAGAAACACAGAAAGTATTAAAATTGTATCATATATATATATATATATATATATATATATATATATATATATATATATTTAATTTCTTACAATTTTAATGTGTATATGTAGCCTGGAGTTCTTGTTTCTAAAATATAGATTACTGGGTAAAACTCTCAATGATTTTGATTCTGTAAGCGTAAGTTGGGATGTCTTCATCTGTGTTTTACAGACATTTTCTGGTCTCATGAATTCCTCTACTCCTTCATTTCTAGACTTGTTCTCCTCTCTCCTGTTCCCAAATATGAACATTCCAGAAAGCTCTCTGATGCAAGCAGTCCATGGACCCTACATTAAAAAACATTTTCCAAGTGGCTATTTATACTGTAAATGGTACTCTACATGCAATTTGAGTTCTATCCTTGACACCAAGTGAATTGTGATGTCTGTTGGAATAGAACAGAGACAACAATTAGATTTGGTGAAAATAACAAAAGAGGTTGTGAAAATAAAGCTCAACTGATGACAATACATAAATTTTGACATATAAAAATAAAAATGTTCTGTTTCCTTTTAAAACTAACTTGGTTAAGTGACTATCCCAATTCTTTTCAATTTTTAAAAATCTAGTTTTGTAAACAAAATTTGTCCTTGTTCCATCCTATATGCACTTCAATCTAAATAAATGTCAATTTCTCGCTAAAGGGTAATTTTCTAATAACAATTATCCCATTAATTGTATTTGGAATATATTCCCTGAAAAAAAAATTATTCTTCCAGAGTTGGCCCATTAGGACACTGATCTCTCATTTCACAAAATAGGATGCAAAGCAGTGGATAGTGAAGCGTACTGAGTCCAGATATGGATATTTCATTGTGTTTTATTGTATTGCTTTTTTTTTTAACCAGGGAAACACTGACCGTCAAAGATTATCAATCATTTCTTAATAAAATAAACTGTAAATCATTCTATAAACCTATGATAATTGATATGATTATTACAATCGATCTTTTTCCAAGAACAAACATCTTTAACTAGTCCTTCTTTCTTAAACTTTTCTGTTTTCAGGATCTCCATGAAACTTCACCGTCTGTACATTCCCTAAACGTCTTTGACAGCACTCTATCCAAGGCTTCCTTAGCGCTTACAAATTTAAGCTAGATAATGTATGTAGTGACTTAATAGATGTTGGCTTCACCCTTAGCCCTTAAATGTGAAAATTTTCCAATTTTCAGGGCTTTAACTCTTCAAACTAATTCCCTATAAATTTCATTAAGTCCTGAGGATTCAAAGATTGTATGAATTACTTCTAAACTTATATCTCTACTTTTCATAATTCTTTGAACTCAATTTACATATTTCTAACTGCCTGACAGGCATTTGCACTCTGATATCTTTTTATCTCTTTAAATTCAACATTTCTAAATTACAGTCCTTTACTTTCCACTAAAGCCACTCTGAAGTACTTATTTCAAAAAAATCATTGCACCATCCTCCACTAACCCCTGATCGATTATTTTTAAATTATTTTATAATTATTTTCTAGATTTTGACACATTGCATTACTCATTTTATTTTCCTGTTATTTTTATTATTGTTGAAATCCTATTCTAGAGCTAACTCTGGGTGGTGAGCACACAATGTGATATATAGATGATGTATCATAGAATTGTACACTTGAAACCTATGTAATTTTACTAACTGTTGTCACCCCAATACATTTAATTAAAAATAAATAAATAATCCTATTCTATATTCTCTGTTAATTCCACATGGATTATTTTGATTGGCTTATTTTCTACTTCCTCTATTTTATCCTGCATAAAACCATTTTCATCACATCAATAGTAAGTTTTAATAGTCTCTATAAATTTCAAATTCCTTAGCCTAATGTTTAAGGTGCTATAAAATCAAGCTATAACCTGCCTTTTATATTCCCCTTCTCCACACAAAACTTGTATTACATTTTAGAAGGTTCATTCATTCTTGATCAAACACGTGTCATTCTAGCTGACTATATCATACTTCTACCTATCTGCTATTTACCTTCTACATCCAACTCAACTTTTAAACTGAGCTTAAACTTTTCATCTTCTCTGAAGCTCCTGGGTCACTCCTGCTCCTGGTGAGCCTTCCGTCCTTTGGCCTCTAATATTACACTTACTGTATATACCATCCACTTGATATTCACTGCTTTATCTCAGCTTTTGAAACTTTTATCGTGGTTCATCCTGTAGTTTCAATTTTTGTTGGGAGGAATGTTCTATGAATGAAGTATTTTTTCCTCTTAAATATATGTTGTCAGATATTTATATAATCAGTTTTCCTTTGATTAATGTTAGTATGCTATACCTCTTTCAGTTTTTTACTTTTAACCTTTTTTAAACTTTACATTTAAAGTAAGGTTCTTGTGCATATGATACAGAGAGATATATAGAGAGAAGATATGTAGATTGATGATTGATAGACAGATGATAGATACATACATACATACATACATACATACATACATAGATACATAGATAGACAGCCATACTGTACGTTGTAGCTAGCAATCTCTGGCACATAGATATATTGATCTAGACTCACTTAGAAATTATTAAAAGTTTTCCCAAGAGCTATTGTTAAGCCCTTTTTCATATTCTGTATTTGCAGAGTGAGTTTTCCAGACCCAAAAGAAGAATTTGGCATTGCCTATTGTTTTTAACCTTGTTAGATACTCATACAGTTCACATCCCAGCTCCTCATAACTCAGTCCTAATGATCTAATCTAGCATATTGGCCACAACACTCAGGTTACTGAAACCTATACATCATATATGTATCTTTATTTAAATTGTGACAACACTGGATTGTAGGACAGGATCAAGGCAAATATTTAGATACGTAAACCTATTATATTTTACCTCTGAATTACTAGTTTCTGCTTTTTGCAATCAATCTTCTTCCCCTAATATAAAGTATAACAACATCATAAATCTAATCTTCTAGTATATCATCTGTTCTTTTCAATTCCTCCATGATAACTAACAAAATGTAATCTGTCTGTTATTTGTACAATGGTCTCAGCACTTGGGAGTAGAGGCTAAGGGTTAGGAGATTTAAAATCATTTAAAGCAATCCAGTCCAATGGTAAACCAAAAAAAAAAAATCAAACAAACAAACAAAAAAAACACTTTAATTACCAGCTAACTCATAAACAACTCATCAGCATTTGCTATTGAGTAGATTGTAAAGAAATAAATGAGTTTTAAAGCCTTATTTCTTACATTTTATTAAGACTGAAAAATGGAAAAACTTGCTAAACTTCACAAGGCACTCAGTAACAAAGTCTGGAATTCTAATTAGAATTCTGAATTTTTAGAAGCAATTCAATTTGTATGTGTTGAGTTAGAAAACAAATTATAGCTACTAGACTATGACTTCTGTGTAGTTGTTAACTACTTCAAGTTGATTAAAATATATATATACATATATATATGTATATATATATATATATATGTACAGTACACACAGACATATATACATACTAGGGAGGTGAAAAAAATGTATACAAGTGGACACTTTGGTCAACGTTGCTCAAGCAGTAGTTCACTGCAATCAGAAGTGTCTATACGCTGATATAACCACTTCGAGCACCTCTTGTAATTGCAGAAGTCAAGCATGACTTTTATTCATCTTTTGTTATCGGTATATACTGAATATTACAATTTTAATACAATTTTCCTTTCTTAAAATGTGTATACATTTTTTGGCAACCTGTGTGTATGTGTGTGTGTGTGTGCGTGCGTGTGTGTATGTTAAATATATATCAAGATGATATACATGTGTCAAGGTGATCATGAAAATGAGTTTGTTATTTCTTTGAAGGCAGAAATGATTTTGATCACTTTTCCTCTCACAGACCATACAAAGTGCTAGACACATGGTACTTTGATTTTTAAACTGATTTATAGAAAAATTATTGGAAATCACCTACTGATAAGAATTCTATTCAAGGCTTAAATGGGCATGAAATGAAGCAGAAGACTATCCTAATTTAACTCACAAGGGCCTGAAATCATTCCACTCTATATGAATCAATACGCAGAGAAAGACTGGAAAGATCATTTCACCATTTTTTTAACTGAAGCACACAACAAACCATATATCAAAAGCACTTTTATTGTACATCTGTACTTTTATTGTCTTTTTAGAGAACCTCTTCATGATGGCTAGCCTAAGGTTTGAAATTGCAATTTGGCATGCACATAGATGAGGAAAATGTTTTTTTTATTGTGTTGTTTTGTTTCTAGCATAGACCTCAGGTTTTTACAGGCCTATCATATTTTAATCATCATCAGTTGAGTTCTACCAAAGACTATATTATCCTATGATTGGAAACATTTCAGTTATAAAAAAAAAAACATGATGGAAAATTCTCATAAATTATTCATAAAAAGATAATAACCTATTAAATACAATTAAGTTTTGAATTAATCTACAGAAGCTTCCAAAGTGTCTGATATTTTTAAACCATGCATCTTTATCACATTCCTGATAAAACTTGATCTAGAAGGACTCTTAATTTAAATCTGACAGTTTCCTTTTTATTCTTTGTAGAGTAAACGTAAGGTAGTGGTTAAGAGCACAGAGGTGTTATAGAAAAAAACCTCTTCAATAAAATAAAGACAACAATATTGGCTCAAGGATTAAAGAGGGTATTTTAAATTAAGTATATACTCATTATATGGTAGCTATTATTATTATTATGTATGAAAAATAAATATCTCCCTCTACACTCACATAAAAATACTAAAGGGTTGTTGGTGTAGCCTACAATGTGAGATGGTTTTATTTACTTTCTAAGCCATTTATAATGGGCTTTGCTTTTATTTTTCTCTATTTTGATAAATTAGCATTGTTTTCAACATACTTTCATTTGCTGACTATAAGAACAACTAAAGTAGCACTGAAAACCATTTTAAATGCTGTGTACAAGTTGAGGCAAGAAACAAAGGTATAAAATTGGTATATTTAATTATTCATACACCTATAACAATACCATTTAGAAGTCAACACTGTGAACAAATATTTACTAACATACATACATACATTTTAAGTTTTATAAACTAAAATAATAATCAAGCTAAGAAACCCCTGCGTTTAACTCTTCAGTTGAGAAAAAGTCTCTCAACAAGTGAATGGCTATGAATATCTTAAGGCTGTTATTTTCGATCTTTTTAAAGTGGGACCTCTTTTTAAACCGAAATAAAAGACAAAAAAGTAAACAAGAAAAAAAAAAAAGATTCCCACATAACGTATGAGACATCTTTATTTCCTCTGTAGGGAAAATTGGTGGTAATGTGGATCCAGCTCTCTGCCTGCACCCAAAGGTTCCCATAAGGCACTTCTCCAGTTAAATTCAATGTACCTATTTCTATTTCTATTTCTTCCATGTACACCACAAAAGGGGGGCATGAAGGAGAAAACTTGCATGAGGTGGAGAGAGGGTATGGGAATTTAGCACAAAGATATGACTTTAGCTCACAGTCCACAATTTATTAGGCTCCCAAGAAACTATTAGGTCATCAATGGCATGTAGAAGCAAATATTAATATCCTGTTGTGCTTATTGTCAAGATTTTTAATGAGGTAAGTGGAAGAAGTCCAGAGTGGGGAAGACTGTCACAGAAGAATAAGTAAGGCCCCAGGAAAAGAGAACAGCAATTAGAGATCAAGTCTCGTATGAAATTGAAGACAGTGAGATGACTTTTATTCTGAGACTGAGTACAAATAATTATGTTACAAATCCAGTCTAGACCCAGTTGGAGGGTGGAAAGAGGTAAAGAAGGAGAGTAAACATCTAATTGTTTAATGTGATGAGACATGTGATAAAGTCAAAGTTTTAGAAGTGGACCATTGAAATATTAGACATAATGAGCAGACCTTAACACAGATTCTCCTGATCAGTCACAAAATCCAATGACATGCTAAGTGTTCAAGGTCAACACCTATGACAGACTTTGAAAACAGAACCCAAAATACATCCACTTTACCCTGAGTTGGCTTTTTACTGCTTAGTATCATAACAAGAAAAGTTGCAATAGAGAAGAGAAACTATTTAAATGAAATCTTGGGAAGTTAGGAAAACTTTTAGTTTTTATATTGCATTATAAATAATGACTCAACAGATAGCTATGGAGTACTTTCAGAGAGCTAGACACTACGAATACATACGTCATTCATTCAATCACTTGATAACTAATTAGTGCCTACTATATACCAAGCACTGTGTTAGGGACAGATTTCCATGGGGGGGAAAAAAGGAAAGCCATAAAAGGAAGGCATGGCCATGAAAGGAAAGAAAACAATAAGCTAAATGAAAGCCCAATTTCAAGTGAGGATTTTAAACTTTTAATTAGAGATTTAGAAACATGTTGAAAGCTTAGGAAGAAGGAACTGAGGGGGGGGAGGGCAGTAGGGTAGTGGGTAACCAATGGAGCAAAGCTCCCAGAAAATGTGAGGAGAGGCAGGTATGGAACAAGGAGACATGGGTATTCCTTTTGAAGAATTTCTGATCTCATAAGGAAGATAACATACATGTGAAACTATTTTTAAAACCTAGAAAATGATGAACATTTTAACAGAAAATCTAGAAAATATAGAACTCACAGTTAATATGAGCAACAAAAGAAGTTTACAGGACCTCACATTATCTTCTGAGCACAGTAAAAATATTAGCCAAAGTTCTGGAGGAAAGTCGTGGTGCTGCTTGACTTCAGTGCACCAAGAATAAGAAACTCCCCCGAGTGACACAGGTACTTCTTTGTTTAGATTGAGGGTCAAACTAAGAACTCTGTATCCCCAAAGCCTTATGACTCTTCAGGCCAAAGGGTTAAGTCTTTGTGAAGGTCTAAAAGCAGCCAGAGCAAAAAAATCCTAGGGTGAGCCATTTAGACAAATAGGGGTTATTTAATCGTTGTAAAGAAAATTTTATTTCACATAAGCATAAGGGCAAAGCGTGAAATGAGAAATATTGATGAGGAGACAGCTAGTGATTTCTTTAGTAAATTAGCTGAGATCTTTAAAAGCAGGCTACGGTGCAGTAAGAAGAAAAAAAAATAATGTTAATAAGACAGCTGCTTTGGAAAAACATTCTCTTCAAGACTTGAGGAATCAATGCCTGCATTTAAAGCTGCTAAGGACAGACGAAGCCTACTGCTCAGATCTAATGCACCCCTGACTTAAACTGAAATCTGTGCTGTTGTATTATTCTGAAAACTCCAGGACATTGAAAGACCTTGTCAAGGACACTAACTTGGAAACAGAAGCCCAAACTTTGAGTTGCTAAATGCTTGGTGATGTGTGGTATACAAAAGATTTTCCCCTTCAGTAGTTGAGAGTTTATTCTTCAGGCAGTGAGGAATCCTTGAATGTTTTGAGAATAACAGTGACATGATCAAAGCAACTTTATAAGAAGGTTAAATAAACGAGTTATTTACAGGATAAATGAGGGAAAGAGGTGGGAAGACTGGGACATCAAAAGTAATTCAAATCCAGTTATGATAAATTAGGGACTAAAGATCTGTGGTGGTGGGTGAGCTGAAGCAAAAAGGTAGAATGCTGAACTTGGTACATACTTGGATTTCAAAATCAAAGACAAAGGAAGCACCAGGGAAGAGAAATGGTATCATTTAATATAATTTTAACTAGTGAGGAAAAATCTGTTTTGAAGTGATGGGGAAGAATAGAAGATAGATTTTGTTTAGAGTTTATATAAGGGTGCTAAGAAGATATGCAGCTGGAAATATGCACTGGTCACTAAGCTGCGATCCTAAGAATGAACTAGAGATTGTTTTTTGGGAGTCATCCACATCAGTGGTTCTCACTTCGGGTCACTTTTTCCCCCAAATGACATTTAGCATCATCTGGAAACATTTTTGCTTGTCACAGCTGGAAGGATGGTACTACTGGATTCTAGTAGGTAGAGTTCCAGGATACTATTAAAACATCCTGAAACTCTACCTACTAGATGACAGTAGCAGAATAGCCACGATAAGAGAGAATTAAAAGAATTATTTGGCCCCAAATATCAGTAGTGCCAAGGTTGAAAAACCCTGCTTATGAATGTCACAGTAAATTAGGGATATCTTGTCCAATCAGTACATATAGCATATTCATGTTTAGTTTATAAGCAATAAAAATAGTATCAAACATTTATTGTGTTTTACTCTTATTTCAGGCACTGTCCTCACATTACATGGTTTATTTTATTTAATCATTTAAATACTATGAGATAGTATTCTCACATAATGGGTTTGGAAACTGATCCACTGAAAAGTTAAGGTGCCTGCCAAAAGTCACATAGCTGGCAAATTGGAGGGCACAGATTGCAATCAATAAGTCCATTTCCAGAACCATGATTCTGACCACCAAGTTGAAGCACACAGTGATTAAAGGTATGGTAAGATCAAACCCATTGGCAGATAAGAGACAATTACACAGAGCGAAAACACTCCCTTCATTCTTCTCACCAAAAAGAAAATATCCACTCTCTCAAATATTAATGGCAATTTCTTTCTGTGCCACTGAGCCACTGAAGATCTCATTATGCCATTGATACATTTCAGAATTCCTCCTCCTGGGGGAAGCTTGCAAGTCAGGGAGGGATATCTTGAGCTCCGTCTAAAGCGACAGTTTTGACAATCTTAGTATTTTGACATATGGGTGTGACCAGATGTATTTGATATAATTTGTGGATAAAAAAGAGCCAAATTTTCCTAATGATAGAATTTTTACCATACATTAGAAATGAATAAAAGTTAGTCCTATAATGATATCATATTTTCTTATTTCCAATATGCTTTTTTTGAGTGCTAAAGAAAGATGTAAACATAAAGTTAATGACATTGGGGTGACCCTGGATGTTCACATGTGAATGTCAGTGATTCAAAGCATTAAAATACATTTGTTGAAAATTACCAATTCCATGGAATGTATCAAAATAAGCACTTAATTCCTCAAATTTAATGTTTAAATCATCCTCTTAAAATTACGCAAACATATCTGGTTTTATTAAACCAGATATTCAGAGTTTTAATACCATTTACTTTGCATCTGGTCAAGAGTGCAAGGATAAAACCCATTTCTTTGAAATATGGCAGTTTCCAAATTTTGAGAGTGGGCTCATTCTTCAAATGACACATTAAGAAATAAAAATATCCATTATAAAGAAAGATGGAAAAGAAGAAGGAAAGTTCTGGAACCAGAATGGCAGAGGTGTGGGGTAGGGGGCAGTAGTTAGGAATAACAGGAAAAGCGGATCCAGAGAGCCCCCCAGCTGGCAACCTTGCTCAGGCAGCAACTTAGAAAACGTATGGGGCTCCATAGAACACAATTTAAAGGGGGTTATTTAGTATATTTCAGGAAAATTTAGATAATAAAATTGTAATCATTTTAAAATCTTGTAAGTATATTAAAGTTGTAGGTCCGGTATTTGAATTAAATTCTGCTTTAAAATGTGACATTAGATAATATACATATCATTAAATGCTACATCTCATTTTATGTGTTAAACTTGAATTTTTTGATGTTCAAGTGGTGTACTATATCTTGAGGCGCTTAATTACTGTCTCTGCTTGTGCCTTATATTCATCTCTCAACCATTTCTGTCAAAAATGCAAATTTAGATTTTACTGTAGAAAAATAAAGCAAATTATATTTAATGGGCTTTTAAATTAGTTCTTTGACACAACACTTAATTTAAGATAGACAATTTTACTCTTTTAAACTGTACTCTGGGGTTATTTCTGAACCATGATGTATTCTTTTTGATTGTTCTCTTATTTTCTGATAAACAGAGTGATGGTAATACATCTTGATCCTGCCTTTGGTCTAGCTATTTAGTAGCTATGTACTTGTTTTCTTTGATAGCAACATGCATTAATATTTATGACCATTTTCCTTTGCAGCATCTCCCAGATGGCTCTGCGCCCAGTGCACATGTTGAATTTTATCTTTTACCATATCCCAGTGAAGTCCGTAGGAGGAAAACAAAATCTGTTCCAAAATGTACTGACCCCACTTACAATGAAATTGTAAGTATGGTTCATCTCTTGTTCAGTCATTCTGTATTTTTCTTATCATTTTTCAGCTTAAGAACCAAATATGGAAATTTTGCAGTAATTGGCAGCATTATTCCATAAAGGAAAGGCATTTCCCAAAATAGCCACTGTGTGCTGATCACTGTTCTAGATGCTATGGGAACTGGAAAATATACGGCTTTCACAGTGCTTATGAACCAATTTTCAAATTGTGGCTAGCCTCCAGTAAGAGTCTAAGATTACGTGGCATTTATTTTACATACTATTATTATCCCTGCCTCCTTCTTTTCTCCAACCTTATTTTCCTTTACCTGGTTTTCCTTACCTAATAAGCTTAGTATAGTCTTATCTGTATATAAAAATACATTTCATAAAATCACATTTGAAAAAATGAAATAAACAAATACAAAATACCAATTAAATTACAGTTAATTTATGTTAGCTATAGCTCTTCGTTTCATTTGTATTATAAGATTTGAACATCCAATCCCATGCTTCTAAGGCAAACCCTACATTTGTTCTCTTGATCCCATCCTTTCACATTTCTCTGTACCTTGCTCAGTTGATTATTTGCTCTTCTTAAGGCTGTCTCATCTATTGGATCTTTGATTCAGAAAACTTTAAAAACCAAACTAAAACAAACTCCTCAACTCAATGTTTCTAAAGCATCTAATTTTTGTTTCCCTCCCTGTCATCCCCAAACTTTTACAAAATTAACTCACATTTTCTGCACCCACTTCATCACTTCCTTTTCACCTTTAATCCTTTGCATTGTGGATTCTGACCTTAATTGATGCTGCTTTATTCATATGGCATTGAATACAGACAGCTAATTGCTCAATCCGGTGAGCCCTCAGGCTCTCCTCTCCTGAAGTTACACTACAGCACGGCTGAATGTGCCACGTCTTCCTTGACACCTCCCATATGCTTCTTGAGTGCTTCCTTTTCTTAATTCCCTTCCATCTCGTCTAACCCAGCCCTTATTTTCCTTCATTGCCATTATCCCTCTTACAATAGCGTTGCTGGATTTCCATCATCCATCTACCCTTATCTCTTCTCCATAGTTATTCTCTCAAATTGTCTGGTGTATCCACAGATTTATTTATTTTTTTAGGTTTGCATCTGATTCTATTCCTCAAGCCCTGGCTTTTTTCCTAACCTTTTGACCTACATTTCTACCTGATTACTGAAGAGCTCCATTTGAATGTTTCCTAACCACTTTTAAACCAGACTTTCCTCCTCTTTTTGCCATCTCAAAAGATAACTTCTAACGACATCTGCCTGTCTCTCACTCACCTGTCCAACTAATCACCACATTCTGTCAGTTCTCCTTGTGCAGCTGCCTGCTTCTGAAGTCTGTCACTTTCTCTCTGGTTCATCACCATTTCCTTGTTTGAGGTTCTTGTGACTTTGGTTACTGTCATAGCCTCCTATCTGCCTCCTCGCTTGTGTTTTTTGTTTAAATCGTTCATATTTCTACATAAAATGTCTTTCAAAAACTAGTCATATTTATTAATCTCCTGTTTAAATTTTTTCAAAGGTTCTTCAATTCCTACTGTATAATGTCAAAAGCCCTAAATAGGATATGCATAGCCCTTAAAACTTGACTCAGTAATTTTCCTAAGTTGTCTCTTGGAACCATATCATCCTCAGACACTTTTCAAAAATATTTTTTTGTTTTGGGATAAATATAATATTCATTTATATGTATACTATATATTTACATATTGATATTATATATATTTATAAACACACGTATATACACAGAAAGAGAGTAAAAGAGAGAGAGAGACTTCTCTAATTTAGTAAAGAAAGATATTTTGACATTTTATTTGTCATGATGTCAACAGCTAGAGATATACAACCTCCCAACAACATCACTACTTTCTATGCTTTTGGAGTACAAGACCCCCTACTTCGATATCACGCTAGTTCCCAGACTCAGTGCTGTACTTCAGCATTTGTAATCTAAGGAAGCACATAAAGACAAAAAGCCACTAACAATTCAGGAGAGTTTTAAAAAACTTGTGTTTTATATTTCAAGCTTTATGTATTATTATAAACAGTAGTATATATATATATATATATATATATATATATATATATATATATATGCATGGAGATTATATGCTTGTTTGTTAGACCCATAAATTGTCTGCTGGCTTGCAATAATTTAGGGCCCTCATACATTTATGAGCCACTGATTAAAAATTCCTGCAAAAATTTCTCCATCAGTCTATACTTATAGCATGAACACATACCACTGACACGGGAACTTTGAACACATGTAACATTGTTTCAAAAACCATAGTCCTTACATTGCAATTGCAAACTCCAATTTATACAGAATCCAAATGTGCAGAAATGTAAACTAATGTGTAGATAAATTAACTCTTTTAGTAATGATTACCATAATATAAACAAATTTGGCAAAGAAGCTGGTTAAATTTAAACAGCCATGAAAAAAGGGGGGGGGGGCTATGTTTTAATTTTCACCCAATATACTGTGTCTGTATTAACAAAAATATTTCTTTTAAGAAATGCAAAAACAAGTACTGTATACCAGTTTTAACTCTGGTTTTATTTTCTCTTCACCTCAGCTGTGATGAAAGCCCTCATCTCTGTGCCAAACCCCTCAATTATTTCTGGGCATCCTCAACGACACCTTTAATGTATTTGCTAGGGAGCTCAGTAAATTATCACATGGCATCTGCACTGTTTCTAACTTCTCCCCTGCTTTGTTTCCCAATGATTACTACTCAGCTACTCACCACGGCTGGCATTTCTCAAACCGCCAAAGCCGTGCATTGTTCTGGAAGTGGGAGAGAATGACCTCGCTCTCCTTTTTATATAAATCTCTTAGAGAAATACAAAGGGGTTATTACATTGCATCACCAATATCTTACAAAAATCTTCATAAAAATAGTTCTTTCTGTTTCTATTCACAGCCCTCTCTCCCTAAATCCTAGACCTGAGAGAGGCTGGGTCACGGACATTGCCAAGTGTCCCTTTGGTATCCACCCTTCAGATACTAAAGCTTTCATACAGAGCCAAGCTTGTCTACTTGACACTTCACAGAGTGAGTCTCAACAGGCTTTGCCAGCAGTCTCCCAGAAAATCCCCATCACACACAATTCCCGGTGGCAGACATGATTGGGCTCAAAGCGGGGCAGGGCTGGTGACAGACGCTCAGAACTACACTGCAGAACTCGGATTCTGGCTCCAAAGCCAATGCTCTTTCCATTCTACTACCTTTGGCACCTGGTTAAAAGCCATCTTTTTTTTTTTTTTAAATGACTCAGGTTCTATCTTATAACAGAATTATTTTATTATAGTCAATGTATTTCTTACATGTATTCCTTCCTTAGAAATTATCCTATTATAAAGCGTAAGGGGGGAATTAGAAAGGACAGAACATGATCATTCTGTGTGTTTTACATACTTTAAAATATCTTTCAGAAGGTGTATGATTATTTGGCATAGCACTAAGTATATGGTACACTCAATAAGCAATAGCTACTGCTAGCTGCATGGTCTTCTCATTTGATATGCAGAACACAATGAAAGTTTAACTTGTAAATAAAGACATTGATGTCATGAGGTCAAACATTTCAACCAGAGTCACATAACTAGACTTCAGGTCTAAAATTGCATTATTCCAAAGCCCATATTGACCCCACTAAACTATGTTGTGTTATCCCTCCCTCTCTCCACCCACCGAGTTCTGTTCTCAGTTGTTTTGAACTCTCTCCCTTTCATTGTCCTGTCTCCTTCACTTCTCTTCCCACCAGCACAAGACACTTTGGTTTTCTATATTATTATTCTTCCACTGCAATCATTAAAATACACTTTAGAATGATTAACTAGACCCTGGTGTCAAATACCACACAGTGAGTGCTTATATATAAGTTAATAGATATTAATTACTTTAAACAAGGTTTTTCTACTTGATGTAATAATTTCAAACCTACAAATTCAGTATTTGTCAGGAGGCAATGAAGACTTGGTTCATGCCCATGGGTAAAATGTATTATAAAATGAAATCAAAATAGCTGTACATTTTTTATCTGTTTATGTGAAGGCAGAATACATATTAAATCATTTGGTGAAAAAGTTTCAAAAAATGTAATCATTTGTGTACTTCACTAGCATTACCCTCTAATTATTGATTGCACAGTAAGAAAAGAATGCTTATTTTTTTACAACATGGATGCAGTTAAGGAATTAATAGATGCATGTCACCTATGATGTGCAATGCCCATAAAACTTCAGTCACTTTTAAGAAAATTAATTTTGCATAATGAAGCACAATGAAAAAATTCCATAAAGTAATATAAACTTTGGAGTTCAAATGTTTGGATTTTAACCAAGAAGGCAATTAATTCCTACGAGCATTTCTTGAGAATTACAGCTTCCTAAATACTTGGGAGACTCAAGTCTGTCTTGAAATGTTTTCATCAGTCAACTAATATAAAATACCAAGACACAACTGTTCTTTTTTCTGTATTTGGTGGATCTTTTTCAGCTATAATTTATTCGTGTTTAATATGTATCAGACTTTGTAGTACGGCTTGTATTCATTATCTCATTTTTTCTTCCCCACAATGTTAAAAGGTAAATATTATTATCCATTATGCAAATGAGAATACATGTAATCAACAACAGATTAATATAAATATGAATTATGGACATTTTTCTTTTCAAGTTACATCTTTAGGGTTTATTTATATGATTCACAGAGTTCTTAAGCCATACTGTTCCAAAGGCCTAATGCGTAGAGTTATTCCATTTTTCTACTTCACATACAGTAACACTTTGAGGGCCCTTTTCATCTATTTATCTATAAAATAGGAGATGGGTTCATCTACTGAAAGTGTTGTGGAAGAAAAATGGAGAACTGTTTAGACAGTTCAAAATAGCTACTACAGAGAAAAGGAAAAAGGAGTTTACTCTGAAGTCCTAGAAAGATTAGAGTCCAGGAGAGAGAGTGGTTCACAGAGACCCTGACAGCATCCCTTTGCAGTTAAAGAAGTTGAATTACAGTGGTAGGGTTTTGAGATTTTTAAGGCAGTCCTTAAAATCCTTTATTATCCCAGAGGAGCTCAATAGATGATATGGAATTATTTGAATAAGCAGTCCTAGGGAAAGATAATCTCCTGTCTGGAATGTGAATAAGACTCTAGAACAGGAGGTAGCCAGGAGCTGCCATATGAAGCAGGGTAGCCTGGGTTAACATATTACATTGGATCTCACATCCTTGACTGAATTATCACCTACTTGTTAAGTGAATCATTGTTCAGAGCAGCTAACAGATCTTGAAGGGAATTTCATGGGTTCATAACTGTGAGGCAAATCCCAGTGTAACAGACAAGAAACTACATCCATACACACTGGGGAGGCTTGCCAATTGACTTAAAGGGCTTCCTCCTAAATTGTTTCCTCTGCTTCTTTTTTGCATATGTTGAGAACACTTCTTTCTATCTTGCAGCTTGTTTATAAAAAGCAAGCAAGTTTGAAGCAGCATATGAAACTCTAAATGTATTCTAAGGACTTTCCCTGGGAACCATGCTGGATTTACTCACAATTCTCCCTTCTTTTCATGATGGATGACTAATTTCTTGATAGTACTACACTTTTAAAGTTTCCTTACCACCACAGGCACCCGATGGTAATGCCTGTGACTTACAGGATGTTATGAAATACAGTTAAACATATCCCTTTTTTAAAAATAGTTACATGACTAGTAAGTGGAAAAGAGCAAGACACAAAACTGTACATACAACACAATTACAGCACATATTCTTAAAAAGTGATTATATATAGAAAACATAAAGATTATCGAAATGTTAACTGTAATTATCTCCCAATGGTAGAAATACAGATATTTCCTTTCTTTTTTGTTCTTTTTTTGTTCCATCAATATTTTTATTTAATTAGTATATATTTTCATAATTAAAAATTAAGCAATTTTAAATAAAGTAACCACAAAGTGACTTCTTTGCATGTCAAAAGAAATATTGGAGTACTTGCATTAAAATCACATGAGGAAATCATCATTAGCCTTCAACAAAGATAGTATTCATGTTCCAATGTTGCACAGAAAATTCAAGGACAGTTAAAAGGTGAAGTGTATTTAAATTTCTTCCCAGAGACTAATTTAGTCTTATTAAATTTGGAATGGACAACTACTAATGAAATCAGAGTAAATTTTAAGCTTCTTATAAAAATAGTCTATTATTAAAATTCATTATGTTAGCAGAACCTTTATCTTTTCAGAATTAGAGTTAGAAATGAAAGATTCTAACATTAACCTACCATTTCAAGGTAAAAGGTATTAGCAGCTAGTAAATATTTTTATTAGAAACGATATGTTTTAAAAAGATTCACTTAGTAGATCTGATTTATATTTTCATTATTTCTCTCTCCCTTTTCAGGTGGTATATGATGAAGTTATAGACATCCAAGGACATGTCTTAATGCTAACTGTGAAGAGCAAAACCATATTTGTGGGAGCAATTAACATCCAACTTTGTAGTGTCCCACTCAATGAAGAAAAATGGTACCCACTAGGAAACAGTATAATTTGACCATTACAATGAACATATGCATTATTCATTAACTACTTGTATTTTTCCACTGCTGGGTCTCTCTATCACATGAGCAGGACATTTTTGTTGTCAAAGATAGTGTAGTTTACTAAGGACACAAGAAAAAGAAAACAAAATCACTCTTTTATAGCTATTTCTTCTCTACCTGTGTTTCACTGTTTTCTTAGAATCCTTTTTCCTCAAATAGAATGCTGATCGATTGTGTAAAATTCAACATGTAAAAATAATAAAAGCACATTTAATTTAAATACATCTTTTAAATCAAATATATGTTCACATTTTAATTGTGTGCCTCCAGTTAAAGCGATTCTTTTAACGTATTTTCTAAGAAGCACAGGCAAATAAATAAATCGCATCAATTAATTCAAGACTTAAGCATACCTGCAACACATTTTTTAGACTGAATCTATATATATATATGGAGAGAGAGAGAGAGGTTTGGTAAATTCCAGCAGAATGCTGTATTATTTTCCATCAGAAAAACAAAATATAAACGCCTGAAATTCTTAAATTTACTTATTGGAAGAAACTGGTTTGTAGTTTTTTACTCTCTTCACCTCCAAACAATTCAGCATCACTGGATTTCACCCATTCAGAGGCACAGTCACATTTTAAACTTCATTGTCTCCTAACTCCAAGATCTGAAACTCTGAAACTCTCACCACTGATCAAACCCCTTCTCTTAGAACATCAGGTATTTTCCTTACTTCTGAACCTACCTTTATACTCATCAGTCCTACAGATTTCTACCTGCAAAGTAGGTACAATTCAAGGCACTATGCCACATTCTTTAAAATAATTAAATAGGATTTTTTTTTTAATTCCTGCCTTTTAAATTACTTTAAAAAATATTTTAAATGCTTGCTTTATTCAATGTTTTAGTGTGTTTGAATTTAAAAAAAATAAGCTCTTCTATATAGTCATCTATATAACCATATAGACATGTTAAAGTCTGTACACTTATTAATCAAAAATATTTGAGTGCCTACTATGGGCTGATGTGGTCCCATTTGAAATGTATGATCATGCAAGTCAAGTAAGTCATTAATGCTGCTGGACAATAATTCTATGTTCCTAGTCCATTCACTCTCCCTTTCTGTGAGTCAGTGATTACACACCCTTCTTTCTGCTGAAACCCCAGAACATCCTCCCCTAATCCTCACTCTCAGCTGATGATGTTGTTTTCTACTTTACTAGAAATTGCAATCAGTCCAAAGAAAACCTCCACAGATGCCACTACTGCATCTACCCACCTAGCAAATTCTATGCTCCATCTTCCTACTTATTACCATAGAAAAATAACCCATGCTCCTACTCCAAAACCAATCTCTCATTACATTGAATCCCAGCCCCTCTCACCTACTCACAAAGATTATTGGAATTCTCTTCTATTGACAAGTATCATTTCTTTATTCTCTACTGGATAATTTTCTTCAGCATACAACCATGATGTTACATGATCTTACAATCATCATAAAAAAATTCTCATCATCCCACTTCCTCTCAAATACTGACAAGTTGCCCTGCTCCTCTTTGAAGCGAAACTCTTCAATACAGTTGTCTCTCCTCTCTGTCTCCAATTTCTCTTCTCATATTTTCTCTCACACCCATTCCAAGGAGGTGTTTGCCCCCAGCAGTTCAGTGAAACTATTTTTGTCAGGGTCCCTATTGACATCCAGGTAGCCAAATCCAAAGGTCAGTTTTCAGCCCTAATCTGACTTAGTTATCAGCAGTATTTGACACAGTCAGTAAGTCTGTCTTCCTCAATACATGGCTCTTCACCGGGCTTCCAGGATACCACACGCACTTGTGCATTTCTCCTGTAACACTGGCCCCTCTTTCTCAGTCTTCTTTGCAGAAGCACCCTCTTCTCCACAGCCCCCAATGTTGGAGTGTTCCAGGGCTCACTCCTTGTCTTCTTCTGCATCAATCTCCACTCCCTAATGCTCTCATATGTTCACATGACTTTAAGTATTACCTGCATGCTAATGAGTTCAAGCTTTATAACTTCAGCCCAGAATTCCTCCCAAATGTTAGAGCTCCATACCCAACTGCCTACTAATATCCTCCTGAAATATCTCATATCTCAAACTCGTCATGTCCAAAACTAAACTCCTAATCTTTTCCTCAAAACCTGTTTGACAGCAACAAACTTTGAAGTCATGCTTGATCCACTCCCTTTGGTATAATTCAATCCATCAGCAATTCTCATTGGTTCTACTTCCAAATATATCCTAAACCCAACCACTTATCACTCCCCATTGTTACCTCTTTGGTCCAAGGAACGCCTATCATCTTTGTCGTGGATTACCACAATTGCCTTCTTCTAAACAGTCTCCTTTTTTCTGTGCTTACCCTGCCTCCCTCATAGTCTATTCTCAACATAGCAACTGGAATGATTATGTCATTTTTCTGCTCACAACTCTGCAGGAGCATCTAATCTCAGAGTAAAAACCCCAACCTTTAAAAAAAAAAAAAAAAGAACCTAAAAAGTCCTATGTGATCTGGCCTCCCATCAGGTATCTCTCTGATTTATCTTCCCATGCTCATAACACTTAAGTAACACAGGCCTGCTTTCCATTCCCTGGGCACTCTAGGCATGCTTCACTCCTGCAAGCCTTATCAGACGGCCTCTTCTTTCAAAAATATATGGGCTTTTGTCCCATATATCCACTGGCCTAACTCACCTCTTTCAAGTCTTGATCAAATGTTTCCATCTTTGTCAGGCCTATCCTGACCACTCTATATAATATTGTAACCTGCCCTGTACCCAGATATATACCAGATCCTTCCCCCTGTGTTCTACCATTTTTTTTCTTATACACTTAACAGGTTTGAACATTTTATACAATTTACTTATTTGTTTGGCTTATTATTTAAGCTTTAGCTCTTTTCCACGAGAAGATAGAGTTTTGTTCACTGACAGTACAGTCTTAGATCCACGGAAGATCCTTGCCCTGGTGCCCTTACCAAGAGAATCCTGCTTCCTCCAGTTGTGATTCTTAGCCATACCCAGAACCCTCATTCTAGACCACATTCTAGGTACCCAGGCCCCCAGAATTCCCTGCCTCAATAGTCTTGCAGTCCTCTTGTAAGAGTCCATTCACCTGAGGTCAAACTGCACCACCAGTTGTGAGTAATGCTTAGGTCCTAGGGGTGACCAAGGGGAGGCCTCTTGCAGAGTATATGGATGCAGCCTGAAGGCGCCAGCTGGAGTGTTCACAAATGAGCATGAGGCTACTCCCAGGGCAGGAGGGAGCCCGGGGCAGAAAGAAAAGCAGGGCATA
The DNA here is from genome assembly GCF_057876585.1 of Rhinolophus sinicus. Taxonomy (NCBI): domain Eukaryota; kingdom Metazoa; phylum Chordata; class Mammalia; order Chiroptera; family Rhinolophidae; genus Rhinolophus; species Rhinolophus sinicus. The sequence continues at coordinate 33,707,490 of NC_142501.1, forward strand.
CAGAGGGCTGCAGGACAGGAGCCAGTCCTTCTCAGGGTACCACAGTCCAACATGGATCTGCAAGAATTCTAAAGTAAAACCTGTCCTTCCGAGTGTTTGTGAAGGTATATCTGTCACAACAGGAGCATAAAACCTATTGCATTTAACAACTTGTTAGCTTTATTTGTAACTTTTAAAATTAGGTAGATAGTATGTGGGTGTTATAGATTGAATCGCATCCCCTCAAAATTTATATGTTGAAGTTCTCACCCCACGTAACCTCAGAATTTGACCTTATTTGGAACTTGGGTCACTACAGATGTAATTAATGAAGCTGAAATCATACTGGAATAGGGTGAGCCCTTAATTCATTATGAGTCTTGTCCTTTTAAACAGGGGACATTTGAACACAGACTCTCAGGCAGGGAAAATACCATGTGACATTGGGTAGAGATTGGGGTGACACAAGCCAAGGAACACCAAAGATTGGCAGCGAACTGCCCAAAGCTAAGAGAGAGGCATAGGACAGTGTGTCCCTCCCAGCCCTCTAAAGGAGCCACCCTTGCAACCTTGTTATCTTGTACTTCTAGTCCACAGAACTGTGAGGAAAAAAATTTCGGTTGTTTAAGTCACTCATTCTGTGGTACTTGGTTACAACAGCCTTAGTTAACTAATACACTGGGTCTTCCTTTGTTTATTTGTTTTAACCCCACAAATATCTGGCTATTAGTTGATGCTCAATAAGTATTTGTGAATTAATGCCTAAACAAATGATTGAATGATACACCAGTGAATAAGAATAACAAGGTCCCTAATCTTAACTCTCATTCATATGTTTTAAAGTTTCTTTCACCTTTTTATACCTGTATTTTATTTATTCCTTACAAGAAGTCTAACGAGATGGGAAAGCTGGTATCTTAAATGGAATGTATTACATATGTATGTATGTATGTATGTATGTACTTGTGTGTGTGTGCATAGAGAGAGACAGCAGAAGCATTTTTTTTATTAGTTTCAGGTGTACAAAGCAATGTAATAGTTAGACATTTACACCCCTCACAAAGTGATAACCTCACCAAGTCTCCTACCCCTCTGACCTTGTATATAGCCGTTACAATACCATTGACTATATTCCCTATGCTGTACTTTACATCCTGTGAGTATATATACATAAAATTATATATTACATATATAATTATAGAAAATTATATATATATATATATATATATATATATATATATATATAATTATAGTTGACATTCAATACTATTCTACTTCAGCTTCAGGAGAAGTATTTTTAAATTAAATGGATGTGAAGGACCTGAAGCATTGGACAATTGACCACGTCCACAATACCCTGCCATTCTTATCTTAAAAATTCCTGAGAAACTTCCACAGAAAACTAAGACATCTCAAAAAACACACACTAAAAGAAACTAAGATCACAGGTACGACATTATGACCCATATCATACAAGACCCACTGCCAGCAAATATGTTTTAATGTCAGGACTTGATACCCAAAAAACATGTATTATTGAGGAGGTACCATTATCTACATATTATCTGTACCAAAAGTAAAGACTTGATAGCATATTCAAGAAATTTTAGTGCCTAAAGCAACCACACAGCAATTTTAACCCTCATATTGTAACACAAGTGTCACATATTAAGATATAGTTTATTTCCTATTCCTAGTGCAGGATCTTGTATGCTTTCAACACATTTTAGTTAAACTGATTAAACCTAATCAAAGCTTTTTCTTCATAAGGAATGTTGGGGACAACATAGCATCAACACAGAAGTCAGTGAGCTAGCCAAGACACGCGGCTTATACTTTAGGCTTTGGTAAGCACTGCCATGTGGATTTATTAACCTTGTTTGTAATGGTGTATATTGCAACAAATTACTGTTTTTTTCTCATTAAAGGGATGTAGCATTACACCTTAGGCATTAGTGAATATAGGCCACATAAGACATAGTCCTAGGACTAAAACAGATCACAAGGAACAACAATCCTTTTGCATTTTAAGGACTGTGTGATAAAAGAACATTGGCTGCTTTCTTTAATGAATTTCTCAGCCAGATCTCAAACTAATAGGCCAGAAATTTGTACAGTGGCTAAGTTCAAAATGTGCACCAAACTCTAGTGAATTTATAGCTTAAAATTCTTAGCTCCAGACAGAGGTGCACCTGCCTATTATATCAACTTCCCCAAATTGTGTTCCAGTGCGTGTGTGCGTATGTGCGTGTGTGTATGTGTGTGTGTGCACGCTATTTTGAAGTGACTTTAGGGTGAGTACTAGAGGAGGCAAGATCAAACTTGAATTCATGTGTTACATCCATTGACTGAAATCACCTCAACAATACAGTCTCAAGTAGGCTCTGCATTTGACAACTAAAGAAACTCTGATTAGTATAGTTAAACCATGGCAGCTATCACAGAAAGGCAGATTTTATTAATATTTAAACCAAAAGGAATAGAGAGTCTTTTTATAAAAAGAATATTCCTTCTTCCTAGGCTGAGGATGCAAAAAAACTGAGATTATTAAATTCCCAAAAACTGAAAAAGCAACTTAAAAGTCTGTGCCCATCAGACAGGCTCTGAGTTTTTTATTTACCCCTGGAATCAAGAAGGAATTGGAGTAGTTTAAAAGGGACCTTATTCCTATCGGAACAAGGTTAGTGAAAGGAGGAAAATAAAATAGAAGATATCAAACTGAGTAGTAATGAGAAAGATATTTCCTTAAAAGAAATACTGATATCTTAAAATATAGGCTGGGCAGATATGAAGGGGCAATGAGATGCTAAGAACCAGGAGATAGAACTACCAGGTTTAAAAGGTGATACACTTGATATGTGCACAGAGGAGATCCAAGATGACAGAGTAGATAAACACTATCTGCGCCCTTCTATGAACACATGAAAATTACAACTAAACTATAGAACAATCAACCTGAAGAACCATCAGAAGTCTAGCTGAACATACGTTTTATAACTGAGAATATAAAAAAGAAGCTATGTTGAGACGTGTAGGAACAGACATGAAACAGGCCCCAAACCTCCACAAGGTGGTTGAAAATCAGAAGTGATATCTCGACCATGGAAGCTCCCCCACAAGGAGCGAGGGACTCTAGCCCTAACCCAGGGTCCCTAGCCCTAAACCAGGGTCCCCAGCCCAGAGTACTGGTGCTGGATAGGGAGCCCCCACAATATCTGGCTGTGAAAAACAGTGGGGATTCTGACCATCCGGGTGAGAGAGAAGGCAGCAGGAAACCCAGATGTCCTCTTAAATGGCCTGCATACAGACTCATTCACTTGCAGGCACTCACCCTGGGCTCCAGCACAGAGATGGTGTCTTGGGGGCTTTTGGAGGCATCCAGAGAGCAGACTGAGGTGTGTAGCTTTGGGACAGAAGCTGGAGCACCGTCACCATGTTCCCTGTGTGTGGTCTTCATCCAGTGCAGCTGGCAAGCATGCGCCATCTTTCTTGTGTTAAGCCTGCCCCCACAGGCCAAATCTGAATCTGATCGGTCTGGTGAACTCCCTGGGACCCCGTCCCAGCCAACTCCCACAATGCTGGAGGTTGCAATTCAGTTTTTATTGGTTCAGAAAATACTGATACCCAAAAATAAATAAATCAGTCAAAAAGAGGAAACACCTGGGAAAGCAAATATCCTGGAGAGACCTAGGATCAGAAATTTTTAAACAGATCCTTCTTAAAACAATAGAATTTTATAAGAACCATTGGAAAACCATTCCTTAAAAACTAGGACAGAGTGGCTAAGTGGTTATAAAAATCTAGTCAGATTTAAGAGGAAAATCCAAAAAGATACATGTAAAGGACTCAAAGAATTATTGTGTTGAGTTTCAAAGGAACAGAATTATTGCCAAGGGAGTGTCCTGAGGAAACATATCTAGATAATTCATGGAACTTGTACTCTAAAGGAAAATTAAGCAAAGAGAAGACTAATTAAAGGGAATCATACAAGATAATTACAGATTAAGACTTGGTTTGGATCAGATGTTGGTTTGATAGGAATATTATCTTTTAGTTAGGTGGAACTATCTTACTCAAGACGATCAAGATTGTCAAGACTTGTTTGAATAAGGAATGTGTGACAAACATGTAATTCACTGGCTTTATCTCTCTCAAGACAAAACTCTGAGAGTAGAAAGTTAGAAACACAAATATCTGAAGAAAATAAAATTAAATAAATAAATAAGAAATAATGTCTGAGCCAGAGTTCACAGAGAGCAAAGGGGAAAAAAAAGTAAAAAAGGAACCCAGGTCTAAGAACCAATGTCACTCCTATGTGAGCTAGAGAAGAGACCACTATAAAAAGTTAAATAAAAAGCTATACACCCAGCTAAAATTATCTGAAAAGAATATGGAAATAATAAGAGGAAAAAAAATACAAAAGGTGTTTGGTATTTGTCTTCAGAAAACGGCTTTTACTGAATAAAATACTTTTCAAAATTTATGAAATTTGAAAACTGAGAAGATAAAGTGATTTGAAGATCAGATGGCAGAAATATTAATCATCCCTAGATTTCTATTGTTCACAGACATCAACCGTAGCTTTACATAAGGAATCTGCCACCAGTGATACTCCAGCTGAAACAAATGTGGTGATGGGGGTGAAAACGACTCTCTAGGACACAGGAGTCAATTAGAAGAACTCCCAATGACCAAGGCTGGGATAAGTTGGACAAGTAGTATTAAATTATAACCTAAAGTGTAAAATAGTTACCCAAGAGACCATACTGATGTAAATAATTGGATAACTAAATAAATGGGGAAAGAGACAAATCTCCTATACAGAAGAATTCCAAATAATTTAGGTATATATTGGGCATTTAGAAGATGAAACATAAAACCCACTCTTTAGGAGTGGACTAAATATAGTGACTTTTTTCCAAAGAGTATGGTATGGAAAGTGGGGGGAAAAAAACTTGACAAACACAGTGTTAATTAAGTAACGAAGGTCAACCTCAAAAGTGAAAAGTCATGTTGATAGTATGTACCTTTGTTAAGATTTGATGAGAACAGCACTTTACTACTGAGGTTTTCCTTTCAAAAACTCATAGCTCCAGTTTAACCATGAGAAAAATATCACTCAAATCCCCATTTGCAGACATTCTACCAATACTTAACTAGAACTTCCAGAAGCTGTTAAACTCATAAAAAAAAAAAAAAATCAGTATAAGAAACTGTCATAAGCAAAAAGAGCCTCAAGAGATAAGACTACTAAATGTAATGTGTGTTCTAGATCCGATCCTGGAATAGCAAAATGACATTAGATAAAAACTAAGAAAATCTGAGTAAAATATGGACTTTAGTTAAAAGTAATGTAACAATATCGGTTCATTAATTGCAACAAATGTACCATACTAATATAAGATATTAATAATTTTGGTGGAGAGTGACCTCTGCCAAAATGGTGGTGTAAAGCCCTCCAAAGGTCCATTCTTCCATTAAAAACAGCAAATAAACTGGCAAAAACTGTCAGAATCACTTTATTGTAACTATGGAAACTAATCAAATTTTACAGCAACAAAATTATGCTTAATCAAGAAAAAGCAGGTGAATTTTAATAACAGAGCTTTGTGGCATTTAACTTACCCTGACCTTATCCCCCGATTCCCAGCTTGGTGGCACCCCCAATGGCAGTAGCCCACCTTCCTGGCATAGGCTGCTAATCTGGGAGGAAGCTGGACAGCTGAATACCCCTCATTCTAAGAGAATTTTGGTTGTTTGTTTTGACGTGTCTGGTGTTCCATGAAGAACAGTTCAAGGGGCTTGTCTGTATTTCACCTAACTCTGAAATCTCCCAGTGTTGAGGTGGTTAGCCAGGGAGCAATTGTTGAAAACAAGTTAAAGCCAAATGTATTACCCACTGCTGCTGGGGAGATGGGATAATAGTTGGGCAAACAACAGACTATTGAAAAGGCTAAGGAATGAGATGTTTTGGAGAAGAAGGGCATGGAAAAGCTTTCGCATATTCCTAGGAATCGTGAGAGCACACACATGCCCAAGGCATGTGTTTTATGAACACACACATATTCATAAAATACCTGAGAAGGAACAAAGCTCTCATCTCTGGCTGACCTTCAGCTCTATGCAAGCAAGAAGTGAAGGCTCAAGCAGAGTTGCAAGCTTCCAAGCTGAGTGTTGAAGGCATTTCCCAAAACACGCACAGATGTCCGCATACAAACACTAGAAGATTTTAAAAATAATTTTTTTTTTTTGGTTGCAGGAGTTTACGGGAATTTTTGTCAAATTACTTGTTGACCATTAAGCTAAAAGAACAGAGACTTCAGTGGTCATACATAACAAAGAAAACAGACTTTTAAAACTTAGTTCAAAAATTTCACTAAACAAACAACTACTGTAATAAGTTTACTAAACAAACAACTACTGTAATAAGTAGTAACAATAAACTCTAAGGAAAGTGAAAATCTGATTTCTAAAGTTGTCACATTATAATATAAAAAATGTCCAGTGTTCAACAAAAAATTTATAAGACATACAAATAAACAAGGAGGACCCCTGCATAGGAATAAGGGAAATTAACATAAATTGTCCATGAGAAAGACCAGTCATTGGACTTACTGGACAGAGACTTTTAGCAAACTATTTAAATATGCTCAAAGAGCTAACGAAAATCATATACAAAGAACTCAAGGAAACCATGAGAATGATATCTCACCAACCAGAGAATATAAATAGAGAATAAAAAGAGAGATAGATGTAAAGGGACCAAATAAAAATTCTGGATTTGAAAATTATGACTGAAATGAAAAATTCATGAAAGGGGTTCAACAGCAGACTTGAGCTGGCTGAAGAAACAACCCATACACTTGCAAATAAGTCAGTTGAGATTACTGAATCTGAGAAACAGGAAAAAAAGAAGAAAAATAAATGAACCCTAAGGGACCTGTGGGATACCATCAAACATACAACTATGTGCATATTAAGAGTCATAGGGAGGGAGGGGAGAGGGACGGAGACAGGAAGGATATTTGAAGAAATAACCAAAAACTTCCCAATTTTAATGAAATATATGACTCTATGCATCCAAAAGGTCCAACAAACTCCAAGTAAGATAAACTAAAGAGATTTACACCGAGGCACATTATAATCAAATTGTTGAAAGCTAAAGACAAAGAGAGAATCTTGAAAACAGCAAGAGAGGAGCAACTCATTGTGTACAAGGATCTTCAATAAGACTATTAGTTGATTCCTTATCATAAATCATAGAGGCCAAAAAGTAGCAGGCTAGTATATTTAAAGTGCTAAAAGGAAAAAAAAAAAAAAAAGTCAAACAAGAATTCTATATCTATTAAAATGTTCTTCAAAAATTAAGGGGAAATTAAAACTATCTCAGAAAAAGAAACAGAGAGTTTATCACTAGTAGAACTAACCCACAGGAAATGCTAAAGGGGGAGAGGGGGTCTTTCAGGCTGAAATGAAAAGACATTGTTATGGTCTTTAGCAACACTAAGTACTGTATTTTAGGAATATAATTGAAGTGAACTAACTACTCTAGAGGCTAGAGTTTGGCTTTAAAAAAACATGTTAAGACATTTTTGCCTTTGCCTGAGTTCCTTTCTTAATTAACCTCCTTGTTCACTAATATTTATAGAAAGAAAGGGGGAAAATACTAACATTTGTTGAAGAACTAATATGCATAAAGCACTCTACCCACACTACAGGATTTATTCTTCACAAAACTCTGCAAAATAAACTATGGTATCTTCATTTTAAAAAGAAAATTAAATCTCAAAAAGATTAAGAAATGTCTTTGAACCCAGTAATCAAACCCAGCTCTGACTTGAGTTTGATGTCCACACAACTTCTACCACCCCATTCTGCCATAAGATGAGGGACTCAGATCATGGCTCTACCAGATTCTTTTCCTAGTGAACAAAATAGGATGGAGAATGGGGAAAACTTTGAATCCTGAAGAGGAACAGAAGCAATGGGAAGATTTTCACCCGAGGTCTAAAGAGACAGTACCCTAAATATAATCAGATTTTTGATGTAGTCACAATAAATACCCAGTTGCCATCTCTTACTGACAAGTGTGTTTAAAGAATCTCTCTTTCTCAGCCTCAACCTATATTATCAGAAACTTTCCCCAACCCCTGCCTCCTCCTCATTATCCTAACCTCTTATGCCTCTCAGGGACCAGTGGATAGTGGAATTTGAGAGGAAAAACAGTCCTGCTGTACCTTCAATAATGTCCTTTATGTAATATCACATTAAAGATGTTATTCCTTAAGAAGAAACTCCTATCAAGTTTGTATAAAATAGATTTATATTCACCAGAAGTTCCCTACTGAAAATACTTCTCTTGAAGAGATGAAGAATTTAGTACATCTTTGTAAATTTACCAGTTTACTAATCTCCTGCTAAGGTGATCAAAGAAAGAAAGGAAAACCTTGATCATCTATTGGAAACGAGGTGGAACCCAAGCTACACACATGCGGCATCAAATTTCTTCAGGTGAGACAGGAACTGAGAGCAGCACTCACATAGGTACCCACCACCTATCAGCACTAAAGCACCAAGGCTGCAGCCCTACAGCCCCTTGCCTTCTCCTAAGAGACTATGCCTGCTGCACAGTCATCTTCTGGCACACTAAAGATAGGACAAATATTCTGGGGAAGTTCACAGATCTTATCTCCCTTTTGCAAGGTGCTGCTCACCTCTCACACCAACTCACCAGCAGCCCACAGAAAGGCCATGTATTACTCTCTGTGTAGAAGTGCTCAAACACCATATTTACACTTACTGTCCAGGGATGTGCCTGCTGACACACATATCAGGCCTATCCTGCTCTGATGCACATCTGCCACTCATGAGAATGCACAAGTGCAGAGAGAGCTCACCTAGCCAATTATAAATGTGAGCAGAAACCAAAAAAATCAGTTGATATGTGAGAAAAATAATAAGAGAAAAGGAAAGAAGCTCTACTCTAGGTGGGTTTACTCTGATAACCTTGAATTTATCAGAGTAACTTCCCCCATTGAAAAAAAGCTAAAGCAAAAAAAAATGATAATAATAATAATAGTGACAATAGCTAATATGTATAAGGGATTGAAGTTTCAAATGCTGTTCCAAATTCTTTATGTATTTTTATTAATTTAATCTTTATAAGAATGGTTATTCTCTTAATTCCCCTGATGTGAAAACTTTTAAAAAATTGAGTATTTTGCCCAAGGTCACACATCTAGTAGGCAGCAGAGGATATAACCCTGAGAAATCAAGTGCCAGAATCCAGCCTCTTAACCACTCACTGGGCTATATTCTCTTTTCTCTTTCAACTATACTTAAGCTTTTTTTTTTTTTTTTTTTTTTGCATCTTTATTATGTGACAAGCTTAGTAGTAAGCATTTTATATACATTATTTCAGTTAATCTTTACAATAAATCTGTTTGGTAGGTATAATTACCCCAACTTTTAAACTCATTCTCAGTGAGATTCTAGAAGATATTGTCTTAATTCAGGCTGCAATAACAAAGTACCACAGACTGGGTGGCCTAAACAACGTACACATTTTTTTTCAGTTCTGGAGGCTGGGAAGTCCAAGATCAAGGTGCCAGCAGATTCAATTTCTGGTGAGAGCTCTCTTCCTGTCTGAAAGGTGGGCAGCTTCTCATTGCATCCTCACGTGGCAGAGAGAAGACGCTCTACTGTCTGTTTTTCCTCAAAGAGCACTAATCCCATTATGGGGGCTCCATCTTCACGACCTCATCTAAACTGAATTCTCTCTCAAAGGCCCACCTCCTAATGCAATCACATTGGGGTTAGGACTTCAACATCTGACTCTGGCAGGTACACAAACAGCCCATAACAGATATCAAATCATAAAATAAAAATATGCTACCTTGAAACCAGATCAGTATAAAAAAGTTTTAGGAAATAAAATTTTTCAAAAGAGTTATTCTGTTTCTGATTGCTGCATTTTCCCACAATCACAAAAATTACACACACACACACACACACACACACACACACACACACACATCAATATCAGAATGGACACTGCCAAAAAATCAGATTATTGATGTAGACATTCCAGTTCTCTGTGTTACAGAGAACAGGAGGTGAACTTAAATAAATATCTTGTTCTCACTTTCAAAGAGGATTAAATAAGCAATGAGAAGTTAACCTCTTTAATCTTTAGTGTCTTCATCTGCAAATTCTCCTGGGATTGCTGTGATGGTTACTTAAACTAATTAGTGCATATAATGCACTTAGCACAATGCTTGAAATATCATTAGTGCTTAACACATGACTTTATTACTACTACTACTACTATTATTATTATTATTATAATTATTATTATTGTTACTCTTGGCAAACACATCTCTCCTGATGCCCACTTCAGTTTTCTTTTCACATTATCGCTCTGAATCACTTTAAGTATACTTTTCTAACCAATAACCAGAATCACTAGTGTCTACATTGCCAGGCTTTCAAACGAGCTCTTTACTTGATCAAATCAGTTAAGAAGCTTTCATTTGGGAAAATCACTTCAGAAAAACAGAGTTTATAGTTGTATTTATTATGAGGATCAAACTAAATAATGTATGTGATAGCATTTTGTAAACTTCTAAGGGCCATACAAATAAGATACGATATTTTTTTATAGGATCGAATCCATAGTAGAGTGAGAAGGGTGGGGAAGAAATAGACACATATCAGAAAAATAGGGTGTGATCAAGGCATATGTGGATGATAATGGATGGTGTGTGAGTGAGTCAGCCTAACGGAGAAAGCCTGAAACTGAGAAGCGTATAGGGTAGGCACCAGCCCCAGGTGGCTAATTAAATTAATTAAAATGAAACACAGCTAAAAACTCAATTCCTCAGTGGCACTAGCCCCATGACAAGTACACACAAGCCACATCACAAGTGATAAATAATCACAGGGAGCTACTGGCTACCCTATTGGAGAGAGAAGATACAGAACAATTCCACTGTTGCAGACAATTTTATGGGATGCACTGCTCTAAAGAAACGAGGAAGGAAAGAGATTTGAGATTACTTTCAAAATTCAAAAAGAATTAAAAGAGATTATTTTATTTCATGGTTGATCATGATTTATAGCTTTATAGTTTTTAACATTTCTAGGGTTTGCAGAATTAGCATATATTACTTCAGAAAACTGTTTTGTGTTATTGTTTTTTAATGAGAAAATACTGGTGTCTCCTCATTCTAACTTAATTCTCAGAACCTCTATTGCTTACTGTCTCTTCTGTAACAATCATGTACAAACTACCCCCAAGTTCAATCCTTATGGTTCATCTAGCCAAAAATTTTTCCTGAGTTAACACATTTTTTGCGGGAAACGAGTAAACTCGTCATATCGCCTCTAGTTGGAACCGGCAAAAATTTTGCAAAGTAAATAAATAGAGACCTCTTTTTAAACTAAAACACTGAAAGTTTCATAGAAAAATATCAAATAGATCGAAAGATATGAATATTTTACGGAAAGTCTAATTTTGGCGAGAAAATGTCAAAAAAGCCCCGTGTTACGACGCGATTTGGTGGGAAAATGCCCGCTTACAAAGTTAAGATAAGAATTAGGTTTTGGATTGTTTCTTTACTTTTACTCATTTGTTATGAGCTAGCTACATCATTTCTCAATAAATCATTTAATGTGGTATCTCTGATTATGTAAGTTTCAGTACAGAATTTGGAATTAAAGTCAAACAACTTGAAAAAGAGAAAACTAGTACAAATCTTGAGTAAAACAACCACATAAAAGTAAATTTGTACCATTTAATATACTTTTAACATTCTGTATGCTGGAGGCTGATTTCTATTCCCACTACTCATCACACTTGAAGGAATATAAAAGAAAATCAGAACACTTGTTTTCATCCTTTGACATTTTTTTTTTTTCTGATTCTTTCTTATTGATCAAATACTAGAAAGGAAGCAAGTCACACTGAGGAAGATTACCACTCAATGGTGACTTCGTTGGGAGGAATAGATATCTCGAACTCATTCTCTTCCCTCCCTTCAATTTCTTGGTGGGCTTCCTCTCAGGCCTTTGCTTTTCTAAAAAGTTCCCAGATTTTGCTGTTGCTACTGGCCAAGGCCCACTTAGAGAACACTACATTTGAATAACCTGAAAAGCTTCTAAAAATCATAATACCAAAGTATGCCACACCAAATTCATCAGAATTTCTGAAAACATTTTTTGTAAATGTTCTGGATGATTCCAGTGTGCAGATAAGTTTGAAAACCACTGTTCTAGACTAAGAACAAAAATAATTGTTTGGGTATTCTAAATAGATATATCTGAAAATTTCAAGCACAAATCTATCTTTTTTTGTTTTGGTTGGATATCTATAATTAACTTCAGAATAAAACACGTAATACTGGGGGTGCCAAGAAAATGTATACACGTGACTTGTATTCATCTTTTGTTATCGGTATATATTATTACAATTTTAATACAGTGTGTTTTTTTCCTTTCTTAAAATGTGTGTACATTTTTTTGGCACCCTCCGCATATCTGTATGACCATGTGTGTTTCTGTATGTGGTGTGCTTGAGTGGGTATAAATTAGTTTTAATCAGTCTTCCAAAGAGGTTAGCTAATATTTTTAAACTCTAATAAGGAATCCATATTCCAGAAGCGGCTACTATAAGGGCTATACAAATCCCTGCCTGTACCTACACGAGAGTATGTCAATTAACATGAGGGATATTAGAAATAGTTTTCATTGGTTAAATGATTGTTCAGGCTATGGGGGTTGGCCATAAATATTGTGCAAGCAACTCCATAGAAGTTTCTAGCAAGCCCAGAAGCCCAGAGTCTAGATAGCACTCTTATGCATGGCACTCCACTCAATCTCATGTCCCTCAATTTAGGGAGGCTTATATCACCAAATCTGATTAGGGGCTGGCTCACCCTGCTGTTAGAATGCACATGTCATATCTGAGTCAAGTGAAAACCTTTCATGTACCATTGATGCAAGTCATTGGTCAGAATGCCCGAAAGAGAGTTGAGACAGGGCTATTTTTTTAGGGTTTGTATTTTTTTCAACTTGAACAACTTCATGTGTTCAAGCATGATTACAGAGTGGTTTTGTTTTTTTCTTAATCCATCGTGGTCACAGAGGGGCCTTGTCTGGTATTGATGCTCTGTGAAACTGTTTACGTCCAACAGGAGAACGTCATGAGCCTAACTATGAGCATCAGGCCAGCTCCTAGCAACACCAGGAGCTCCCTGATCATGCAGTCAGTTCTATCACTTTTATCAATTGTATGGAAACATAAACCAAGGAACATGACCTAATCCAGGAGATCATGCAAGCTTCGCTGAGGAACTGACATTTAAACTGAGGTTTAAAAGTTAAAAGGTCTTCTGTTGCCATAGCCCAGGGGTTCATTTAGCCCTTTCTTCTGTTTTCTTCCACTCATCAACACTATTTTTTCCTGCATGTGAATCATGCAGAGAAAACACAAATTAAAGCTGGCTTATTACACCATTCCAAACCTTCTCCAATATAAGAACATTCCCTGACTGCAGAGTTTCCATGGGTAGTATCTGTTAAAAGTTCTTGTGAGAAAATAATAACAATGATGATGATGATGATACCTGTTTAATTTCAAGGGTAAAGTAAATGGTAAATAATGCATCCAAAAACAGAACCAGAGATGTTTAAAGACATCCCAGATTATTAGACAGGAAATAAAATAACCTAATGTTTCCTTTCAAAATTGCGTTTCTAATTTAAAATGGAATGTTAAAAAAAATGAAAGAATTGGTCTTCAAAATCAGTGAACTGAGTTTTATTGATACCTGAACAAAAGGTGAGAAAAGGAAATATATCCTTTTTTACCCTTATTTCAAATCGTGTTGGTATAAATGAGAAAAAAAGAATGAAAAAGTTTACCCTGCACCAGAATTAATGAACTCTCCTGCAAAACTCCTCTGAAAAAGTCTTTAAATCTCATCGAACTCCAGATATTCAAAAGATTTTAGGAGGTTAAAGTTAAACACCCCATCTGCTATTAGGCTGAACAAGAGATGATGTAAATAAGACCCTCCCATAGTCTGGCAAAATGGAAGCACCCCTCTGAGAATTGGCTATGCATCTCTACGGAGAAGAGTGTACCCTAATCTTAGACGCAGAGAGCCCATGAGGTAGAATCTGAATGATTATGTGCTGAGTAATTTGGGACATTTCTCACTACTTATAGCTTGAATATTTTATTTACCAGTGGCATTTTTATTTTGAATATTTAGGTCCGAGGGTCAACTATTATAAGAGTAAAACATAGTAGATGAGTTATTTTGTACTTTTCTGGCTATCAAAAGCTAATGCATTAGTGTATATCTCAAATAGTCTTTTTTTTTAAAATATATTTTAGTTATAAGTTCAGATTTAATATCAAGGAATACCTATGAGGACTCCCTGATTCGCCAAGAATTATGCTAGGTGCTTTCACCTCACTACAATACAACAATGTGGTACAATTAGTATTAATAAGCTTGGTTTTTTGAAGAATGGTTAATAAGGAACTACATTTTTCTCTATATGACATTTAGTAAAGCAAAGTCCTGTTGATGGTGAGAACCTCAGCATATGAAACAGCACAGAAATCTCATCTCTAATCAAGAGACAATCTTCAAAGTACATTTAGTACAGATTCAGAAATGTTGCAAATCTGTTCAGAGATCTAAGCATGTAAATCCACACAGTAGATCTCTTTTATAGATATGGAGTCTGGATATAGTTTGAATACAAATCAATTTCATATGCACTCATAAAAATGTCCGTATAATTACAGGGTACCAAATCCAGTGCACGGCATTTAAGAACTAGCAAGAGAATGTAGGGGCTATTTGCTATCTAGGATATAAAAGGACCCAAAATGCCTGGAAATCTAATTCCTTCCCACTGCAAAAAGCAATAGTGGGTGTCAAAAAGTTGAGACACTCTTAGATTTCACAGTTCTTTTATACTGCCAAAGATGTGCCAACATACAAGTATCTTATACAATCAGACATATTTTAAAAGGTTGTAAATTCTACTAATTAAAAGTGATACAAGCCAGCTGAAAGAGCAGCCTCAGCAGCAGAGAGGCAGCAGAAACTAACTGACAAGAATGCCGCAGTGAGTCAGGATCCTCTGAAATTTCTCTTTTCTTTTTTTGCCACTGCTCTACGTTGCATATTTACAAGTGAACTCACTCAATATTTCCATTTTTGTAAATAGTCATTTTGCTCTGTGTTTTAAAAAAAGGAAAAAAAATAGACGAAAATTTATCTTGGCTGTTTTATTGCAATGTATAGCTAACAATATGTCAGGTACTATTGGTTGCTATCTGACATACCAAACATAAATAAACAGTGCAGCAGGCTCAAGACTCTGCCCACCTTTGGAAAACAGAGGAACATGACGGTAACCTGCAAAGGGAATCGTATCTAATTAGAACAATCAAAATAAATTAACCATCAATGGTCTTACAGTACTACTGAGAAAGAACATATCTTTATTAAGCATATGTTGAAAACTATGACTGAATAGTTCTATTTATCTTTTATATTAATTTTCCACAAAACTGAAATATTTAAGTTTCTATTCTGACTTCCTACTGAGTAACTGAGCACAGAGCTCACGCTTTTCCTCCCTCAAAGTGCATTTCCAAAATTTGCCACCACCCATCTGCTTCAGATTCTGTTTCCTGGGTCTGTCTCACAGGGTGTTACAAAAGGAAACATACTGAGACGAGGTAATTGGGAGTACAGTGTAAATCACCCTGCAAAGTAACTGTAACATAAATGCAGCTTTGAAAAGAGTCAAGAAACAACAGTCTTGGTTCTCCTCACGTGGGAAGAATGAGTCACTGGCTCTCCCTCCTCTTTCATTCCCATTCTTCATTTATTTATGATAGTTATGACTATTCTTAAATGAAACAAAAAAGCTATGATCCAAGTAAAGAGATGCTCATAAATGCCGAGATTGTCAAATTAGTGTTCCTAGAGATCCCACACCCCAATCTCACATTCTGTATTTCTATAATTCTATCGAAAGAAAACATGTGTCAATACATAAAATTTCCTTTACATCTGGCTGTCATGGGTAGAGCTATTGTTATATCAAAGAATGTCTCCAGTAAACTCAACTTATATTTAAATGTCAGCACAATCATTTTACTTTTAGGAGTATTACCTTTGCTCATGCATAGAACTGGTAAAGTATATTGCCCAAGAAATTCATTTCCAGTTATTTTACTTTCATTTTCCACAACAAAGCGTATCAATGCCAATTCTGGCACCTGAATAATAAATGTGAATGTTTCATTCCATCTTGGACTAAAAGCTGAAACATAAAGAAACAGATAGTATCAAAGAATCATAGACAATATTTCTAAGGAAAAATGAATAATACCTGTTCTCCAAAATTTTTCTTTTCAATACTTTAATAATAATAGCTTGCGTTTTAGAGAACTTCAATTTTTAATACACCCACTGAGAAAACAATAATGACAATAACAATATTTATTGGGTGTTTCCTATTGCTGGGTAGTATCCTAAGAACTTTAAGTAGATAATCTCATTTAATGCTCACAACAACCATAAGAAGGTTATTACTATCTACATTTACAGATGAAAAAACTGAGCCAGAAAGCTGCTACATAACTTCTTAAGAACTTTACATACACAGCCATTAAGTAGTGGGACAAGAATTCAAATAAATGGAGTCTGATTTCAGATCAGAAATGTCTAATCGGTAGGCAATATGACTGCTGTGTTTAGGCATTTCATTAACAAAGACCTTGAGACATAAAGAAGTAACATCAGTTTTTCATACCAGGTCCTATTATGAGCAGAGCTCCATGGATAGACGATGGCCTGAAAACTAGATAATAAGTGCTCTAAAGCCAGCTCTTGACCTTTCTTTTGACTAAGTACTTGTTTTTAAAGTCCAAAGGTGATGAGTAATGTAGGTCTCTAGCAAAATAGATCATCCCAACAACAAGTAATCCAAATTGTGTCACAACGTAATGCAAACCTTCCAATATTTAAGCATAATTTAATGGAATCCAGAAATTGATATCCAGATCAAATATACTATACTTAATAAAGACTCGAAGGTTCAGAGAGAAACAATACACATTGGTTTTCACGGACAAAGGAAATGCTTTGCATGTTGTGTCAATAGCTTTTGCTCTTTTTTTTTTAGCTTTTATTCTTTGAGTTACATTTCCAGAAACACAGAAAAATTTGTGGGTAATTATACTTTATCTATGTTTTCTGTGGTGTATCTGTGTTCACACGTGCACATTTACTGGACAGTAATCCAGGATTCAGTTTATGTCCACAAATATATAAAACTAATTTGAAGCATGCTATAGTAATAACGGTATTACCTTGCCCTAAGAAGATAAATAATTCCATGGAGTACAGGGGCAGGTTTAAGTCAATTCTTCACAGACACTGCAAAATATCTGCACAAAATTCTTATACTGATCTATTCTACCTACCTCTTCCAACACCACTTCACTATACACTCTCTACAAACTCTCTCTCTCTCTCTCTCTCTCTCTCTCTCTCTTTCTGTTTCTCTCTCTCTCTCTCTGTTTCTCTCTCTCTCTCTCTGTTTCTCTCTCTCTCTCTGTTTCTCTCTCTCTCTCTCTCTCTCTCTCTCTCTCTCTCTCTCTCTGTCTCACACACACACACACACACAAAATCATATATATTATGAGAAAGTCCTTTTAGTTGTCAAAAAAGTAAAATAGAACACCAAATTTTATAGTCACAAATATAATTTTCCCTAGCATAATCAAAAATAAAGAATTATTTTTACACCTTATCCAAATGTGATCGTTTTCCTCCATTCATTTTCTGATATCACAATTCCTTCTTAATAACGTGATTTCTACATCCTCTAACTGTGAAATCATATCCTGATTCTATTTTGTATTTCTCATTTCCCTCTCATATACTTTTTATTTAATCTGCAGCAAGTCTCCTATAGCTCACTTCTATTAGTGTTACATTCCTTTAAAATTTTTAATTTTATTCATTTTCTATAGAAAAGAAAGTTCCTAACGCTTTATCATGGCTTTCACGATTATCCATGACCATCCCCAATATAACTTTCTTATTTTATCTCACACTAATCTTTCTTAAGTAACCTGTATTTCACTCATCTTGACTTTACTTTCCCCTAGCATGTTTGAATTTTGTCTTCTCCATGTTTTAGCACTCATATTACACCTTTTGCCTTAAATGCTTTTATCCCCAATCTTTGTAAAAAAAAAAAAAAATCTATTCATTCTTCTAGAACTATCTCCAAATTCACTCTTTCCACTACAATTCTTTGTACTTTCCTTAAAGCACTGATAACTCTTTATCGTAATAGGTTTACTTATATCTTATCTCCCATACTAAACTGTAAATTATCTACAATAGTGTTAGTTGGGACATACATAATAATACATCTAATAAACCAAGATTTTAAGCTGCTTGATACTTAGCACCAGGTTTTTAATAATGGGCTCAGTAATGCTGGATGAACCAAACTGAATTTCTGCAGGGATATTCCCATAAAACACACAGAATATCATAGTATTACAAGGGATGCACTGAATAGGTAAATGTTCTGTGCACTTAGCCATGAAGATTCAAGTAAGAGGATAGAAAGAACAAGAGCTCGATTACTAAAAGCTTCCTGATATTAGCAGTCACCATTCACAGACATTGCATTGTAATGTGCCTTCAGCTCTAAGGGGTATCAACTAAGGCAGTAAGTCATCACCAATATTCTTTCCCATGGATAACATAGGAGGAGGTAGCAAAACTTCCCAAATCTTTTTTTTCCCATGACGTTTGCACTAGCGGCCATGCCAGAGAAGTATTGGGGCAGGGAGGGGGGCAAGCAGCTGGTGAACATTAAAGAGGATTATCAGCCAAGAAGAAAAACACTAATAAAACTTCACCTGCTTCTCTGTCAATGCCATTTAGCTTGGAGCATATTTCTAGACTCTGAAATGGAGTCCAATATACTTTGGGAATATCCAGTCAAAGAAGATTCTAAACTCAAGGATCAGTTCCAAGGTCTTCTGCAAGGTGATCCTGACCAAGGGTTAATCCTAGGAATCTATACTTTTCCAATTCCCTTAATGATTTAAACCTCCGAGAAGAAATGGCAATTTCAGTACTGTATTACATAAAATTTCATGGGATGCTAGAACACTGAAAATCTTACCAAAGTCATTTCTTCCACTCCTGTGTTTCCCTTCTGGCAAAAATGACTGAATTGTGAATCCAAACATTGTTTGAGTAGGTTTCTATGGCATCCTTAGCATGAATCAGAAGCCACAGAACTTCATGTAAAATAATTCAAGTAGTGAAGTAAAAATGTATAACATGCTGTATCAGAATAATCATAAATTCTTTCTTTTACACAGAAGCTAGAAGCTAAGTAGATTTTCATCCACCAAAATGTCTCTCTTAATTCAGTGATATTGGGGATAAAAAAAATGAGGAAAAAGTGAAAAAAAGTAGTAATGTTTCAGGTCAGATAAATTTTTGTATCTGTAAACTGAAAATACATCTGAATAATGCATTAAATCATTATCAAATTGTTTTTGCTGCATAACACATTTGTCATCTTGAACATAATGCAAAATATTTGCTTTATGAATAATAAACATGTATCAAAACTCTATCAATATATAATTTTTAAGCTTTCCAACAAGAAGTCTAATAAAAGTTCAATGAAATATATTAGGAGCTCACCATTTCTTTTAATTACACGAGTCTGCTGTTTCACTTGATCATTGGGAACACCAAAAATTTGTATCACCACTAATGTGTCAGCTTTGTTAGATGACGAAAGATTACTGGGAGGCAACTGGATACCACTGATGAGCTGTGCAAAAATATTTGAATACAAGAATTTCATAGAACATCAACCTGCATCACCACTTAATTTCAAAATAAAATATGTATTCCAAAAAAATGATAGATTATAAGTCAGTTTCCCTAAAAAATTTGAAAGTGGAAAATAATGTAAAGCTTAAAATTTAACTCTTTTATCCTCAAGTATCAATAGATAAATACCAAGAACATGTCTAAATTATTCAATATTACTGTTATGTGATTATAGTATAAATCATATTGTACAAAGTTTATGGTTCAACATGTGTTTTTATTTTACAAGTATTTGTTATGATTGTTAAAAAGTATTGCTTACGGACATTGCTATGATCACCTTATACTGTAACTCAGGCTGAGTTACATAGTTCATGGTAAGATGAACTACGTTCAAATTCGTATTGTGTATATATATATATATATATATATATATATATATATATACAGCAAAAAATATAAGAAACAATATGAATACTACTTCTGAAATGTAAGAGAAAATATCACATAAATTCCTAGATAGTATTTGTTAGTATAATTTATATGTTTAGACAATTTATCACAAAATTTTATAGTATCCATTGTTGCCTATATTATCAAAAGTAATGTGAGTCAGACAAAATCAATTATTTCATATGCATATTGGATACTGGGTATCAGAAAAATGCTTAACAAAGTAATTAATAATAATTTTACTTAGCCTTTTGTTAGTCAAGCTAATTGTTGAAGCTAAGATTTGTTTTATTTTAAAGAATAAAGTTCAAACAAAACTCAATATTTGAAGTGTACTAATTTATAAAATGTACTAATGTAAAAATTGAGGCATGATTTCAATTTCTGAAGATTGTAATAAAGAGGAACACATAAAAAATTGAGTTTGAAAAGAAAAAGAAGGAAGAGAAAAGAAAAAAATACAAGAATGTGTCAATATGTAATATTTTATTTTTCTACATCCACACATTATGGCATTAGCTAGAAACTAGAGTGACTGTGCAAATATTTAACAACCAGCATGAAATGGGCATTGATCAATCAACAGAATTAGACATTAGGATAATTAGAAAGAACATTGGTCATAAATAACTAATACACCAATACCAAAGCCCACTAGCTGAATATCAGCTCCACAGGTAACAGATCTTTACCAATAAGGAAAAGGTTCTCCTTTAGTGCATCTCATGACAGAAAAAAAAAAAAGAAAAATCTAAATAAATAAATAATAATAATTGAATGTGAGAATTTAAAAATAATTTAGAGATTATTGTTCAAATAATTTGTACAGTCTTGTTCACAAAACCCTTCAAGGAACAACTGCAGAGGATGGATGTCAAACAGAAAACCCTCAGCTGTCAACAAGAGTAGCTCTATTTTCATCTGTTGGCCTTATGCATGAGATTTGGAGCTTAAAAAATGGTTTCATAATTTTCATAAGCTTGAAAATAACTGACATAATTCAAAACTCTTAGTTTGCAGATGACAATGAGTAAACCAAAAATGTTGAATGACGTCATCAAGGGCATAAGAAAGCTACAAAACTAAGTCTTTTGAATTCTAAGTCATGCCCTCCATAATTTGTGCAAATCATAATGTAATCACAAAGCTCCCTAGTATGATCAAAGCAAGAAGGAAAGACCCACATGGCTATGTAGCAACTTTCTGGGAAAATCATTAATCCGGTCTATTTCACACCATGCCACTTACACCCTTACATGAGACTCCCCCACAATATAAACAGATGGCATTTGTAAACATGTGTGCATACTAGCTATCTTCCATTTTCACTTTCTCAATGAGCTTGTATGTTCTCTTTAACATTTTCAACTTGAAAAAGAAACCATCCATTCAATTAACCAATACCTGTTGAGCATACACTTCGTGTCAGGCCCTGTGGATAAGGACCAAACAAAACACAGTTCTTATCCTTAAAAGATCCTTAGACAAATGGGGGAGAATGACAAGAATTACAAGTAAATAAACAATTACAATGCAATGTGGTAAGTGCCATAGTCATGCATAGGGTGTTGTGGAAAAAAGAAGAAAATTATAAAATGAAGCACAACTAAGCATAGGAATAAGCTTCCAACAAGAAGTGACACTTAAGTCTTGAAAAATGAGTCAGAACACAATAGCCAGTGAAAGATGGAAGAATAGTCCAAAGAAAACAGCATATGCAATACATGGAGTTGTCATCATAGACAGAAAAGGCTTTCCTATGGTTACAGACTTAGGTGAAAGGCTGGAAGTGGTGAGAGATGGACCTAGAGAAATAAACCAAGGCCCGGCTAAGTATTAAGTAGGTATAAGTTTAGAACTATAGCAAAATCTCTCTGGTAAACATGTGAAAGATGAATCAGGTGGACTGCGACAGGTTACCTGAAAACCCCTTAGGAAGCTAAAGGAATAGATGTGATGACAGGTAACAAACTCCTAAAAAAGGATATCAGCAAATGACATCAAACCTAGGGAACAGATATGGATGACATTTAGGAGTAGTATGATCCACAGAATTTTGAGATTGACTGGACATGGGAAGTGAAGGAGATGGGGAAGTGAAGAATGGCTCCCAATTTTCTATCCTGAGTTGGTCAATGAATTTGACTCAATTCATTGAGATTTAAATAAAATAGAAGTATATTTGACTAGGAAGGGATGTTCAGGCTTTAATATTTTCAGTTTGGTGAAACGGTGATTAGTTTGGTGGAACAGCTAAGTAGGCATTAAAAATATGTTTTTATACTCCCACAATGAGGCCAGATTAAAGATTTGAGCTTTGTTGGTGGTTGAAACCATGCACATGTATAAAAGGACACAAGGAGATAATTTAGTTTTAGATGGGGATAAAGAAAAAGTCTTAGGCAACATATTAATACATATTTTAGCAAAGGTAGAGAAAGAGGAGCCAACAAATGAAAGTGAGAAAGAATTGCTTAGGAGGTAGGGGGGAAAAGGAGAAAGAAAAGCCCCAGAAGCATAGCAAGATTTGTGTGGAGTAGGAAGGAATCTTAAAAGGTGGTTGATTCATTGCTTCTTCTCACTAGAACAACTACTAGTATTTAATTGATTTGGGGCTGTATCCAGTTTTGTAGACAATTTCTACCTATTATCTACACGCTCCTCTTTTAGAGTCACAAAATCCCTAACAACCAGTTAAAACATCAGTTACATACTTCACTGGCACTATTTCCTATAGTGGCCAGAATCATTTTTGTCCCATTCATTCTTTCCTGTACTCTCTTCCAGCATTAATCTTTGGAAAACAGCTCTTAAACTTCTTCCCATTCTCAACTGGGACAAAACAAAATGGCTAAGGCCTGAAGTGGATAAAAGTGGTACCCCCAAATCCACTGTGACTTTTAAGATAGTAGAGGAAGGAGCTAAGATGGGAAGAGTTGTGGGAGAAGTGCAGTCTGAAGGTTCTAGAATTTCCTGCCCTCTGACAGCCAGGTGACAGGAGCAGGAGGGCTCTCATTGGCCAGCACAGCCAGCAGAACTACACTCAGTCAAATAACATGAGATACAATAAAACTGACCAGGAACAGCAATATAAGTACCAACAATTCCAGAATAAAATCTGAAATGGTTCATGTGATTCTAGGAGCAGCCAGTTAAACAGAGAGAGGTCCAAAGAGACCAAACACACCCAATTTATTTGCAAACAGGTGCAGATACAATCTAAACTAGAATTGCTTATAATTAAGTGGAGAGAAAAAGCTAGGGATTTTCTAAAGATGGGGTGACATTTAAACAAAGGAAACAAAAATGGCACTTATGTTATAGAAGAAAGTATTTGAAATGTATTTATGGGAAACAATACATTTTAGACAACTACTTTTGCTATTAAATTATACAAGGTATGGATATAATAAAACAAAAGATGAGAGATGGAATAATAAGATAGTAGTTGGGGGAAGGATGCTGGGTAGAAATAAAAAGGAAGTTATATGAGGTAAATAAAAATTGGGGGAGGAACTAATAAGGCAGGTGAAAAATTCATATCTACATTAGAATCAGTAAAGAGTAAAATCAAATGCAGAGGAAAATTGAATGCAGAGGAAACAAGAAAGTGATAGAATTGACACAAACTAGTAAACATGAAGGGAAGACACTCAAGGAAACCATATGAATACTTTTGGTTTCTAAGTAATCAAGGAATATTCAGAGACATAAGGGGGGGGGGGGAGTCCTGAACTACAAAAGTCTAATTATGGAGATTAATGAAAATCAAATAGCTCCTAGAATTTCCTGGTAAAATTCCTTAAAGTTATGGAAGAAAAAAGCAGTATACCCACAAAGTAATTGGTGGGCTGAACTCAGACTCCTCTATCTCCTAATATTAAATGCCTAAAGACAACGGGATAATATAAATAAACTTTGGAGAGGAGAAGGTTTTAGCCTCAATATTTCTATTCACAGGCTGGTAACCATTCATTCAAAGTCAACAGAAAGAGATTTTTGGAATATGGAAGGATGCTAAAACATCACTCACCTATAATACCCACAAAGACCAGCATAAACTTAAAAGGCATTAAAGGAAATCAATGGAACTCAAACTGTGAATGTATACTATCTAGCTTTTATAATAACCAAATAAGAAAAAAAAAAGTTATTCTTACCCTTATTATAAGTGTAACTGGATTATTGTTTTCTAGTACTTCATTTAGATTACACTTTGTTTCAATATCTCTTAGAAATTGTGGTTTCAAAATATATCCAGCACTACCATTATCCAAAAATTTCCCATTTTGAAGATCCATAGGCAGACCAGGGGTCTGGAAATTTAAGGCCACTGTGAGAAAAAAGTATTTTGATATTGTCAGGAAACAGAGAATATGGCTACAGAAACAATTAGTAGATTCACTGAAATCTAATCATGGATTAGAATTCTTCAAACATTTTAAGGGCAAGCTTCATTAGCCAATAATTCATGACGGAGAAGCATTTCCTCCTGCCATGTCTATGTTAACATATGAAGGTGAGTTTCAAAATTTAATCTATAAATTATTTTCTAGCTTTGAGTCAAAGAATGAAAATGGTATACAGTAGAGATTATACAATAGTAATGTACATATCAGATAACATCCAGGAAATATGAGAATAAAGAAAATCAGTACATTAAATGCTGGAAGAGAAGACCAACTATATCATAAACTTTCAGGTACAAAATCAACTGAGGAGAAAATGAGAAAGAGGCAGAGCAATAATGTTGTTAAAATATAGAAATACCTGTATATAAGCTGGTGAATAACCACTGTATGCATCGCCCAACACCCCCACCACCACCATCCTAACCCTGCTCTTCCCCTCCCTGCAAACCTACAGGCCTTGCCACAACCCAGTAGCAGAAGGATTAACACCTGGCACTTTCTGACTGGTTAATGCCAGTGCTTTGTACCAGGGAGCTATGTAATCTCATTCATTTTTCAACTGTAAATGCAGAAATTGGTGTAAAGTACCAAAGGTAAAGAGCTCACTTAATTTGAAGAGGCCCTTAGCAAATCTTTTAGGCAATGGACTTATCTTCACTCTCCTCTTACATCTGTTTTGGTTTCCTTTTTTTCCTTTCCTACACTTCCCATGCTAACTGTTCATGAATTTAACTTCCATTCCCCCAACTCTCATCTAGATTTACCCTCCACAGCACTGTTAGGAATAATTTCAACTCTTGAAAATAATGATTATTATTGGCTGACCGCAAAACACTCAGGGCCAAAAAAAAAGACATCTTCATAAGAAGCTCTTTTCAAGAATCTTCCATTAATTTAAAAAATTCATTTTATCTTATTTCTGCAAAAATCTAAATATCCTATATAACATACCCATTTGACAACCTACATTCCAAAATTCTTGAGGATTAAAATTAGAAGAGTCTGTTCTTGTTGCTTTGGGATATATTCTGGTAATGAACTTCATGGTATGAAGAACAAATTCATGGGCTGAAAAACAAAAATTATGAAAACATTATGAAAGATTTCAAATAAATTAAATAAATGACTTTGTTTACACACACAAACACACATACACACACACACACACACACACACACACACACACACGAGGTCTGACAATTAAGTTCGAGAACTTGTTGCAACGATGTTGCTTTTTTTTTTCTTATTAGAGGGATTATTTAGTATGAATTTGTACCAACTAGACAAACAGTTAACCAAGTTTACTATTTGGAAGTGCTGAAAAGGCTGTGTGCAAAAATTAGATGACTTGAACTTTTTGCCAATAATTCATAGCTCTTGCATCACAACAATGCACCACCTCACAAGGCACTGTCTGTGAGGGAGTTTTTAGCCAGTAAACAAATAACTGTATTGGAACACCCTCCCTACTCACCTGATCTGGCCCCCAATGGCTTCTTTCTTTACCCGAAAATAAAGGAAATATTGAAAGGAAGACATTTTGATGACATTCAGGACATCAAGTGTAATATGACAACAGCTCTGATGGCCATTCCAGAGAAAGAGTTCCAAAACTGCTTTGAAGGGTGGATTAGGCGCTGGCATCAGTGCATAGCTTCCCAAGGGGAGTACTTCGAAGGTGACCGTAGTGATATTCACGAATGAGGTATGTAGCATTTTTTCTAAGATGAGTTCCAGAACTTAATTGTCCGACTTCGTATATTATATAATTCTACAATAAATAGCTTCAGCAATTTTTATATGTATTGTCTTGGAAAAAATATTTGCAATTCATGGAAAACTTGAGAAGTTAATAATAATTTATTATACAATTTTACAGTAATCATTCACTTGAGAAGAAAATGATTAGATAACATATTTCTTTTTTTTACATTGAAATTAATTTCACTTTGACATAAGGATATATAAAACTCCAAAATAAGACGCACCCCTTTTTTAAAACAAAGGTAATATCTTTCCACACTTTGCCTTTTCTTTGGTTTTCACATTAGGACAGAATCACATGTAAGTCATATAAAGCCATACTATGCCACACAAATTAATCTGGTTGAATATTTAATATATTCTCAAGGTTGAAAGGGACCTTAAAATTATGCAGTTAAGCTCCCAACACTAACCACGACAACATCTTACCCCCAAATTCATTCAATCTCTGCTTGCATTCTCCATTGAAAGACAACTTGCTACCTCCCAATACTTCTGATTATTTCAAAAGTTTGTCTTACTGAAATAAGGTCTATACTTGTAGCATACAGACACCCACACATACACACAAACACACACACACACACGTCTATTTGAGTATCTATATACAGAGGGTGCCAAAAAAAATGTGTACACATTTTAAGAAAGGAATAAACAGTATTAAAATTGTAATACTCAATATACACCAATGACAAAAGATGAATACAAGTCATGTGTATACATTTTTTGACACCTCAGTATATTCTTTGTTTCTACTTATATATTTTTCATAAGTTTCTATTGTCAAATATTCTATTTAAATCACTTGAGATGCAAAACTAATGTACACCCTTTACCACTGAATACTCCTTCAAATTTTTTAACACAAATTTTATGTTTCTCCAAGGTTTTTACTCTGTCACTAGGCGGATCCTGTTCTCACAACAATTCCTGCTAAAATGGCGACCAGTCATGGGAGAAATGATTAATGCCTATGGCCCACTACATTTGCTAGTCAAACTAGAACAAAATCATTGCCACTCTCATCCTGAACACTATTCTTTAGGAAGCATTATCAAATGAAAAAAATAGTTACTGAAATTAAAATTAATTACAGTTAACTTCATCAGCACTCATTTTTAGAAGTTATACACTCCTTGAAAGTATATTTTAAAGTTACTCATGTATAAATAAACAATGTGTGTCCTAGTATCACAATCCTTTACCCAATTCTAAACTAGATGGTTTTATCTTTTGGTAAAAAATGCGCTCTTCTGGGTCTTAATTTTTCTCATCTTTAAAATGATAAACATGAATAGTCACTAAGGATCCTTAACATAATATGATTTTGTTACTTCTGAGATTAACCTATAGGAATCAAACATTCTATGTTATTACAAATGAAATTCATGTTCATTTTAGATAAATGAGAAAATCAAATTTAAAAAATATAAGAAATAGGGGGAGGAGGAAAAATGGCGGCGTGAGGTGAGCCTCTGTAAAGCTCCCCTGGAATTTACAAAGAATCGAACAACAAACACTCCACAAAGGACTCCCTGCACAGCAGATAGGCAAGACGAAGAGGCCCACTACCGACTGAAATCACCTACAGGTGGGAGAATCGCGGGAGCGGGGAGGAGGGAAGGGAGAAGTGCGGAGACGGAGCCACGGGAGCAGAACGCAGACCTAGCTCAGTGCTCCGAGCTCGCTGCATCCCGGGAACTACCGCAGCTGCGGGAGAGGGAAGAACTCAGACTGCTAGGGCTCCACTTATGGGCCACAGGGCTGAGGGGGCAGCATGTAACACGGCTGAACCCAACGCTCATGGGAGAGACCTCGGAGAAAAGACTGAGGGAAGAAAGCTGAAAACGGTGGTTTCAGCCCTCACAGCCGAGCAGAGAAGGGAAGCCTTAGTCACTGAGACTAGCCGCCCCCTCCCTACCCTCCCAGAGCTCGACCGCCCCCACCTGCCCGGTGCTAGAAGTGGAACAGTAGCAGTCTCAGATCAAAAGAACAGAATATTTGCTGTTCTGAGAACTGTGGACCGCAGACACAAATTCGCAGCCCAACTAGTTCCGGCAAAGGGGAGGGAGCTGTGGAAACAGGACCGGCTGTGGTGGTGGTCGCCGCCATTGCTCTGGACCACCTCTCACAACTCACCCCACCCCTGGCCCCACCTATCTAGTCAGATGCCTGCAGGAGTAAACAGAACTACTGAAACATATGGGCTCTGAATCTGGTGCAGGAAGAGCTTTGGAACTTCAAAAGCTCTCAGCATACCCAGCGGGACACTGTGCCCTGTGACCTAGACGAACTATTAACACAGGAGAAGCCCGTCTCCCAGGGAATCCCCCCATTGTGTGAGAAGCTGGAATAGTGCAGAGAAAACATAGCACTACCGTGTGGGAGAAGAAAAATAAGCTGCAGTTGGAGAAAAAATAAAACATTCTACCAACAAGTACTGGAAAACAAAAGAAAGACCGCTTCATATCAACCTGTTGCAGAAGCCACTCCTGTAGATGTCTAGGAAGAGAAATAGTAAACCAGTAATCGCCATGAATAACCAAGGCAACAAGATAGCTCAGAAAGAAAGTGAAAAATCTCAGGAAAGGGCACTTAAAGATACAGAAATATGTGACTTAAATGACAGAGAATTCAAGATTGCAGTTCTGAAAAAACTCAACGAGATGCAAAAAAACACAGATAGGCAGTTAAATGAACTCAGAAACACAATCAAAGAACAGCATGAGCGTTTTACAAAAGAGATTGAAATTTTAAAAAAGAACCAATTAGAATTTCTGGAGATTAAGAACTCAATAGAAGAAATGAAGAATGAAATAGCCAGCTTAGGTAGTAGAGTGGACCTGATGGAGGAAAGAATCAGTGACATTGAAGATAGAAACCTGGAAATTACACAGGTGGAAGAAGAAAGAGACTTGAGACTTCAAAGAAATGAAAGAACTCTACAAGAACTTTCTGCCTCCGTCAGAAAGAGCAATATGAAAATAATGGGCATACCAGAAGGAGAAGAAAGAGAGAAGGGAACAGAGAATACATTCAAACAAATCATCGATGAGAATTTCCCAAACTTGTGGACAGAACTGGACCCTCGAATCCAAGAAGCAAATAGAACACCTAATTACATCAATCCCAACAGGCCTTCTCCAAGGAACATTGTATTGAAGCTGTCTAAAATCAACGAGAAAGAAAGAATCCTCAAAGCAGCCAGGGAAAAGAAGACGGTAACTTACAAAGGAAAGCCCATTAGATTATCATCAGATTTTTCAGCAGAAACTCTACAAGCCAGGAGGGAGTGGAACCAAATATTCAAACTATTGAAAGAGAGAAATTATGAGCCAAGAATAATATATCCAGCAAAGATATCCTTTAGATATGAAGGAGGAATAAAGACCTTTCCAGACATACAGAAGCCGAAGGAATTTTCTAATACACGACCTGCACTACAAGAAATACTAAAGGAGGCTATTTGACCACCATCAACAGGGATAATTTGTGGCAACCAAAACATAAAAAAGGGGAGAGTAAAGGCCTGAACCGGAATATGGGAAGGGAGAAAGTAAGTGTGCTGAAGAAAACGGAATACTCTAAATATCAAACTTTCTTTTACATAAACTTAAGGGTAACCACTCAAAAAAAATCCAGAACTGAAATATGTACTGTAATAAAAGAAGAAACACAGGGAAATATCATGGAATACCACCGCACAGAAATAATAGACAACAACAAAAAGGCAAAGAAACAATGGAGACACAGCCTTACCAGAAAACTAAAGATAGAATGACAGGATATCCTCACATAGCAATAATCACCCTAAATGTAAATGGACTGAACTCACCAATAAAAAGGCACAGAGTAGCAGATTGGATCAAAAAATTAAACCCAACCATATGTTGTCTCAAGAGACACATCTCAGCTATAAGAACAAGCATAGACTCAAAGTCAAAGGGTGGAAATTGACATTCCAAGCAAATGGTACCCAGAGAAAATCAGGTGTAGCCATAATGATATCAGATGAAACAAACTTCAAGGCGAAAAAGATAACAAGAGACAAAGATGGACATTTCATAATGGTGAAGGGGACTATACAACAAGAAGACATAACATTCATCAATATTTATGCCCCCAATCAGGGAGCACCGAAAAACACCAAGCAACTACTAACAGAACTAAAGGGAGAAATTGACCAAAACACAATTATACTAGGGGACTTAAATACATCATTGACAGCTATGGATAGATCATCCAAACAGAAAATAAATAACGAAATAGCAGCCCTAAATGACACATTAGATGAAATGGACATAATTGACATTTATAGAGCACTTCATCCCAAAACATCAGACTATACATTCTTTTCTAGTGTACACGGAACATTCTCAAGGATAGACCATACATTGGGACATAAAATCAGCCTCAGGAAATTTAAGAAGATTGAAATCATACCAAGCATATTCTCTGATCACAAGGCTTTGAAATTGGATATCAACTGCAAAAAGAAAGCAGGAAAAAAACACAAATACATGGAGATTAAACAACATACTTTTAATGAACGACTGGGTCAAAGAAGAAATTAGAGGAGAGATCAAAAGATACATAGAAACAAATGACAATGAAAATACATCCTACCAAAATTTTTGGGATACAGCGAAAGCAGTTTTAAGAGGGAAATTTATCTCATTACAGGCCTATCTCAAGAAACAAGAAAACTCCCAAATAAATAGCCTTATGTTACACCTTAAAGAACTAGAAAAAGAAGAACAAGTGAAACCCAAGGTCAACAGGAAAAAGGAAATAACAAAAATTAGAGCAGAACTAAATGAAATAGAGAAAAAAAGACAATAGAAAAAATTAATGTGACAAAGAGCTGGTTCTTTGAAAAGATTAACAAAATTGACAAACCCTTGGCTAGACTCTCTAAGATAAAAAGAGAGAAGACACTAATTAACATAATCAGAAACGAAAAAGGGGAAGTTATTACGGACACCACAGAAACACAAAGGATCATCCAAGAATACTATGAAGGACTATATGCCACCAAATTCAATAACCTAGAAGAAATGGACAAGTTCTTAGAAACACATGGCCTTACTAGGCTGAACCAAGACGAACTGGAAAATCTAAACAGACCGATCACCAGTAACAAAATTGAATCAGTCATCCCAAACCTTCCCAAAAGCAAAAGTCCAGGGCCAGATGGCTTCACTAGTGAATTCTACCAAACCTTCAAAGAGGATCTAATACCAATCCTGCTCAAACTCTTCCAAAGAATTGAAGAAGAGACAGTACTCTCTGACTCATTTTATGAGGCCAACATTACCCTGATACCAAAACCTGGTAAGGACTACACAAAAAAAGAGAACTACAGACCAATATCTCTGATGAATACAGATGCAAAAATCCTAAATAAAATTCTAGCAAATCAAATACAACAATGCATTAAAAAGATTATTCATCACGACCAAGTGGGGTTCATCCCCGGGGCACAAGGATGGTTCAACATCCGCAAATCCATCAATGTGATACATCACATAAACAAAATAAAGGACAAAAATCATATGATTATATCAATTGATGCAGAAAAAGCATTTGACAAGATACAACATCCATTTATGATGAAAACACTTAATAAAATAGGTATAGAAGGAAAATACCTTAACATAATAAAGGCCATATATGACAAGCCCTCTGCTAATCTCATAATTAATGGTGAAAAACTGAAGCCCTTTGCTCTACATTCAGGAACACGACAGGGCTGTCCCCTATCACCTCTGCTTTTCAACATAGTGTTGGAAGTCCTTGCCAGAGCAATCAGGCAAGAGAAAGAAATAAAAGGCATCCAAATTGGGAATGAAGAAGTTAAATTATCACTCTTTGCAGATGACATGATGCTATATATAGAAAACCCTAAAGACTCCACCAAAAAGCTATTAGAAACAATCAACGAATACAGTCAAGTTGCTGGCTACAAAATCAATGTACAAAAGTCCATTGCTTTCCTATATATTAACAATGAAATCTCAGAAAAAGAAATACAAAAAACAATTCCTTTTGCAATTGCAGCAAAAAGAATAAAATACCTAGGAATAAACTTAACCAAGGATGTGAAAGACCTATATATGCTGAAAACTATAAGACATTTTTGAAAGAAATTGAAGAAGACACAAAGAAATGGAACGACATTCTGTGCTCATGGATTGGAAGAATCAGCATAGTTAAAATGGCCATATTACCCAAAGCAATATACAGATTCAATGCAATCCCCATCAAAATCCCAATGGCATTTTTTAAAGAAATAGAACAAAAAATCATCAGATTTGTTTGGAACCACAAAAGACCCCGAATAGCGAAAGCAATCTTAAGAAAAAAGAACAATAATGGAGGTATCACACCTCCTGACTTTGGCTTGTACTACAGGGCTACAATAATCAAAACAGCATGGTATTGACAGAAAAACAGACACACAGACCAATGGAATAGAATTGAGAACACAGAAATAAAACCACATAAATATGGACAGATAATTTTTGACAAAGAAGCTAAAAACATACAATGGAGGAAAGACAGCCTCTTCAATAAATGGTGCTGGGAGAATTGGATAACCACGTGCAAAAGAATGAAACTGGACTGCTATTTGTCACCGTGTACCAAAATTAATTCAAAATGGATCAAAGAGTTAAGCATAAGACCTGACACAATAAACTGCATAGAAGAAGACATAGGTACTAAACTTATGGACCTTGGGTTCAAAGAGCATTTTATGAATTTGACTCCAAAGGCAATGGAAGTAAAAGCTAAAATAAATGAATGGGACTATATGAAACTTAAAAGCTTCTGCACAGCAAAAGAAACCATTGACAAAATAAAGAGGCCACCAACTATTTGGGAGAAGATTTTTGCAAACAGTGCCTCCGATAAAGGGCTAATATCCAGAATATACAAGGAATTCATGCAACTCAACAACAACAAAAAAACAACCCAATTCAAAAATGGACAGAGGACCTGAAGAGACATTTCTCCAAAGAGGACATACAAATGGCAAATAGACATGAAAAAATGCTCAACATCACTAATCATCAGAGAAATGCAAATCAAAACCACAATGAGATATCACCTCACCCCAGTCAGAATGGCTATCATGAACAAGACAAATAGTAACAAGTGTTGGAGAGGCTGTGGAGAAAAAGGAACCCTCATACACTGTTGGTGGGAATGCAGACTGGTGCAGCCGTTATGGAAGGCAGTGTGGAGGTTCCTCAAAAAATTACGAATAGAATTACCATATGACACAGCAATCCCTCTCCTGGGTATCTACCCAAAAAATCTGAAAACATTTATACATAAAGACACGTGTGCTCCAATGTTCATTGCAGCTTTGTTTACGGTGGGCAAGACATGGAAACAACCAAAATGTCCTTCGATAGATGAATGGATAAAGAAGTTGTGGTATATATACACAATGGAATACTATTCGGCGGTAAGATGATATAGGAACATTTGTGACAACATGGATGGATCTTGAGAGTGTAATGCTGAGCGAAATAAGTCAGACAGAAAAAGCAGAGAACAATGTGATTTCACTGATACGTGGTATATAAACCAAAAACAACAAAAGAACAAGACAAACAAATGAGAAACAGAAACTCATAGACACAGACAATAGTTTAGTTGTTACCAGAGGGTAAGAGGGGAAGGGAGTGGGAGATGAGGGTAAGGGGGATCAAAGATATGGTGATGGAAGGAGAACTGACTCTGGGTGGTGAACACACAATGGGATTTATAGATGATGTAATACAGAATTGTACACCTGAAATCTATGTAATTTTACTAACAATTGTCACCCCAATAAATTTGAAAAATGAATTTAAAACAAAATATATATATATATATATATATATATATATATATATATATATATATATATATGAAATAAAACCACATATAATCTCTTTACTCAAAAAATAATCACTGATAACCTCTTGGTATATATATTTCCATTGTTCTGTTATATGTATTAACTTATTTTTAACTGAATCATATTGCTTTTATAAACTTTCCCATTTTTACTTGCTAAAATAACATGAAAACCATTCCATTTCAATAATAGTCACTTACCACATTTTTAATGACTGAAAAAAATATTATATTATGAAATGTTCTGTTTCTAATTTTTCATTATTATAAATTTAATGATGTTTATGTTTTTAATAATGATGAATATCTTTGCAGTACACCTTGGCCCACATCATTATTTATTTACCATTGATTTTGGGTCCAAGAAAATCACTCTATACGCTTTCTAAAGAGATGGGGATGATACACTTTATAACTACTCAGAATTACCCAGTCCCTTTTCAGATTTTGAGCAACTGTCTAATATAATAAGTCTGAGAGAATTATTACTAATTTGCTGTGCCCCAAAATCCCATCCCTCTGAACAACAACAAAAACCATCCAATAGTTTGAAAGGACACAGATTAATAAAGTAGGTCATTCAAATTCAAACCCTGTTGATAAGACTTCACAGTAAGAAATATATGTTATATCATGACCCAACATACACTATACACACAATTATAAATTATAAATGAGAAAATACTTATTCTTAGTACATATAACACACTCTTTTCCATTCTTCTATTCCATTCCATTCTATTCCATTCCATTTCACTCTTATTTTAACTGTGGTCCAGACCTACTGAATTCATTTTTGGTCATAACCTGCAGTTTTAAAAAGGCCTTAAAATATCCAGGGTCTATCTATGAGGCAGTTTAAGGAGATTAGCTAACATATACCGCAAAACCCTTGGGTACCCGTGACCAGCCTAATGAGGTTAACCACCAGATATATCAGAATCCACATTTCCAAACAGCCAACAGTTTTTCTCAAGTCAGTTGCTGATGCTGATTTTCTTGCCATGGTGTTTCTATACAAGAGGGTAGACTGCAGTTTCTCAGAAGAATCTGGAGAGTCACTTGACTGTTGGGTTATTTACCCATCCCTTTTTTAAGTGAAGGATATTCTCCGCCATGTAACTCTGACAAAAGGTAGGGTCTGCTTCCCATTCTCTTTCCCTGGCTTTCTTGCATCTTGGGCTTTACCAAACCGAGTAACTCACCTCAGATGTAGAATCAGAAGGCAGGTAAAAGAAGATGCAGAGACACATGTACTTCGACAGGTGTGCAGTGGCAGTACACACTGTACAGCTATCTGGCAGTCTGGCCTGCGTGCCATTTCTTCCCTTTCCTTCACCTTAGACATACAGCCTCAAGGTCTATTTAACTCTACCTCTTAGATGTGTGCTGAGTCCACAACATTCACCCTGTCCACTCTCACTGCCATAAGCTTTCATCCTCTCTTCCCTACATGTAGTCTCACCCATATAGTGCTATCAGAGGCATCTTTCAGAAACACACAGGGGATCAGGTAACTCCTGAGATTTCACTCTTCTCCTGCTGACCTTTGATTTCAGGACAAAGTTCAAGTTACTTGCAATTTGACCCTTCCTTCCTCTGCAGCCTGATCACTCTCTGCTCCCCCATATAAACTACTCCCCACAGCCCCACCTACCAATGTATCCACACTACACATTCTCAGTCAAAATTTCATGATTTAAATAAGTTGATTATTGGTTAAGTTCTGTGAAAGAAGACTTAATGTGACCTGAGGCATTTAACACTTTTTAAAAATTATATTAAGTATATTGAAATTTTATGAGAATGTGTTTTTTACATTTTTGACCAATCTTGACACCTTAGCAGTGACTATAACTTGTTTAAACACTTCATCTGTTTGAATCATAAGAATTTACCTGCCAACTTTGAAAGTTTTCGAGCTTGTAACTCCCCAATAGAATTACTTTCATTAAATTGTTGATAGAGTCTTGAATAGTGAAAGCTTCTGAACTTTTCAGCTTTGGTATAAATGACGAGATCAGATAAGGCCAGAGCCAATTTTACCTTCGTGGTATAAAAATAAAATGCAATGATTTCACATTTTTGCACTAATCATTTGAAAAATTTTCTTTTCCAACAAAGAAAATATGGTTTCACATCAATAATTTTAGTCTTTTCATACAATTATCTCCTCAACAACTATCTAGATTGGGTCCATGTGCTTTTCTTTTATGATGATAGTATTTAATCATCATAAAAGTACTTAATATGAAACAGCCCAAATCTAAAAATCCCAATTGATGTAACAAATATTGAGGATGACAATTATTATTTCCTTTTTCCCAAAGACCTCAGTTTGTTCTTATTATTTTTACAAATTTAGGAATTTTAATCATGAGTAAGTCATATTTCCAGTAGGATCTAACATTCTGGAGTAACTTCTATTGTATAGTGTACATTGGCTCTTTTACAGCCCAGCATCCATATCCTTTACACTTCTGTTATTTCCTTCCCAAGTTTTGTTTTGGGAAAACATTTCTTGCTCATGCTCAATCTATGTGCTTAAGTATCGATAATGTGGATCAGACCTGGCTAATCAAAGCTTTTCATTCCCCTAGCAACAGTAATTGGTTCAGTAATGTGTATATAACGGGGTCACAGCCAACGTACGAGAAGAATTTGCTGAATCAGTTGAAAGATAGATAGGTCTTCCATTGGAGTTGAGCCTGAAAGCAGACAAAGCTAAAGCTTTGCAAAGTCTTGTACCAATACTGAGAAAGTGAGGCTAAAACTGGAGGAAGAAATAAAATTCTGTGGACTTTGTTTGAGACACTATACCAAGTCATTCCTGAAATTAGAATCTCTTTCCCTAAACTTTTCATTTATGTGCACCAATTAAGTGGGCCAAAAAATTAATTAATTTTACTTAAACCACATGAATTTGTTTTGTGTCACTTACAATCTGATATACCTCTTACGTCACGCTAATTTGTATACTTATAACACTATGTATCATAAACAGTGATTTTCTTGTCTCTGACAGTATGACTTCCTTGAAAGCAGAGACATAATGTTGTTTATCTCTCTATCTTTTGTACACTGCACAATGCATGGTAAATAAAAACACGTAACGTTTGTCAACTATAGAGAAAAATTTAAAAACAACTAACACAGGAAAAGGGATAATTTTTAAAAATTATTTTCCACTGCTAATTCCCCCCCCCCAAATTTAAATGATAAAGTTTCTATAGGGAGGAAAAAGATTTTTCCCTCCAATTTTTTTTTAATTCTCCACCAATAAGAAAATAAGACAACTTTTCAATCATGTGTAAGATGTTCCCAAAGCATCTTCTCACCTTCTTTTTCCTGAAAAGTCGTAATGCAATTCTACTTCTTGACTCTGTTTCCTTCCCTGAATTGTCTTTTAAAATAAGCAAAGTTTCTGGTTCTTTAACTTTCTCCTCTTCCTCATCTTGATCTGTCTCTTCATATTCTTCATATTCCTGTACCTGACCACGTTTATCAGTATTTTTCCTTTCACGGGTCTCTGCTAAGGTTCCTATTTTCTTGTTTCTAACTAGTATTTTGAATTTTAATGCCTACAGAAACAATTTGAAAGAGAGACACAGTTACACATTTACAGGTAAGTTTGCATTTGTAATACTCATTGAAAAATCTTTCATCATATTCTCACATACCTCACAGCAGTAAGATATGTAAGCGTTTCATCTTTTTCCATACCTCTATAAATGCCCTAACAGCCACCAGTGATATTATGGTATTGACCAAAATTCATCAAAAAATAAGACCGTTATGATTGGGACTTACTGTAGCTCCATTTCTTTTACTACATTCCACAAATACTACTATTCGAAATATTTGGAAAATATATATGTATATATTTGCATATATATATATATATATATATATATATATATACATATATATATATACACACACACACACATATATATGTGATCATATACATGTTAAAATATTTGCAATATTGCAGGAGTTAGAATGCTACAACTTCTGGTAGTAAATGCTTCAGGTGATCACTCTTTTATCCAACAATAAAAAAGTATTAAAAGAGATCAGGTATGTAAATATACCTATTGTAGTGTCTGGTATCTAGCATAAACTAAATTTAAATTAAAGATTTGTAAACGTTCTTCACATTTCAACTATATTGCACACTGGCATCATCAACTTAATATTTCCCATCCATCAAAACTAGGAGCATGGCATCAGAGCCACTCAATCTAAATCCAAAGCCTTCTGGTTCCCATCTTTTACTTTTTAAAATATTCATTAAATAACAAATATACTTATTAAGTGTCTGCTATGTCATACATAAAGCTACTGAAATCTGGACTATGAAGTAAAGTTTTTTTCCTTCAAGAAGCTTTGAGTATCCCTTCCCTTCATCATCCTTAGGTACCCACTCAAATGACTCCATCCTTTTGGGCCTTCTCTCTTTTACCATGGCCCTTATATTACTCTCCAATACAGATTTTATCAAAGTGCCCTCTGCAACTACACGTATCAAAAGCATCACCTGAGGTACGTGTTAAAGGAACAGATTCTTGGGATCTACTTCAAAATGAGAGAATCAGAATCATGAGTCGTGGGACTGGAATCATGCCTCTTTAACAAATCTCCAAGCAATTCTTTTTTACACTGAAGACTGAGTACAGTATGAGAAAATGAATTTATCTCTAACTCCTCATTTACTCATTGGAAAGCATTTCCTTACGTTAGTATGGACACAAAATCTTTAACGAAAACTACATATCTAAATGTTAAAAAATAAATTTATAAATAATAAGAGGAGGGGTTCTATTCATACAAAGTTAAATATTATTGACTTACTGAATTAGACCAAGATTCTTAGATTAAATCTTTGATGATGTTTCCAGCACTTGACACAAGTTACTTAATATTTATTTTCTGCCATAATTAAACACATTTAGTCTGGTGAGCATTCTTATGAGGTGAAAGTTTTTCCATATATTAAATTTATTTTTACCATCTCAGTTCTATCATGAGCTCTATATTTCTTGTTACTACTGTTAAAACACTTTCATCTTTAAGTTTTTCACTCATTTTAATAAGTAAAACATACAAGAAAATATTCAAATATTATAAAAATACTGCTCTACCCCAAAATGATGACATGTCAAAAATAAACTACTGGTTGTTAGACAATACTATCATGCAAAAAAGAAAAAATTCATTCATCACCTGATAAAATTTGAGGCCAGCAGAGGAAACTAAGAAGGAATGGCCAGAGAGGAATGAGGAATGCCTAAAGAATGTGGTGTCACAGAAAAAAAGTTTCAAGGAGAAGAAAGAGGCGTCCACAGTATTAAATGTTGTCGAGGAAACAAGTCAGATAAAGACTGAGATAGGTCCATTAGAATTTACCAGAAGAAAAGTTTTTGAGGACCACGAAACATTTACTGTAATGCAGGTGAAACAAGAAGCCTGATTAGATAGATTGTGAGATGAGGAAATGGAATTTTGTGTTGAGACAGGAAACAATAAAAAGATAGCTGGAGAGCGAACTGAAATCCTGAGGGTAGGGTGCTTTTTCACACCAATTACTTTAGTATGCACTACCGAAGATGGAAACGGGCCCATTGAGTCAAGAAAATTGAAAGGAGCAGATTAGAAAAATAGAAAAGAGCAATACCCCAGATGTTTTGCTAGACTCTATTTACAGCTTAGACTTTTGCTTCTTTCTTAGCTTTTTGCCTATAAAACATTTGGTCACACCAAATTCCTGTGACCTAGTATTAATTAACTTGAAATTTTGGACTCATGGGTATGACACACAATAAAAATGTGGGCTCTTACATATATTTCTACATATTCCCTTTATCAAAATATATTCACCTAAATGCTCACAGAAATATTTCCGAAGCAACACATTGCAAAGATACAGCTCTATAAATAATCAAATCTGAGCATTTTCATTGATCTCTAACCCAGTTTCATAAGCCAATATAATAGTGACTTTTTGTTTTGTTTTCAACCTTAGCATCTCAGACAAAATATTACCTCTGGTGAAGGCAGTTTGTCTGGAAAATCATCAAGCATATCAGAAAGCAAGGCATCTCCCAAAATAAACTGCAAATCGTCTGCCATCACTTCTTGTTGGGGAGGGGAGCAATGATTCTCTAAGGAAAGCACCACTGGGTAGTCAGATGTCTGAAAAATGAACCATTAGTATTGTTATTTATCAGAACTCCTCGATAACTTCCATGCAATTAATAAAAGCAATTAATCTATTTTAAAACTTACTTCTAATGTTCAATACCTTTGCAAAAATAATTAAATATTCTTTAAACTAAAAGTACTTCCAAGTTTGACAAAAATGGAGAACATTAAATCTATATAAAAAGGAAAATGACTATTACCTGCACTAGAATTACAGGAAATAACTGAAGCATCCAATAGTGAGTACTTGTTTAAATTAACTATGGCACATCCGTTTAAAGAAATGATATAGATCTGTTAAGAATGAGGTACAGCTATATGTACTGCTACAGAAATTTGTGTAAAATATAGTCTTTTAAAGAAAAGCAAGTTGCCAAAAAGTAAGAAAGATCCTACATTTTTATTTTTCAAAGTACATATGTGTGTGTGTGTTTATTTAGATATTTTAAAATGTAAAGAAAAAACTTTAACACTGATAAGTTAGGGAAAGTGTTAATTTTCTACTTTTTCAGTTTTAAATTCTAAAATCAAAACTCATTGCTTTATGATTAAAAACAAAGATAAAAATATTTCCAGTTTTTAATGATAAAGAGGGCATATTAAATAAAGGTGACTCTACAAAGATATTTTCTGCCCTTTCTCACCACTGTAAATTTGAAATATGCCACACAATAGAGAACACTCATTTTTGAATCTTATTCAAAATAATTATAATTTTCCTTATTTTGTTTCCATATATGATTATCAGGGCACAAATTTACCAACTTATAAACAAGCCAAGGTATGCAGGGTCTGCTGCAGTATGCCAGACCTTTGAATAGGAGGTATAATAATATATCTTTTTAATGTATGAAGATCTTAGTTTTTGTGGCTGCTGTTAACAAATTACCACAAACTTGGTTGCTTAAAATAACAGAAATTTCTCTCACAATTCTGGATGCCAGAATTTCAAAATCAGTTTCACTGGCTAAAAAATTACTTCAAAGTGTCCACAGACTCTAGGGAAGATCAGTTCCTTGCCTCTCCCAGCTTCTGGTGGTTGCCATCATTTCTTGGCTTATAGCCATATCAATCCAGTCTCTGCATTTCATCTTCACATTACCTCCTCCATGTGTGCTAAATCTCCTCTACCTCCCTCTTATGAAGATACATATGATGGCATTTGGGGCCCACCCAGATAATCTAGGATAACCTCTCCTCTCAAATTCCTCACTTCATCACATCGGCAAAGACCCTTTTTCCAAATAGAGTGACATTTACAGGTTCCAGGAATTAGAACCTAGTATCTTCGGGGGCCTTATTCAGCTTACTACAATACCCTTTTCAGATATACCCACATACATATATACTGACTCAGTCTAACATCAAGAGAACATGTAAAATTCCTTCCCAAAAATAAAAAATGATTTTTGAGACTAGGCAAAGTGATGGTTTAGTTGATGGATTCCTCGATTAGGCCCTGACTTCACTCACTGGGTAGAGTTCATTTTTTTTGGCTTCTGAAAGTCCTCTTGTCTTTTATCCTCCTTGGCCACATCTAAAGTAGGTGTTGAGACGTTTGGTTTCCTTAAAGCCAAGCAATTTTTGCAGGTCACGTTCTGACCAACGGTTATTTTAAGGCTTTCCTAGAGTAGGGACTTGTGTTTTGTTGTGTTTTATTTTGTTTTTGACAGTATAATTCCCTTAAAAACTAGATTTCTTATCTGTTTGCTTCTAGTAAGTTACATGTGCCAATAACTATAACCAAGGTTCTTTCTTATACATAGTTACCAAGTTCATTTTATTTATTGCTCAGCTTTCCCCAAATTAATGTTGACTATCTTGAGTAGGAAGTTCAAACTTCCTACCAAGCTGAGTTACTGCCAAAATGAGTTACCCTGTTCAACTGAGAAGGCTCATTGAGCCTTTGTTGCTTAAAGCCTTTTTTCTATCTCTTTCTCCTTGGAATCTTAGACGCTATCGGAGTTTCCATCTTTTCAAGGCCTTTAATTTTAAGACTGTCTCTATTTCCTTTTATTCCCTAGGTTACCCACCATGAATGAAGCGAGAGTGTTTGATATGCAAACATTTGGGAAGAGTATTTCAGATTAAGTATTTATATTGCAAGTGCAAAGACTTTGAGATGTCTCTGAAAAAAGAGTGAGGAGGCCAGAATGGACAAGTGAACGAGGGGGAAAGGAGCAGAAGAGTTCAGAGAAGTAATAGAAAACCAGTGATGTAATGCCTGGGGAGTCGCAGGATGGATTTTAGCTTTTATTTTGGGTGGCACTGTAAGTTTTGAGAAGGAGAATGACATGATTTGACTTAACAAACAGTCACTCTGGCTGATACATTAAGATGAAACTGCAAGGGAGGAGGAAGAGAAGCAGGAACTCTGGATAAGGGCCATTACAATAATCCGTGTGAGAGGTGCTAGTGGTTGACCAGAACAGTGAGAATGAGCATGAGAAAGGATTAAAGTCGGTATATACCTAGTCTG
The DNA here is from genome assembly GCF_057876585.1 of Rhinolophus sinicus. Classification (NCBI taxonomy): domain Eukaryota; kingdom Metazoa; phylum Chordata; class Mammalia; order Chiroptera; family Rhinolophidae; genus Rhinolophus; species Rhinolophus sinicus. Next base: position 33,750,608 of record NC_142501.1, read on the forward strand.
AAAGTAGAGCAAAGAAGATTTGCTGAAGAAGCTATGGAGAGGCTGGAAAGAAGGAGGGGAGTGTTAAAGTTGACAACGATGACTTAGGCTTGAACACATAGAAGTTACCATTCAGGGAGACTGGGAAGACCACGGTAAGAGCCTGTCTGGCAGAAAGAGGAATATCTGCAGCTCAATTCTAAACACGTTATGCCAAATATGCCTATTGAATACACAGATAGTGTCAAATGGGTAGTTATCTATATTGGTACAGAGTTCAAGGGGGAAGTTTGGGTAAAGACATAAATTTAGAAATCATTAGAAATTAGATATTTAACAGAATCAATGCCATACATCAGTGTTTTATATTAAGATATAAATTTTTCATGTTTTATATTTATATTTTGTGAATATTTAGTATTTTATACTCTTCCTAATAAATAGTAGAGCAATTGATTTAAATTTGTGATTTTACATTACATTTATATTTACAGATGATGTATTGACCTATTTAGGAGATTTTTAAGTTTATCAAATTTGTAAGTTTAATTTATTAGATATACATTAAGTATTCAGTAATATTTTGTTAAATCTCTTCAATTGTACTACAATTGTATTACAATTGAAGTACTTAAGAAAGAAATCAAATATACAAAGTTTACAAAACAATTTAAAATATCTGAAAGTGTTTAATTAGTCAAGTTTGTAAATGGGACCAAGTATTATTCAAAATTGAGTAACTGTTCAAAACTGCTCAATTTATAGACTAAGATTTGCAATTTGAATTTAGAAGCTCTAGAAAAAACTAGATCTTGGAATCTGTAGCTTTATTAAATTGAATAACTTTAAAATACAAAATAAACTTCTAAACATTCTTTGCTATATAGCTGCCACCATAGACATAAAAATGTCAACAACTGAAATAATATATTTTGACATATTTTATTTTTGTGTCTTGAAGCTAAAATAGCTGAATATTGGTAAAATATTTACTGTTACATAGAACAGTACTTCTCAAACATTTCCGGCCACAATTCACAGTAAGAAACACATTTTACATTGTGACACATACACATGTTTTATATATATATACATAAATACATATATATATGATATAGATATAGATATAGATATTGATATAGATATAGATATAGATGATATAGATATAGATATAGACAGATGATAGATAGATAATAGATTTAAACAAAAAGTTCCACGAAACATGCACCTTACCATCTGAGATTAACTTTGATAAATCTACAATTAACTATATACTACATGAGTTTCATTGCTTATTAATGGATCATAACACACAGTTTGAAATATCACTGATCTAAACTAAGGCCAAGCAGTATACAATTTTGAAACCAATGAATTATATTATGTTTAAATAACTATAAATTAAAAAAGACATGCACGTACTATGAATGCATACTTGTGTATCGCTTGGATAACAGTTTTAAATAGAAGCTTGCTGGTGAATGTATAACCATGGTATACAATAGGTTGGTTTTGTGATCCATCCCAGCAATCAATTTCCAGACAACGGCATCCTTTTATAAGGGCACTAGCAAAATTTAAATAAAATAAATTGTCATTCCTGGATCATTCAACATGTATACCATAATGTCAAAATATTCCAAAGACTACTTGTAATTTTGTAATAAATGCATAACTGAATCCTTAAATAAGACAAGTTGTTGTGTTACACTGAATACTTTTCTTCCTATTTTCTGTGAGCACAGACTGACACGGAACTAACACTTGGCAACCACAGTTCCAGCACCCCCAGGATGATGCAATGTGCAGAGCTATGGACTCTGAATCCTGCAGCTGCTACCTATTACTTAGGCTTTAATTTCCATTAGGGCAGGAACTGAAATGTCAGTATCATAAAAAGAAGTTTGATATACAGTTCACTATCAATAAATATTTATTGTGTTTACATTAGAGAAAAATGGGAGCTATACTGATTTACAAAGAAAAGTGGCAGGCAGGTAGAAATGATCTCCTAAACACAATCTTGGAAGAGAGAGAACTGAATAAAAAAAGGCTAACTTGAAACACTGGGATCTTAGAATTGATACTTATGTACCAGGAGAAGGTCAAAGAAGCCCCTGCTATACATGAAGACATTTTTTTCCCCATAGAAAACCAAATTAATACTTGTTTACCAAGAATATTGAATTAACCCTCTGTCTCTAGGCCAACACTTCTCAGTCAGGACAATTTTGCCTTTTAGGAGACATGTGGCAACGTCTGGAGACATTTTTCGTTGCTATAACTGGGAATGGTGTGGAGGTTTACAATTGGCATCTAGTAGGCAGAGGCCAGGAATGCTGCTAAACATTCTACCATGCACAGGACCAGCCCCTCACAACAAAGAATTATCTGACCTAAAATGTGAAGAATTTGTGAAACCCTTACCTGAGCCATAACAATTCGAAGAAGGGAGTGCGGTCCCAGCACCAAATCTTGATATAGAATCAGTAATTCTTCAAACAGAAATACAGAGTACCAAATAGACCATATGAGAAAATAGACTTTTGAGATCTAGTACTTCTTTGGGGAGCATATTTAGTCAATTTTCTAGATAGATAACTCAAGCAGTATTTAGGTCAGAGTGTAACTGAGAAAAGATAAAGCACTGATGATCTGAAGTCAAAGTGCTGAATTTAGGAATAAAGGGAGCTTGTGTTCCCTTGGGAATAATATATATGAAAGATGAAAGGAAACTGAGAAGGTAGGGCATTAAAAGGAAAGGGAATTGATAAAATTCATGTGTCTTGAAGGTTTCATCAAAACAATACAAAATATAAAATTAAATGACTAATAAACTCTTTGAGGTTTTTTTGAGGGGGTTGTTTGTTTTCTAAATGCACACTATTTGATTCAGGCATGCAGAGATGCACTATAATATAAAATTTCAGAGCTTTCTACTCCACTTGTCCTTGTGTTGGAGGAACGGGCCTAGAACTGTCTTCTAGGGAAATCTTGTTTGATCTATTGATATTTGCACGGGCAAATAAGGCGGCAAACCAATTTTAGGTACAAGTCCAAAATTGGGCTATGTTTGTAGAAATCAAACTGAATGTATTTCTCAGCTTGAGGATTTATTTATGTATTTAGATTTTAAGTTGTTGAAGAAGCAATTATCTGTTAGTAAAGTTTGTTAGTTGCCCTGAAAGAATGTTTGCTTTACTCTCCTTTTAGTGAAACTGTCTTGCCCTTTTTATCACACAGAATATCAGTTCTCTGAGGTGCTAACAGAGAATCATCTTGAATTCTCTGCTAGGAAAACAAAACTACCAAAAAATCAACTGTGAAATAAAACTCATCATAAAGGACAACCTAAATAATACTGATTCTTGCTACTTCTCTAGGTAGTTTTTATTTGATCCTTAGATCCAAACCAACCTTTACGAAACTGCTTGTTTTGACTACATGATGTGGTCCCCAGCAAAAACTATTTGAATGAATTGCTCTGTGTCATGCCAACCCCGTTTACTCAGAGGTATGTAAGGAAAAGTTGTGTCTTCTCCAGTGGTATTATTGAGGTCACTTTCTACTATTTCACACCGAGTCCCCTTTTGGGGAATGAATAATGGAAATTTCTCTCACTCAGTAAAGAAATGCTCCACTTAAATAAGTTTCAGGGATTTTATATGGATTAAAACATTTAATGCTATAGGACAGTTAATATTAGTTTTCCTCTTTTAAAGGTGAGGAAATTGAGACACACAGAGGTCATATTTGTCACATAATTAACAAATGAGGGGAAGGAAAAAAGATCAGCACCAGAAATTTAAATATTAATAGGTAAACATTACCTCTCATAAGTAGAGAAATTTTGAAAGACTTGTATTCTGAGAGCATATCTTCCACAAGTGGGTAAAGAAATAGCAGAAGATATACAATTAAATTTAAATTCAAATGTTCAGTTGTATGGAACATTTTCTTGGAATTCAAAAGTAATTACCTGTATTTCTAAATCAACCTGGTTAAAATTTATATTTTCTCTTTTTTAAAAAATTAAAATAATAAAGTATGAACAGAAATGTCTATAATGAAAGTATAGCTCTGAATTATGCTATTCTTACAAAATTCTAAGGGGATACATTTCTGAGTTTGTGGAGCTACGTATTTATTTTCAAATCACCTGCTAAGTCTTATTCACTCTGCCTCCTTAAAATATTTCAAATTCAACTACTTATATCAACTGCAGCCTCATGAATTCACCATCTAAATAACCATCATCACCTGGACTGCTATAATATCTTCCCAAATCATCATCTACCTCCACTCTTGCACCATCAGTCTTTCCTTCACAGTAAAAAGTAAATCAAAGTATGACATTATCCTAAGGAAAACCCCTCCCATGGCCTCCCAATGTAACTGGAACAGAATCCATTCTCCTTACCATGCTCTCTAAGACCTTCCTATATTGACTCTTTCTACCTCCTCAAACTCACCTCCCTTCATTCTGCATTTGCTTGTTTCGAGCCACACTTGCTGTTTTACATTCAAATATGCCAATCCCTTATTACTATTATACTTCTACTTAGCATGGCCTTCCTACAAGATTTTTCTGAGACTTCCTCTTTATTGTCACTTAGACTACAACCATGTCACCTCTTAGAACACTTTCCTGACCCTTTAACCCACGTAACACCCTCCAACCCACAGTTACTTTCTATCATGTTACCCTAGTACATCTTCTCTATATGACTGACTCATCAGTCCCTGAAAACATCAATTTGTTTACCCGCTTATTCCTATGAACAGATGACGGTGGCAGCTTTGAAAATCTTCCTCACTACTGTATCCTCAGCTCACTGGCTAAACTGAAACCTGGTGTTAACAATATACAAGGTGTGATCAAAAAATACGGTGAATATTTAAATGTTTTTTTCCAAAATGTATTACAGTAAAAGACACATTGCATTAACCCCTCTCAAAATGCCCCCCCTCACTTCAAACACACTTATCCCATCATTCTTGCCACTTACTGAAGCAGATCTGGAAGTCCTCTTTCGTGAGTGTCTTTAGTTGCACTGTCGTGGCTGCCTAGAATTCCGGAATCAATTCAAAACGTTTACCTTTCATAGTCATTTTGACTTTGGGGAAGAGCCAGAAGTCGCACAGTGCCAGATCCGGTGAATAAAGTGGATGAGGACACATCCTAATGCTTTTATTTGACATAAATTGCTGTACTAGAGGGATATGTGACATGGAGTATTGTCACAATAGAGGATGAAGTAAAGACTCATGAAAAAGGATTTCCAGAACTGCTTCAGAAAGTGGCAAGAACGATGGGATAAGTGTGTTCAAAGTGAGGGGGAGTATTTTGAGGAGGATTAATGGCAATGTGTCTTATACTATAATACATTTTTTTATTTCAACTTTCACTGTATCTTTTGATCACACCTCGTAATACACTGTAGAATGCAAAATTAGAGGTACAGCATAGATTGCTTTTAATCTATGTAAATCATTTGACATATAAATCTATATTATTATCTATAAATGCCAAATTATATCATTTACTCTAATTATATGTTGGCTTTATTCATAGTATTGTGTCCTGACGTCTGAGAATTACTTTTAATCATATTTTTTAAAATTTAGGATGTTCTGATTAGCTAAATATTCTAAGTCTACTTCATATATTTCCTATAAAAAGTATTAAAATTATTCCGGAAACTTCCGAGGGCCAATAATCAGGGAGAAGAGTTCAGTAGGCAGAATTAGAAAGTATATGATACTAATACACAGAATAAATTACATAGCCACCTAAAGGTTGAATCTCTAAAATTTTCACAAATCAAAATTTTTCTTTCCTATGTGTTTGCCTCACACATAGCCTGCTTTTACTGTGAAGTATTACCTATGAAGGTAGATACCACCAGGAAATTCCAAGTGTTTTAAAATATAATGAATTTTAAAATCAAAATAAATACCTTATATATCCCCAGATGTCACTTCGTCCCACTAATTGGTCAGCTATCAAGTATGTATTATGTGAACTTGAAATAAAATAATCATTTAATGGATGAGTCATATCTTGATAAACTTTTTCATACTCATTATTAAACAGTTGACAGTCAGATGAACACAGGTATCTTGTAAAACCTTCTATTGACATCTGGCGTGCTTCCTTAACTATAAAGAATAATGAACAGGGTGCAGAAATATCATTAGCTGTGTAAAAATTATATCTTACTTTAAAACGTATTCAGCAGTAGAGCATGTTTCTAAAATATTCATTTACAATTAATATTAATACTATTTCTAATTTGTCTTTGAAAACAATTTTTTTCTAACCAATACTCTGAATTATTTTTTATCAACATTCAAGTAGAGAATATATTTTTTAATTATCTGTGATTTTTTTTAATGTTTTAAGAATACATACAAGTATATATGTCATAGATCAATGAATTTCCACAAGCTAAACATCTAGGTAACCAGGACTCAGGTCAAAGAACAGAACATTACAGCACTTCAGAAGCCTACCTCCTACTAATTTTCTGTATCCCCCGCCCCACACATACCCAAGTGTATTCAATGGTCTGCCTTCTAACAACATAGATTCGTTTTCTCTGGGGTTTGCACTTTATAGGAATGAACTCGTGCAGTATGCGTTTTTGTGACTGGTTCATTTTGTTCAACATTATTTCTAAGATTTATTCTTGCAGTTGCATATAGTTAGACATTGTTCATTCCCATGTTGTATAATATCCCATTGAGTGAGTGTACCATAATTTATTTATGGATTCTATTCTTGAATAGCATTTAGATAATTTCCAGTTTGGGGTTATTACAAAGAGTGCCGCTATAAACAATCAGTACTTGGTACAAATATGTACACATTTCTGTTGGGAGCATGCCTACAAATGGAATTGCTGGGTCATTTGCGTATTATCATCTTTAGTAAGTAGCTTTGAACTTTACACACAGTATAACTTTACACACAGTATAATATATACCAAAATTATCTATTTAAAAAGAATACTGGCTCTGGAATTAGACATCTTGGGTTAAATCCATATACTGTTATATGCTGAGCATGTCAGTTAATCTCTCTCTCTGTTTGAAATGGTGATAATAATAGCACCTATCCTATATATTAGCTCTATGTTAGTTGCTGCTTTTGTTTTTTGTTTTTTGATAATTCAGTTTGTCTCAAAATGAGACAAAGTGGTATGAGTATTCACTTTAGAGAGTGACCCTTGACAAATAATTTTATTTCTGGGAATTTATACTATGGAAATAAAGATTCAAATAAAGATTAATGTGCAAGAATGCTCACACTAGCATTATTTATAAAAACTAAATAACAGGAAGATACAAATTAAAGCTCAAAATATGACACAATACTAAGCCGCCATTAAAAATAATGTATAAGAAAAATAGTGACATAAATAAATGTTGATGAAATCATAACTAGAATAGCCAGGAATCGAAAGTGCTTTTTTTTTTGGTTTAAAAAAATTGAAATCTAGAAGAAACCACATAAAACGTTCATAGACATGCAAACTCTATTTCAAAGCCTTGAAAATTTAAGAATATGGGAGAGTGTAGGGCAAATGCATCATATATTGTAATAGTAATGGTGTGCATAAATGTATTATTTTTCCCAGTGTAATTAGCAGTGATTGACTTATAGCTCTATTGAACTACTGAATAATTAAGTGAATGCCCTTCACTTAATTATTAGAAATCAAATAGAAATGAAACAGAAAACAAACTCATCTTATGACCTTAAAAACTACTAGATTGAGATGAGAGCTAATCTCATGGATTTTTTAAACCCTCATTTGGTACATGTCACATACCAATGTGAAATGAGATTGAGGAACTTGGCAACATTTGGGACTGTAAAATCATAATTCAAGTTGGCCTTAATAAGTCTCTAAAATGATCAATAAGCATGTAAATAAAATGCAAGGACTTGGCTGTGTACAAAAGGGTCTAAGGCAGAGGAAGGCTCAGAAAATGAAATGGATGAACAGTGTAATATTGTAATTAAAATGCAAACACAATTCTGAGATGTCACTATCACCATCCCATTATCCCTGTGTATCTTTTACCACCAGCAGGTAACAGTGCCTAAGTAAACTTTTTTTGTTTAATAGTCACTAGATCAGTACTACTGACAATACTTGGTGACCTGGCCATTTCCAGTCATCAGTGATATAAAGAGCTTGAGCCAGAACACAACTCAATTCACTACTTTCTCAAAGAAAGTCTTTGTATTAAAAGAAGAAAAAGAAAAAGGATGAGGAGGAGGGGGAGGAAGAAAAGGGGGAGGGGGAGGAAGAGGAAGAGAAGAAGAAGAAGGAAGAAGAGGAGGAGGAGGAGGAGGAGGAGGAGTCAGCTGAACTCATCAGGTGTGCTTAGCTGATGTAGTTGTTTTACATTTTGACACAAGCTATTTTGTTGCAAACCTGCAAGAGTGTTTGTTTTGTTTTGTTTTGTTTCCTGCAAGAGTTTTAATAGTGATCCGACCAAACTCTTGCTGGCACCGCATTTAACCTTACGACTACAATGCTGAAAACCCTTCCAAGTCTTTAGGTAGGACTGAGTCACAAAGCCAAAATCTTAATTATGGCCTAAAAGACAAACATGGTTTAATCCCTGCCCATCTTTCCCAACTCATCTCACCCTCATTCTCCAAGTTCCAAACACACTGTCTTTTTGTTCCTTGGATTCTCCAACTCAGGTCCAATATTTTTCTTCCCTCAACCTCAGACACTTCTCCCATTTTGTCACATGACTAGTTATTTCTCATCATTTAGGTCTCAGCTCAAATGTCATATCCACATAAAGGACTTTCCAAAACACCCAAACTGAACTGGACTTCCTGGGTTGTTTAGTCTCTATCACTTTCTCTGTTTTATTCTTTTCATTGTACATAGCACTCTGAAATTGTCCTGTTACATGTCTAATTATCTAGTGTCAACATTCTTCCAACCCCCATCAGGAATATAAGACCTAGTTTGCCTTGTTTCCTCTGCATTTCCAGCCCCTAAAAACATACATGGGTTGCCACAAATAAATATTTGAATAAATTATGAATGTATGACTCAATAAAGGAATAAGTTTGGTTTTGTTAAAACCCCTATTATCATATATTAAACACTGGTAACCCTAAACCAACTTCCAAAGTCAAAACTTGGACTTTCATACCTACCTTGTTAAATAAATATTTTGAGCTCTTCTATTAATTTCTGTAGGACTAAACACCATGCTTTAACAGTGCTAATTATGCAACTATATGAATATTTTATTACATTATGCCTTCATCGTTTTATTTAAAGATGAGCATAAATAAAAAATATTGAAGTTTTATACCCACTAAAACATGAGACAAAAATAAAAAATTATATGACAGATTATTAGCCTAAGTGGTCACGTAATTTAAAACAGATGACTGTATTCAAAAATGAAGAAAAAGCAAAATTTTTAAATATTTATAAAATGTTGTAGTCAGTTATGTATATAGACAGTGGAAGAATTAGAATTAGTGATTTTGTAATAAAAGGTGTGACAAAAAAATATGGTGAATGTTTAAATAAAAGAAATTTAATACAGTAAAAGACACATTGCTATTAATCCCCTCTCGCTTCAAGCATACTTATCCCATAGTTCTTGCCACTTTCTGAAACAGTTCTGGAAGTCCTCTTTCATGAGGGTCTACTTCATCCTCCATCATTACAATGCTCCATGTCACACATCACTTCTGGTACAGCAATTTCCGTCAAACAAAAACATTACAGTGTGTCCTTGCCCACCTTATTCACCAGATCTGGCACCATGAGACTTCTGGCTCTTCCCCAAAATCAAAATGACCATGAAAGGTAAACGTTTTGAATTGATTCAGGAATTCTAGGCAGCCACGACAGTGCAACTAAAGACACTCACAAAGAGGACTCCAGAACTGCTTTAGAAAGTGGCAAGAACGATGGGACAAGTGTTCAAAGCAAGGGGGAGTACCTTGAGGGGTATTAGTGGCAATGTGTCTTTTACTGTAATGTGTTGTTGTTTTTATTTAAACATGCACCATAGTTTTCAATCACACCTCATATTTTTCTTTGCTAGAACTGTTTTAATTTAGGTAATTTAATATTCATATATATTTTCAATAACACAATGTATAAAAATGGAAGACTGCCTGTAACTGGGCTTTTATCTTACAGATGAATATAAAGACACTTTCTTCCATTACAGTAGTTTAACAGAATCCTCATCCTGCTTTCCACATCAAAGCTATCTCTAAACACTTGAGAGATATGAAAACAGTTAAAAGAAAACAGGCGGACAATGAAATAGAAAAGAATGCTGTGGTTACACAATGTAGCTTTCTAAAAGGTAAATATATATTCTATATAATTCAAAAACAAAACTTCCAATATTTTATATTACCCAGAAAAAATCTGGCCCATCCAAAAATTTGTATTTGATAATTGTAATTCATAAAAAAAATACTTTTCACATAAATATTTGATAAAACTTTGAAATGCAAGCATACCTTCTTCAATAGGCTCATATTTTTGAATGATCTCAGAAGCAATATTTTTATTCATGCTACATATATACTGTTCTTGTTCCAAAAAGTCCACCAGATTTTGTTCGAAAAGAAATTTCCGGTTTTCAGAATATGTGTTGAAAATCTCAATAATTTCTTCTCTGTGTGCAATAATCCGGTAAATTGATCTAAATTCTTCTATGGTGATTCTTCCTTGCTTCAGCCTGTCATTATCCTACTAAAAAAAAAAGAAAAGAAAAAAAAAACTGGTGGGCCAACAAGACTGGTGAATATAACAAATACACAAAATGAATAGAGTATTTGTATAATATATATAGCAACTTACATTTAAAAGATGAACCTTACGTGGGATTTTTATCTCAGATAAAATATGTAGAACTGCATGAAATGACGCCAAAGTTGGGAAAAGTTTAATAGATCATCAACACTTAAAACCCAGTGGCCATCATGGATGGCCCTAGAGAATATTATGCTAAGTGAAATACGTCAGACAAAGACAAATACCATATAATTTCACTTAAATGTGGAATCTATAAGTAAGTAAGTAAATAAATAAATAATAGATAAATAAATGAACAAAACAGAAACAAACTCATAGATACAGAGAACAAACTCATCGTTGCCAGATGGGAGGGGTTAGAGGAGGTGGGTAAAAAGGGTGAAGGAATTACAAAATAGTCATAGGGATGTAAAGTACAGCTTAGGGAATATAATAATATTGTAATAACTATGTACGGTGCTCTATGGGTACTAGATTTATTGGGGTGAATCACCTCATAAATAATATAAATTTCTAACCATTAATGCTGCACACCTAAAACTAATATAATATTGAATGTCAACTATAATTTTTAAAATTGTTAAAAATAAAAAAGGGGTCATAGTGGGAGTGAATAAGGTATAGGAGACAATGAGTACTCTAGATTGTCTTTCAATTATGCATTTTCTTTTTCTATTTCACTCTATTTCAATGACTTTTTAAAATCATTCCAGACAGTAGGTATTCCTATGCCAACAAGATGCAGCCTGCACCATAAATGTGAGAGTAAATCAGAGATACACAAAGTCACTGTAAACTACAGAAGCTGTAGTAGTTATGTAATACCTAGAGGAAGTGGAATCTGCATAATCACCAAAGGGTTTGGGGCAGTGACAAACAAGGTAGGTTCCAATAAGAAAGAGTGGATTTACCTGGCTGTTCTGGAAAATTCATGTTTGAACTTGATGAGATAAGAGACAAGAAATTAGGCTGGGTCCAGTTATTAAAAGCCACAAAACCATTGTGAGGTTCTGAGTAAGAAAATGACTTGTAAAAGCAGAAGTTGAGTGTTGTAAGTTGTGCCTTCCAAATTGGAAGAGAAGGAGAACTGCTAAGGGAACAGAGAGGATATAATCCAAGTGGGAGGTGGTAAGTAGAAACTAAACAACAGGTGCCAGTGAAATTATGAAGGGAAAAGTCAGAAGGATTCAACACATTAAACCTTTAGACACATAAGGGAGAGAAGTCAGAAATCTCTGGAGTTGAGGGAGTTATGTAACTAGTAGAATTATAGCATCACGGTACAAATAAAATACAAAACTGAGACATTGGAGGTACACCTTAGAAGGACACTTAATGTCAAAAGAGGCTATTTATTTATTTATATTTTAACTTTCTCATTACATTGTAAACAGCTTGAGTATGCGGGGCAAGTGTTAAAGGGCCATTGTGTTGTGGTGCTAAGTTGACAGTTTGTAGACAGAATGAAGATTTGTAGCTCCAAAGTATGTGGGACTTTGGAAATATAAACTCTCTGAGTTTCATATTCTTCATCTGCAAAATGGGGATAGATAACACTACCTGTGTCATCAGGTTGCTACGGGGATGGAAGATGTACAAGAGATGGTTCTACATTTCAATGTATTGTTACGTAAGTTGTATCTATGTCTGCTTCGCTCACATCATCCAGCCTAGTGTCTCATCTTTTGACAGTTTTGCCTATCAAGTGAACCCCTAGGGTACAGTATGGGACAAACATGCAGGAGAACATTTCTTCCTTTCGTTAGGAAAAGTTCAGTGGTGATCACCAGAGAGTCTGACATGAGGAATTCAAGAAGCAGTCTGAGCTGGGAATCAAATATAAAGTATTACAGAGAAGTTTCATTTTAAACATTAAACTTGAAGTATTCTGGGTCATCCAAGCAGAGACAGCCAATAGGAAATTGGTTGGGACAGGAAAGGGGGATTGGTGTGTTATAGGAGAAAACGAGACAAGGATTTTGGAGTCACACATACCCAGACATGAGTGTCCACAGCTATATAAAATATGAACAGATTACATTAATATTTTTATCCTCAATATCCGAAAAAAGGGTACGAAGAAAGGCTAATAATAACTTCCTTGGATAATTGTTAAGATAATGTGTGCAAAAACCTAATATGGTAACTAGAATATGGTAGATGTTGAACAAATGGTATTGTGGGCCAAAAAAAGGGAATTCTATGGAAAATAACCCACAGGGTGATTCAATCACAAATTCCTAACTGGGCAGTTCATGGTGGGTAGTCATGACCCAGGCTTATAATTTCTTTAGTGAAAGGTTTTAAGCCAGCCCTGTCCATTTTTATTGTGCATCTAAATTAACACACCTTTGAAAGTCCAGACTTTTTTACGTCAATAATATTCAACCAACAATTGAGAGTGTAATCGAAGACTAGCTATGTGTTTTCAAATGACACATATTTTCTATAATGCTACAAGTTAAAGATAATGATGAAAGCAATGAAGATTCTTTTAATAAAGGGATTTTAAAAGATTAGAATGTTATTAGAATCATAGTGTTATATCTTCCTTACTCAAATTTTATAATAAAAATTCTTTGTGAGGATATAAATTCATGTCAGAATTTATATCAGCTTCTTAGGAAATCAATAAATGTAATGCAATTTTCTACATATATTTTTTAACATCATGATGGATGTACCTTCAACTAATTTCCTGAGTGCCTACCTTTTGTCAAACCTGGCAGTAGGTACATTCACAAATAATATCTTAATTAATATTCAGAACACTCCTGCAAGATAACTATATTAGTATCCCCATTCTGCAGATTAAAACATTTGCTCAGAGATATTGCTGACTTGCCAAGTACCACACAGCTAGGACCTAATAGAGTGAAGAATCTAGTGCCCACTGAGCTTGCCAATAAAAACAACCCTGAGACATTGGAAGATTTTGGTCATCAAAATAAGATTCATTATAATTCATTTTATCTACTCTGGCTAAAAGGCATACCCATAAAGTGAGGAAAGATTACCAACAAAAGTTGAAGCAAAAGCATGGGATATTTGAGTCTTCAGCTTTCCAGAAAATTCAGTTAGCCAATACACCTACCTTAAGCATTCTATTTAATCAACATTTTAATAAATACATGGCAGTTTAGCTTAAGGCTACAAAGTATTTATCAGAGGGCCCAGGGGGATTATTTTAATAGATAAGGATGGTTTGTTATGGCCATCAAACTTGTTTAAATGTAATTTATGCTTCTAAAGTATTTGAGGTCATGTTTAAAAGGTTTTTGAAGTATTTAAAGCAACCTCTGCCTCTCTAATTTTTATAATAAATGTTGTTTTCATAGCCACTCCAAAAAGGTTTTTCTAAACACAATAGACCTCCAACCTTGCCATGTCTGAATAATCATCAATTTCAATTAATGAGCTATTTCTTTACTTGTTATAACTGTTGAGCATTCTACATAATGCTTTTAAATATAGCATGCATTTCACTCAAGTGCATTGCAGATAATTCAAAGCAACCTGATGATCACTGAATAAGAGTTACAGTCTTTCACATTTGATAGAGATATAACTACTACCTATATATTTTGTTGAATGTGAATTTTATTAAAACAGAAAGCAAATAGCTGTTTCTCCCTTTGGGCGATACGCCTGGGGGGAAATTCTACGTGCAAAGGTCTTTCACAAAACTTTGTGTTCTTCGGATGTGGTATTAGACATGAATTGATTAAAATTCTGATAGCTTATTGCAGCAAGATGTACTTGGATTCATAAAAACAACTCTGACACTTTGTCTTTTACTGTGGTCTCCTAAGAAATTCAGCTTTTCTCTTTTGAACTTCCTCTTTGTGGTTTAAGGTGAGGGTGGAGGGTGGGGGGGCTATATCTTATCCAGAGAAGTGCTTGTTGAGAGGTAGTTCTCCATTGTTGTCCATTGTGTTTCTGCACTTTCCCCAAGCAGAGACACCAATATCCTTTCTTCAGGCCTAGCTTTTCAAGGATGTTTGCATAATGAAGAGATTATTTATTTATTCCCTGGGAATAAGCAGGTTTGTTTACTGTCCATGATAATAATGATAATGACACCTTCCTAGGTAAAGGTCAGACAGGCTTAGTGCCCATAATAAAAGATCTAAGTTTCTTAAACTTTAGATTCTTCTCTGGTAACGCAACCTATGGTAATGCACGTGGAATCTGGCCCTCCTCACATCACACTTTGGGAACTGGGGCTGAAAGCAATGGCACCAAATTGCTGATACTCTGGCAATTGCTATTTTTGTGAGTCACAAGCTATCTTTTTTCTATGAACTGGAAGCCTGCCTCTGCCAGCAAATATGAAACCACAGCAGGCTAGCTGGTGAGCTTGCACGTAAGGTAACACGAGTTTCCCGGTTTGTTTCAGTGGTAACAATTACAACATAGATTGTATTATCTGCTGCTCCCAAAAAACAAAATCAAAATCAGGATTTCTATCTTCCTAACTACCTGAATTGGCCAGTCTAATAGTCTTGCCTGATTGGCTGAGAAATTTGCAATATTCCTAGTGTAAAACTCAGCTAAAGTAATATTCATGATCTTTCCCTTCAATCTCTAATGGTCCTCTGTGACAGAACGGAGCTAGGTTTCCTTTCTACGAGTTCTTTAAACAGAGAACTTTTGGCATGATTTTCTACTTTGAGGTTAGTAAAACACAGTTTTTCTCAAGATTATCCATTTCTTCTATAAATCACTAATATTCAATCTATCATTTCATCATGTATATGATTTTAATTTAATCGTATGACCAATCCTAATCTTATGTGAACATGCCTGTATACTCAGCAGATTGTTTTAAACTGATAACTTGGTATTGTTTCAAATTTTATCCACAACTCATTCTACCTTCTACCTAAATTCTCTCTGTCTTGATTATAAATATATTTAGCATAATTAATTGCTTTAATTCTTAAAAGACTAATATTTCACATGCATTTTCTGCAAAAAGCGTCCAAGTAGCTATCAACATTTCCCTATATTGGGTTAAGCCCTTCCTGGGGTGGGGTAGACAGATATCATCTCACCTTAAAAATATATTTCACATGAATATAATTGCATCGAATATTTAATTTTTCAAGTAAGTGAAAAGTTTTTTCTAGGTTAATTTTTCCACCTCTAAAGTCATCCCGAATCATCGACAAAAACCATGTACGAAGCACAAAAAATGAAGTTAAGGAAATTCTCCCAGAAAGTCATTAAGTACTTAAACTGCCTAAAGAAATATTTGCTCTATCTTCAGTTTATTTTTATTTTTAAAGAATAGTCTATCTTGTTCTTAAAGGACAAGATAATTCTATGTTAAATAATATTTGAACCAAAACTAAGTAGGTAGTATTCTGTAGTAAAGGTATGAAAAGGCATAACAATAAAAACTATGGGAAAAGAAAAATAAACATTTGTGAAATCAAGTTATCATTTGGGAAATACTGTCTATGTGGACTAGGGAGGCAGCTGGGCTTCAAGAAATCTTTGTCACTTGACCTTTTCAGTTCCCTTACCTGAAAAGTGGTCAAATTAATATTTAGGAAAAGTGAGGACATGAAATGAGTTCATAACACATCACTGAACACAGTTTCTGCTACTGAGTGTTCAATAAATAGTAACCATATCTGATATAATTATTACCACTTCATTACCCAAATATCCAGCTACATACACGCCCTAAAAAGCAACATTTTAGGATCCATCCAAAGGGGTTAAAAATGTCATGGTGAGTATATATTTGGTATGAAAGTGGAAAATAATCAAGCTTACTTCTTATATACAGATACACTGCACAAATTACTTCAACTGGAAAACTAAGTTTGAAAAGAACATGGCAGTCTATAAAATCATGAAAGGTATTGATAAAAACTGTTCAACAATCCATTCAATTTCAGATTGTTAGAACTAATGAGAAGCCCTTACTTTTAATGGCTATGACTTAATATGGAAAAACGCATGCTCATATAAGAAAAAGATACAGCAAGCTAGGGAAACAGCAAAGCTCAGGACAGAAATGGAAGGAATCTGTATTTAAATGAGACTTAATTTCAGGACTCTTCAAAAAGAATCAGATGAAAATTAAGGGGTTAAACCAAGAGAAAGAAGAGAAAGGAGAAAACTTCTGAATGGATATTTGTTCTCCATATTTTCATGACCTGTCGTTCCGTTTCTCCTCGCTCAGAAGTCTCTCCCCATTAGGTGCTGTCACGGGTTCCAAATGTAAAGCTCTGCCCTTTTGCAGGAAAGAAATTTCTTGATGCTCGTCGGCTGTAGTCACTGCCTTTTTCTAGAGAGAAAGCAGAGGATGCACAGTGGTTTGTTGTCTTTGCTCGTTGGAGTTAGTTCACACTTCATTCGCACAGAAACAGTAAACAAGACTCCACCCCTGCACTTCACTGCCCTTGAAATTTTCTGGCTTATTGCTTATGTTCTGACCATCTCCAAACCGACAGTGTTTATAGATGCTGCATCCCCTGCTGTCTGGCATTTTTCCATAAACTGCCATCAAATCTTATTTTATTTTTGCTGTTTTGTTTAAAGCCCTCAAACCTTTCAGCATAACGTGTTTCCAGTAGGTATAGGACAGCTATTCTGAAAGCCTGAGTATAAGTTAACACCACCATGGTCCCAGAAGGAGCAACGTGCTACAAAACATTCTCTAGAAATACTGGGCTGCTTCTCTAGATCCCTGACAACATATCATGTACATGGAGATACACTACTTTTGAAGAAGGCTGTTCAGGAGGCTAAGTTCTTAAAAATCTTCAAAATACGTATAACTAGTTGACTGGGCACCAGCTGTCAGGTGACTGTCATTTTCTTGTTTTTGATCCAAGCACCCATTGTGATATCATCAAAAGTTCCACACCTCATACAGAAAGGTTCTTTATGACTTCATCAGGAGACTCAGAGCTGGTCAGACAACCTGTTTTCATGGTTAGGCATAGTAATCTTAAGCTTAAATGTTTAACACCTTGATGGGAAAGGTGACTCATGGAATGTTTTCTCATCCTTTGAACACTCTTTATTTCAGAAGCTTTGCTTCTGCTGCAACCAAACATGGCACATAGTGTTCTGAGTAGGAAAGAGAAAGAAAGAATAATTCGCAGACTGTTAATACAGGCTCCTCCAGGGGAATTTGTAAATGCCTTTGATGATCTCTGTCTGCTTATCCGTGATGAAAAACTCATGCACCATCAAGGTGAGTGTGCAGGTCACCAACACTGCCAAAAGTATTCCGTACCGCTCTGCATTGATGGAAATCCAGTCCTCTTGTCTCACCACAATGTAATGGGTGACTTCCGATTCTTTGACTGTCAAAGCAAACTTTCTTTCAAATTTGACCTGCTTCAAAACCAGTTACAAGACATCCAAAGTCACGGTATCATTCGGAATGAGACAGAATACCTGAGAGCTGTTGTTCTGTGTGCCTTAAAACTGTATGTGAATGATCACTATCCATCTGGAAATTGCAACGTGCTGAGAAAAACTGTGAAAAATAAGGAGTTCTTGATAGCTTGCATTGAAGACCACAGCTATGAAACAGGAAATTTCTGGAATGGCCTCTGGAAATCTAAATGGATTTTCCAAATAAATCCATTTCTAACCCAAGTTACTGGAAGAATTTTTGTGCAAGCTCACTTCTTCAGGTGTGTCAACCTTCATATTGAAATTTCCAAGGACCTGAAAGAAAGCTTGGAAATAGTCAACCAAGCTCAACTGGCTCTAAGTTTTGCAAGGCTTGTGGAAGAGCAAGAAAATAAATTTCAAGCTGCAGTCTTAGAAGAATTACAGGAGTTATCGAATGAAGCCCTGAGAAAAATTCTACGAAGAGATCTTCCCGTGACCCGCACTCTTATTGACTGGCAGAGGATACTCTCTGACCTGAATCTGGTGATGTATCCTAAATTAGGATATGTCATCTATTCAAGAAGTGTATTATGCAACTGGATAATATAAGTGATTGATCCTGGTCAAATTGTCTTGACCTGATTTAGTCATGTTTCTGAGGGGGCGGGGGGTTTATTTTCCTAAAGTTGAGAAGCCACTAGAGAAACCTATAAAGCCAGAGACATTTATTAGAATCTAAAATAGATTTATAGAACATGGCACCCCAGAAGTATTATAGAGGTATCCAAAGTTAAGGTTCTGTGTGTTTGTGTGTGTGTTGTATATGTGTGTATATAGGGACGACTTTCTTTGGAACTAGAGAAAGTATGCAAATGAAAGTCACTCTGCAAATGATAATTCACATTATTCAATTCAGGCCTACACCAACCCCGAGAGGTTGGATTTCAATAAGTGACATTAGGGTTGGATGTTCCATGAAACAAACAGATATCAAAAATCTAGTTCAGATGAAGGACTATTATAAACTTGGATCTACTGCCAACTCCCTTACCCCACACCAAACACACACGCGCGCGCACACACACACACACACACACACACACACAGAATTTGGGATTACTTAAATACTTAAATCCCCAAACTTTTCTGATAATTAACATGTTCTTTGAAAAATCAACTGGAAAATCCTGACCTCACAAGTTTATATAGTTGAGCTCTTGGGATAACTATAAGCATTTACAAATGCTTACTTTATGCTAGACCCTGTGCTAAATGATTTGAAAACACTTTTTCATCATTAGGTTGGTACTGGTAGTGACCCAATTTTCATGAGAAGAATCTAAGATTTTGAGTTGTTTAATTCATCCAGGTACATAGCAAATGACAGGTTTGTCTGACTCTGGTATTTGCGCTCTTAACCCCTAGGGTATTACAGCTCTTTGTGGAGACCTGTTTCATTAAGACTTGTAAACTCTACTGTACAATGAGTTAGGCAAGCATTCTTCCAAAAGGAACTTCCCAAAGGAACTAGAACTGGCAGACTGTTATTTTGTAGCCAAAACAATTTCCTGTACAGTCACCCTGCCACTGTTCCCAGCACTGTTACTGACCACTTGTGTCTGTTCTCAAAGAATTCCAAATTTAAACCTCTCTAATAAGACTGCAGTAGAGTAGATAGGCCCCATTCCTTAATTCTGACTTATCCAAGATGCAAGGGATATTTTGGAGTCATGTTACTGAGAAAATGTCTAATTCTACTTAATAAACATTAGAGCAGAGAAGATCCTATCCAAGAATTTCTAAATCTCAAACCTCTCTTTCCCAAGTGGTAGTTCTTAGAGAATCTGAGCAGAATTATCTAGGTTGTGTCTTTAAAAATACTGTTTCTCAAAACCCATCCTTAGATTCTCATTTAGTATGTCAGGAAGTCTACATTTTAAACAAAGGGTCCTAGAATCCCACATTAAGAAATGTTACCCTTACCTTAAAGTAACGTACCTCTTCTATTTACTTAATTAAAATCATTCCCTATAAAATCATTGCCCAATTAAGGTCATTTCCACTGCTTCACTGGATTCACCGTGCACAAAGAATAGGCCTTCATCTGTCATGCTGAAAGTTAAGAACTTTCTAAAGAAAAGCAGCAAAAAAATTGCTCTCATTGCACTAAAACATACCCACCTGACAAATCCTTTAGCAAAAATTTGAATTAATAATATGGTTACATATGGAAGTGTTGATTTTCCAGATAATTCCTGAATATGACTCAATCGTTTATGGAACAATCACAGAGGCATTAAGCTCCCACTCTAACACAGGGTTTTAAAAACAATATTTATTGATTGCAACATCTATGTATAGTGACAGGTGGGTACTAGACTAATCAGGGAGACCACTGCATAAATTATACAAATGCCTAACCACTATGCTGTACACCTGAAACTAATAATATAAAATAATACTGAATGTCAATTGTAACTGAAAAAAATAATCTTAAAAACAAGAGTAATAATATTTATTGTCATTCCTGGACATAAAAGTCACATATATAAATCACAGAAAATGCTTAAAGTAGAAAGCATTTTGGCCTATTTCCTTCCATTCAATTTTATGGAATTGTCTACAATATTAAGAATACACAGCATATAAAAATTTATTAATATATCCTGTTTTTTAACATAACTTTCTATGTCATAAATATTGTCCCATGTCATTAAAACCCCTTGAGCACATAATTTTAATTATTTACATGATATTCATACTGTTCATGAGCCACAGCAAGACATTCATTTCTCTATTCATACGTAATTTAAATTTTGAGCATTTTATTACCGTTATTGATTAGGCTATGGTGAGTACCTCTGTGCATAAAGCTTTTCTACATTTTGGATTATTCCTTAAAAATGCATATTAAAAAGATATGAACATATTAATGCTCTTAATACATATTACAAATTGCTTTCCAGAAAGATTTAACAATTTATAATCCCATCAGTAGCAAAAGAGAATGACTAGCTCACCATAGTAATCTTGGCAATACTGAATATCAAATTTTTTATTTAATACCAAATTTATCAAAATAAATTTAAAAAGTATTTCACTAACTTATGCTACACTATACCAAAAGAATTTTCACGATGATGTTAGTTGGTAGTTATTTTCTTTATATTGAGGCTGGCATAGCCAGGAAAATCTATAGTTACTACTTCCTCTCTGTACCTTTCTCTCTCTCTCTCTCTCTCTCTCTCTCTCTCTCTCTCTCTCTCTCTCTCTCTCACACACACACACACACACACACACACACCTACATTTAAACCTACACTATGACCACAGACCTATACACATGCCTAGGCACACACACATACACACAAAATGCTTCAGATCCTGAGGACTCAGTGTAGTGTTTTTTTAATATCCCAGTGACCTCTCCCTCCAGTACCATTCCCAACTAAATATAAGCTCCATCAGAATGAGGACCTTGTCTAGTCTAAGTATCTAGTCCATTACTGTCTGTCACATGATAGGTGCACAATAAATGAAACAAATAAATAAAAATATGAAGCATGGTTGGTTTAATTGGCCTTTGGGTTTTGTAAACCATCAATACCTGCTGAAACCGTGTGTTCTTCTGCAGATCCCCAAGGCTGATATTGTGACCCCCTCATGCTAAGGCAGTTGATTTAATTCTGAAGCTGGCATTGACTGCCTCTTGTTCTGATGAAAACCTTTGTTTTTCTCCCCCACTCCAAATGGAGAGAGATTTCTGCTCCAAGTTTGAGAAAATCAAGTTCTTCAAAAGCCACATATTTCTTTCAATTTTACATGATCCTCTGTCAAAGATTTTCTCCCCTTGCCCATAGGGAGATAATCCAGAGGACTAGTCAAATGACCACATCATGTTCTATTCAAGCAGAGGTGCAATAAGGAGCCTACATCCTTCAGCTTGCGCCTATGTCAAGGTGAGTCCCTGCTGTTTCCAGTACATGTCCTAGCCTCAGGCTTGCCTGGAGATTAAGGCAGGCTTCATCTTTCCTTCTTTGTGTGAGAACCTTCAGTACAGTGTACAAACCCCAGCTACTCACTTCTACCTATCATGCTGGTCTTGGATAACTAAATGGAGCTCCTGTTAGATGTTCTAGATATTTATGAAGCCCCCATAGTTGATTAGATTTTAATGAATCAATATGAAAAGTACTTTCAGGTCACTGCTACTCAGCCAATTTTGGGCCATGTTATTGATTTATCTCACCTTCTCCTCAATCTTCTCATCATGACATACCACTTAGATTCTGGCTCTTATACTTAGATAATTTCAGCAGCTTCCTAGGATATACTACTATTCTTTTTTTTTTTTTTTTTTTTTTAAGGATGGTGCAGCTTGCAGCGGCCCATGCGGGATCGATCCGCCAACCTTGGTGTTATTAGCACCTCGCTCTAACCAACTGAGCTAACCGGCCACCCCTATACTACGATTCTTACAGACTGGTTCCCAGGCTAGCGCTTCCTAAATTCCAGTGAAACCTATCTCCACATCAGTCACCGACTGGTCTGAAAGTCCTGATGAGCAATTAATTTATTCTTTTCTGTTGACTCCTGCAGCCTTCTCCATGATATGCTTTCAAACTTTTCTGCTCTACTTAAGCTCTACATCTTCATCATTCCTTCACTTAGTAAATGACGTTGTCCCTTCACTAAGACACATGCTTTCAAAAGGAACTCTTGCAGCTTCCTTTCTCTATACTTAAAATATATTTACACTCTTGTCCTTCCAAATAGTCTCCAAAAAAATATCGCTTTTTTCCTAAGTCTCTCCCTCCTCCGTACTTGATTCTAAATTCTTGATCTTTTGTCCTCCAGGCTCTTGATTCATCAATGACCTTTTTCATTCTTTTTTGTTGTTGATTTTCTCACTTTTTTTTATTTTTTTTAATTTTAGTTGACAAGCAATAATACATTACTTTCAGGTGTACAACATAGTCATTAGACATTTATATACCTTACAAAGTGATCACCACAATAAATCTAGTAGCCATCTGGCACTGTACATACTTATAACAATATTATTGACTACATTCCCTGTTCTGTAGTTTACATCCCAGTGACTAATTTTATAACTGGTAGTTTGTACTTTTTAATCCCCTTCACCTTTTTTGCCCATCCCCACACCCCCTTCCATGGTTTTCATTCCTGACTGTTTACTTTCTCTTTCCAGTTTTGCTCCTCTCCTCTATCAGCAAACATATTCAGTTCCAAGTATCCTCAAACAATCTTCCCTACAAATTTCTCAGGTCTTTTCACCATGAAACTTTTCAAAAGATTATTGTGTTCTTATTTTTGTTTTCTTTTTTTTTTTTTTTACTTCCTTACCACTTAATATTTTCTTAAAGGAATGGATTTAATTAAGAGCCTGTTTTGTTCTAGGCATTCTACCAAGCAATTTCACCTGCCTCATTGAATCCTTATAACAATCATACAACTGGGAATGATTTTTTATAGCTTAGGAAACTAAGAGTGTCCTTAAGTAACTTTGCCAAATTGACACAGCTGGAAAGTGACAGAACTGGGATTCCAATCAGGTCTGTCACACTTTAAAACTCCTTTTACACCGTATCATGCTGTCTTAACTCGGCATCTTCTGGCTTCCAGTCCAATAGTCTAATGAAAACCCATTCTCAAAAGTTTTCAATATCACAATTGTTCATTCCAATGACTTTACTTCAGTTATCATCATGGGAACTTGACTGTTCCTTTATGCTGAAAAACTTTTATTTCCTCAGTTTTAACTGCATCTTATTGTCTGCTTCTCTAATTCCCTTCATTTCTCCTCCTCCACTGTACCCCACACTCAAACACATGCATCCTGCAAACTTTAATTCTCCGTCTTCTTCTGTTTACATTATCACCCTCATTCACGAAGGTTTTCAGCAACCAGCCCATTTTTCACAGTATTCATCAGATATGACAGTATTGAATAAACTCCAGCACTCACTATCCTTGGCCTGTCACTAAATAGCTCTTCAAAACAGTATTTTTTTAATAGAACATTGCATCTTTTACTTTCCCTGTTGGCTTATTTTTGTTGCTTATTTTTCTATTTTTGTTTTATTATTGAACTGTCACCAAGCCCTATATTCTAAAATGCAACCTTGACCACACTCTGCCAGAACAGCTTTGCATAAACACATCTCTCAGTTCTACTTGACCTCCAAGAATATCCTATTTTGCAGTTTCCCCTGGTCTACACTGCCTTCCAGCAGCCCTCCAACCCCAGTTCTCCCATGCTCGACAAGTAAAAAAAAGACATCTACTAAATAATCATACTACATATGACTCCAATTAACTTTACTTTGGACTTCATTTACACTTCTCCAATATTACCTACAAATTCTACCTTACAATGTCAAAATCAACATTTCCAGAACTAAGCTTTCATTCTTTTCTGCCTCTCTCCCCCTCAAGCAAATTACGCTTTCTTTTTCTTTCTTTTTTTTTTCTGCTCTTAGAAGTATATCTCGCAATTAACTCAAGGCCAAAATTTCAAGCTTCCTTAACTTCTTTCCTATTTCCTAAAATCCAATTAGTCATTGAGTATTTTCTGTTTTGGTAAATATTTTTCTTACTTATTCCCTTCATCACCTTATCAACAATCTCTGTTACTTCTCATCAAGTTTTCTAACTGGTCTGCCTTCATTTTTTAAAATAACCAATCTATTTTATAAAGTTCTGCAAAATTAAGTTTCATAAACCTAAAATGATTACTCATTTTTGTTATTCACAACCTTGATCTATAAAAATGTCTAACCATTATGTTATTTGGTACACCCGCAATGAATAAATATTGTATGTCAATATAATATTGTATGACAGTAATTGAAAACAAATTTTTAAAAATTAAGTAAATAAGATGGAAAAATGAAAGACAAAGGCTATATGATTTCACTTGTGTGTAGAATCTAAAGAACAAAATAAGTGAAGAAACAAAACAGAGAAACAAATAGATACAGAGAACATTTTAATGGTTGCCACATGGGAGGGTGGGTAGAGACGTGGATGAAAAAGGGGACGGGATTAAGTATAAATAGTATTTACAGAACAGTCATGCAGATGTAACATATAGCAAAAGGAATATAGACAATAATATTGTAACAACTATGTATGGTGTCAGATGGGAATTAGATTTATTGGGGTGATCACTTCAGAAGTTATATAAACAAATAATCACTATGTTGTACACTTGAAACTAATATTGTATGCCAAGTATAATATATGTAATTGAAAAATAAAAATTGTAAAAAAGTAATTGATTAAGGAAAAAGATACCTATTGACTAGAAAATAGATTTCAAATTCCCTGGCCTAGAATTCCCAGCTGCTCCATGATCTCAGTGTCCCTACCTCTTCCATGGATCAAATATGACTAACCTGGACTTAACCCCCTTTTCGAAGAAGTCTAAGAGAAGCTTCACCTGAAGCGCTCTCTACATTTCCTAAATATGAACACACTTTCTCTCTCTAATTCTGTTTTGATACTTGTCCACCCTATTTTGAATATTAGATGTATGCGTTTGTCCTGTTTCTCTTAATAGACTAAAGAAAGAATTTTTGTTTCATTCATACATGATGTAGTGGAAATCTATGAAGCCTTGAGTCAGAACATCTATGTTCATATTCTAATAATTACTACTTTTGTGACACTAGGAAAGGTTAAAATATATGACTTCTTTGATACTCAATTGTTTCATTTGTTAAATGAGGATTAAATGCACACCTGGCATGTTTTATTATACTGTGTGAGAAATAAATGGTTGGTGAATAAATGTCCAAGAGAAGAGAAATTTCACCAGTCTCTCAGGTTGGCCAGAGCTTCACAAGCAGTATTTCCCCAAGATAAGAGAAAGTTTCTGAGAGCATCGATCCTCAATCCAACCAAACTCTCCACATTTCAGAAATTCTAATTTACAAATGCCTCTAAGTTGGAAGTACATTTTTTCATTTTAGAGATCTTTCACAGTGTCTGGTACATGATAAGAACATAATTCCCACACTGTACTTCCCTGACAATTAATTCTTGATGTCTTACTATATGGCACATGGACATAGATCCTTTAAGAAGGTTCCAGGGACAACATTTGTCTTCCAAATGTAATCAGTCTGTGTCCCAACAGGAAACAAATACAAATACAAATTGGACAGCTCAAAGAAGGTATAATGAAGGGATGATCAACAAAGATGTGGGCACATCAGGACAGTGGAATGACATGGAAATCGTTCACATCTTTAGGACAAGGTTAGGGAGTGGCCACTGGAACCTGGATGGAGGATTTAATACAATGGGCCAGCAGAAGAAAGGAAGTGACCTTCTGTGGAGGGACACTGCCAGTGTGAGGAAACGCCTCAGGAAAAGAGCTAAGGTCATAAATTCTTTCCTTCCTTCTCCAGCTTCTGCCAGAGCTCACAATTGGCAACCCAACCAAAAAACAAGAGGGCAAGAGAGTCCATTAATACAATCCATGCACATCAGCTTGCCAAGGCCAGTGGTAGGGTGGTGAAGGGAAGAAAATGGAAGATACCAGGCACATTCATTTATCTGAATGTGATTTCTGACACCTTACAGAGCTTTTGTTTTAGTAAGATGAACTTCTGGGATTAATTAAATATATTTCATCCTTTTGTTCATGTAAAAATGTCATTAAATAAATAAATATAGTTTGTAGTACTACCTAAAACATGTGTTTGGAAGGATTTCAATTCATTTTTCTGTATATTTTAGTCCATTTTAACTCCCTTGAAAAGAACAACCTCTTCTTTATTATAAATGCAACAGTTTTCCTGAATTAATTTTATCACATATATGTAATGCTTATCATACTGTTCTTATTTCCTAGTCACTGTTTATCCCTATTTTAGAACATGGGAAGTGCCCTCACTTTGGAAGCACCATGTTCATGTTCCAGAATCATATGAATAAAGAGAATTTATAGTGTGAATTGGGTTTACTAATTGGACAGATTTATTTTTATATTCCCTAAAAATGTGACCTAAGGCCCTAAGAGCATGCAAATGCAGCCCTCAGTTCAGAGAAAGTCATGGCATGAGAGAGTGAAGAAAGCAAAAAATTCCATAAAGACTTGTTTTTCAGCAAATACCTGAACAGTATCCCAATGTTTCTAAATGAGTATTTCCTATGTTCATGTCAGTACTTCTTTTTGTACCTCATTCTTATACAATCTTTAATCGAACAGTTCAAATTCTTCTGGATGTATAAAAAAATAATAATAAAAGAAAATCAGGGCTCTTTTGCCAAACTATTATTATAGCATAACGAATGCCTAAAGTTCAAGAAGGGTCTGGAGAGTTTGTTTGGAATTAAATTAGCCATGTCTAGCACTGGTAATCATATGTCAAAATGATCTCTTCAGAAATCCTTGTAGTGTCATAATCTCCAATGACAAAACCTCAAGAAAGAGGAGAAGAAAATCTAATAAGAGTGGCTATTTATAGTTACATAGTACCATTCAGGGCATTTCCTTGAAACTACCATCGACTCCCAGTACATATCTATCACAGGAAATTTGACTATGGAAAGTTTGAGTTAGCTTAATTACTTAATTAATTACTTATCTTGGTCCAAAAAGTCCTTCTAACCCACTGGCCAACATAAATTGTCACAATATATTCATTTTACCCATGAATACCTCATATCAAACCCTTCAGAACCCTGTAGAACAATTTGACCTGGTTATCCAACCTGTGCATATATGTGTCTCAGCTTTCTCCTTTCTAAGGGACTGCAATACCAAGATCCTCCCTTACTGTAAATTTATTTAACCTACTCCCAAAATTATTTTCCAAAACATTTTCACTGACTTATTACTAACTCTGCTTCCATTTTACCTTTCAGTCACTCAATTCCTTCTTTTAAATTAATTTTGAAAAAATAGTTGTTTATAGATATATGCGTGGGGGATAAAAAAATTAATACTTTTCCCCTATCTTCCAAGTTCTTCTAGCTGGGCTAACAATAAAATTAACAGAGACAGATTAACAAGAGAAAATCAAGTTTTTATGTGCATGGGAAATTCACATAAGCCTGAAAACACCAAAGAGAGTGAGGCACATTGGGTATGCATGATATTTTGGATAAAGGAGAAAGTGGGGGAGGGGAATAGGGTATTATATTTCAGAAGTCAGAAAGGGTGATTTACAGGTAGTTGAGGAAGATGGAACATACATGGCAGGAAAATTCTTGCTGGGCAACTCAGAAACAATGGGACACAGTGGGTATCCAGCTAACAGTCCTCTACCTGAAACTCCCTTATTTCCCATACTTAATTGTAATGAAGCTAAGGAAAACATCCTAAGAGTTCCTTCCAGAAGCAGGTTTTTCTATCTGAATCTCATGGGCAGGATGTGGAGAGGGTCAAAGATTCTTTCTGAGTCTTGTTTCTTAATGAAGAGCTTAAAAAATTAATAACCCAAAAGGCAGCTTCCAGGTAGCAAAACTTTGGTTCCTTTCATATGCCTTGAAGAAAATTATTTTATCTCACTTAATTTGGTGATCCCATTAAAGAGTCTGGCACATAATGACTATTTAGTAGATACTTAAATATGTAGAAGGATGATTGAATGGATGAATACATTGAAGGAAGAAAATAAACTCTATTGCTATTTCCTTTAAATAGATAACTTTTCCACTATATATTTTGATTTTTAAAATACCAACAGGAGACTGTGAACATGAAAATGTAGACACAAAGGATGTCATAAAGTTTAAAAACTGTATGGGATTCAAAGGACAAACAAGTTCAAAAATGGTATATATGTACCTACTTAAAGAGTCTCATTGTACATTAAGATATTAAGAGCTGTGAGATAGTCTGCCTCTAAAAAAAAAAAAAAAAAAAAAAAAAAAAAAAATTAAGCTTCCAGTCAAGCTGGCAGAGTAGGTAAATGCTGTGCTCACCTCCTCCCACTACCACATCAAAATAACAAATAAACTACAGGACAACCATCATTGACAACCACCTGAAGTCTAGCTGAACAGAAGTCCTATAACTAAGGAAATACAAAAGAAGCCACATACAGACTGGAAGGAGTGGTGGAGACAGAACAGACCAGTCCCACACCCACATGTGGCAGTTGAAAATTGAGGGTGATATCTTGGCTTCAGAGGTCCCCCCTGAGCATGAGGGGTCCCAGCCCTCCAATAGGCTCCCCAGTCCAGGATTCCAGTGCCAAGAAGAGAAGTCCCCATAACTTCTCGCTGTGAAAACCAACAGAGACTGTGGCTGAGTGACACGAAGGGATACTGGAGCTCCAGGCGTCCCTCTTAAAGGACCCATGCACAACTTGCTCACTGTTGGACTTATTCATTCTGAGCTCCAAAGCAAAAACTCAAAAGGTGCCAGGGACATAGGGGAGAAACTGAATTGTGTGGCTTGAGAGCAAAGGTTGGAAAGGCAGCGTTATTCCAGACAGAAGTGTTGGCAGAAGCCATAGTTCCTTTCTTGAGCCCTCCCTGCACCAAGCCTGCACGCTCAGGCCGACGCCATGTCTGAGTCTCCATCAACCTGTCCAACACCATTCATCCTACCCTGGTGATTCCCTGAGACCCTACCCAACCCAACTTGCAGGCCCATCCAAGTCACTTCCAATGGTTTTCTAAACAAATAGCCTGTTTTGGCTCATCTCATGGACTTTCCTAAAACCTCTCAATGGTTCACAAACCCCAAACAAGCAGCATCTGGCTTCGGAGTGCCCTGTACCTCTTGCTAAGTAGCTCCAAGCCTGGCACTAGCAGAAGCTGGCCTCAGTTCACAGCTTAGACACCTAAACACCTACGCACCTCCAAGCAAGCACAAATGGCAACCGTCTCCAGATCATTTTGTAGCTTTAACCTATTGGCCCTGGGCAGGGCACAGGCAGAGGCTCACTTTGAACTGTACCACAGCCCCTCCTAAGAGGCCCAAAAACCAACACACCTGGTGGCCAGTTTCAGATCATTCCAGAGCACCACCCAACCACCTTCCACAAATGACACACCCAAAGGGAAGACTCAGTAGGCACCAAAGCCCTGCTAAAACAAATCTTGCTCCATAGGGTCAGCCCCTGCACAACAGCTCCTCCACTGTAGTCATGGCCAGCCCTCACAACCCATCATCCTGAGGGTCAAACCCTCTCAATGACGTGGCAACAGCAATCAAGGCTCAACTAGAACAGGAGCACACACACCTACAGCACCCAACTCAGGTGACCAGAGAAACTATGCCACTGGGCCCCACAGGACACCTACTACATAAGGCCGTTCTACCAAGACCAGGATACATAGCACTCTACATAGAAACAAACAAAGGAAGGCAGCCAAAATGAAGACACAAAAGAACATGTCCCAAATGAAAAGATCAGAACAAAGCTCCAAAAACAGAACTAAACAAAACAGAAATAAGCAACCTACCAGATACAGAGTCCATAGCACTGCTTAGGAAACATAAAAGTGGATTTAGAAAACATGAAAAAGAACCAGTCAGAAGTGAAAAATACATAAAAGAAATGAAGAATACATTAGAGGAAATCAATAGTAGATTTGATGAAGGAGAAGATCAAATCAAAGATTTGGAAGATAAGGTAACAGAAAACACCCAGTGAGGCCCTGAGAATTTAAGTGCTTTTTACAAAATCATGCAACTTGAATTAATGCTATAGTCCTGGTCCAATATTATTTTCATAGTTTGTTCTATTTTTCCTATTATTTCTAAATCCACAGGGCAGAAATTAGGAGGAGTATTCATGAAGTGCTGGACCCAAAGGACGAGCTTGAGCAATAGGTAATTTCAGAGAGGATACTGAGAAAGATCCACACCTATTTCCATTACAGTGGAGCAGTTTGATGAGCTCTTCCTTATGACAGAAGTGGGATTAGATGCCAGTTTTATTTCCTCTTGACCTTCTGATAATTAGAGTGACTTGTCGTAACAAAGAAAGTCTTAACAGCTCCAATCCCATTTATATTGCCAAGTTGCCTACAAATGAATGTTATCAAAAAATGAAATGATCTACTTCTTAATAAGTTAACATTAATGCTCATATCTCTTATCAGATCTTTTAAATTTATCTTCATGTTGTTGATGAATGATAAAATCACACAGGTCTTGAATGAGAAGCTATAAAGATGTAAAGTAAATCTTATCCTTTTACTGCTAATACATACACAATTTGACACAAGAAGTTGTTTAAGTCAGCCAGAAGACAGCAATCCTAATAGAAACATGGGCAAAGTATATAAACAAGCAATTTACAGAACAGGAACTCCAAAATGCCAATGAAAAAAGACATACGAGATAATCAAAGAAATGCAAATTAAAACAACTTATTTTTATGCCACATCTATTTAAAATAGCAAAAATTAAAAGCTGGTTTGAGTAAGTTATGGTAAAGATGTGTATTTGTTTATGTGTGCATGTGTGCATACACGTATATATGTGCATGTGTGTGTAGAAACGCATACATTGCTGGTGGGAAGTTAGACAAAAGTTCCTCTTCTCAAGAGCAACCCTGCACTATTTAGTCAAATTAAACCCTATGACTTAGCAATTCTGTTCCTGGATGTATTTTCTTCCAAAATCCTCACACTTGCCTGGAAGAACACATGTACAAGAATGTTCACGACAGTGCTGTTTGCGGTGGCAGGAAGTTAATAGCAATTTGGAAGTCCACTACTGGAAAATTAAAAGGTAAATGTGGAAGACACACACCAAGGAGGACCATGGACACCTGGAAGTAATGCTCACAGAGAATATGGGTTGA
This sequence comes from Rhinolophus sinicus, assembly GCF_057876585.1. Taxonomy (NCBI): domain Eukaryota; kingdom Metazoa; phylum Chordata; class Mammalia; order Chiroptera; family Rhinolophidae; genus Rhinolophus; species Rhinolophus sinicus. Next base: position 33,782,589 of record NC_142501.1, read on the forward strand.
TCTTAAAAACACACTGCTAGATTAATAAAAAGTAAGACATGATGTGATTTATATCACAATAACAAATGCCAAAATTAAAAATAGATGCTCACAGATAATATACATTTTTCAAGGGCACATATATTTTTTTTAATGCATATTAAATGTATTTGAATGGTTGCCTCTGCAGGACAGGCAAAGGAAATGGGCTATGGCGAATAAAAGACAAAAGACACATGGCACATGGGTGAATACAAAACCTGAAACGAGAACAAGAAAACAAAACTAATAAACAAACCAAAATAAACAACTGCAAGCACAAAAGAAGAGGAAACTAAAGGGCAAATAAACAGAACTAAAAATTGTTTTTGCTTATTCAGAAGCAGCATGAATTTAAAGCCCCCAAAGATGAACTGAAATATTCCACCCACAATTTTCCTCCCCTCCCCTCCCTCAGCAGGGAGAAAGCACCACCGTTCCTCTCCAGCTCATGTAACTGGAAGACCTGCAGTAGTAAGGCTGTGCTGTGCACAAAATCAGAAATGACTCTCACGTGTCTGAGGTTGAATTCCTCAAGATAAGCACAAACTGGAATTGGAAAAGACAGTCTATCTCTGTTTTAGCCAAAGGGTGACTGAAAAAGGTGAGTTTGGCTTCACAGGTTGCCAGTAGTCCCATTGTGTTGACCTGAGAGATCAAGAGGGTAGGACTTGTGAGGAGTGTAGGGTTCAAACTGGAACTGGGAAGTTAGTGTATTTCTTACCCAGTCAATAGACTATGAAAGTCTGACCACAGAGATACAGCATCGCTTTACTGTGACTCACACAAAATTTAACAATGTTTTGTTTAATCAAATTGCTTTGCAGAGTACGCAAATTACCTGCTTCTCCAGTTTCCTTCATTTTGATACTTGATTTTGTTCACCTCTATTTTGTTGCCTCACCTAGTTTCCTGATGGTTAAGAAAATCAGCAGAAAGAAGTTGCTGAACTATTCATTTGAAAATGTTTACTTATTATAGTTCAATGAATATGTCAGAAAAAAGCAAAACCACAAAGATAAAATCCATTTATCTTTAAGCAGACTGCTGCATTCAAAGGAATTTAGGTGTAAAATTATTAGTGATATTTTTCTGGGAAATGACAATATAAGAGAAGGTCAGTTGACACTTTTCAAATAGGCATTGGAGAAGCTTTTGTGCCCTTGCCACACAAACATATATATTCTCAGGATGCCCTGGAGTTTCTGGCACAAAGAGGCAGCACAAGATATAATATTAGACAGCCAATTTACATCTACTCCCACAGATGTGATTCTGGGAAATATGCATTTCTACAGTTTAATACTGTAGCAGTAGAAAGTATTATGGGCATTCCTATAATCAAACTAAAAATACACGTATATACAATAATATTTAGAGCATATTATGAAAATACAGCTCTTATGCACTAAAACTAAAAGGTGTCTGGAATGACTAAAGTGAGAAAATATCTTATGGAATCAGCAAAATGCAAGCGATTCCCTCCCTACTCCTCTGCCATCGCCATCCATCAAATCCAGAGTTAGGAATCTATGTACACTATCCATCAAATAAAACTATACCCCTCTTCTGCATCTCCACCCTATTAAGTTTCTCCTGGGAAAGGGACCATGGAAAAGCTTCAACTAATACCAACGGTAAATTCTTTCCAAAGGTCTGTAGAACCTGGGATTACCTAAATCAATCTGAATTCATCTACCATTGGCAGACCAAAGCATAAACCATAACCTGTAATGCTATATAGCATTGGACTAAACACTTAAAAATGTACTTTCCATCAATTTATTCTATAAGAGATTGTCGTAAAAACACCCGTTCCAGGAACTCTGGAATTTGAAAGGTAATATGAGTGATAATCCCTGCTCGCCAAGAGCTCAAAACCTTGATGCTGCATTGCTAAAGAGGAATAATGGTATGTCAAATAACTAGTGTCCTTATAAAGAGTGATAGTTATTACTATTTAATGATGAAACTTTAGGTGTTATCTCAAGCTTCCTAAAATTTGGAAATAATTTTTAACAGAGAGCACTATTGAGGAATTAGTATCTTTGTTCTTTGTTCCTATAGATGCAAACAATAAAATTAAATGGAAATAAACAGAACTAAAAAGAAACAGAATTAAAAAAAAAAAAAAAAAAAAACATTTCCCTTTATGGGAAGTAGGATTTTGAATTCTGGAATCCCTTGTCCTAGAATTAATGGCTAAAGAAAGTGAATTAAGTTGGCTTATCCTCAAGTGGCAGGAGATGGCGGGTTTTGTGTTTTAAAGGCAGAGATAAGTGAGGCTAATGAAAGTCTGGCAGAGACATCATACTATTCCCACCACATGCCAGGAAGTGTCAGGAACACTGATAAGGCTGCTCCTGCTACCAGAGGAGAGATACTCCTAACCCCAAGTATGTGCTTGAAATGGGACATTCTACTTTTCTTGCATTTAAGTGTCATGAATCCATTCATATCCATTTCATGAAAATAAACTAAGGTCCCGTTTATAAGAAATATGAATTTTATTTATTTTCATTACTATTCACTAAATTCCAGACTTTGTTTACTTACTTATTTTCAGATGTTCTCCTCAGTATTCCCACTTTCTTTTTAAATATTTTTTTTATTTATTTTTCAGTTACAGTTGACATACAATATTATATTAGTTTCAGGTACACAACATAATGATTAGACATTTATATAATTTATGAAGTTATTGCCCTCATAAATCTAGTACCCATCCGACACCATACATAGTTATTACAATATTATTGACTATTCCCTAAGCTATACTTGACATCCCCATGACTATTTTGTAACTACTAACTTGTACCTCTTAACCCCTTCTCCCCTTTACCCATTCCCCAAACTGCCCACATCTGGCAATCATCAAAATGCTTTCTGTATCTATGACCTTGTTTCTGTTTTGTTTGTTTGTTTATCCTTTTCTCTAGCTTACACATATAAATGAAATCATATGACACTTGTCGCTCTCTGTCTAATTTACTCCTCTCATCATAATACCCTCTAGGTCCATCCATATTGTTGCAGATGGCAAGATTTCATTCGTTTTTTAGGGCTGAGTAATATTCCATTGTATTTATGTACCACTTCTGTATCCATTCATCTACTGATGGACACTTAATTACCTTCCATATCTTGGCTACTGTATATAATGCTGCAATGATTATATGGATCCATACGACTTTTCAAATTAGTGTTTTGGATTTCTTCAGATAAATATGCAGAAGTGAAATTACTGGGTAGTTGTTTGTCTCATTATAGCCTTTGTTTTAGTCTATTTTGTCCAATAGAATATTGTTACCCCAGGTTTTTACTTTTGTTTCAATCTTCATGAAATATTTTTTTCCATCTCTTTACTTTTAGTCTGTGCATGTCCTTCAAACTGAAGTGAGTCTCTTGTAGGCAAAATATGTAAGGGTCTTATCTTATTATCCATTCAGTAATCCTATTCTCTTGATTGGAGCATTTAATCCATTTACATTTAAAGTAACTGTTGATAGAGATGTAGTTATTGCCAGTTACTTATTCATATTTTTTTCTTCTTCTTCTTCTTCTCCTTCTCCTTCTCCTTCTTGTTAAAGAAGTCCCTTTAAAATTTCATGTAATACTGGTTTGGTGGTGATGAACTCCTTTAGCTTGTCTGGGGAGCTCTTTATCTGTCCTTTGATTCCACATGATATTAATAGCTTTGCTGGGTAAAGTAATCTTAGTTGTACGTCCTTGCTTTTCATTACTTCCAATATTTGTGCCAATCCCTTTTGGCCTATAAAGTTTCCGTGGAGAAATCAGCTGACAGTCTTATGGGAGCTCCCCTGTAGTTAACTAACTGCTTTTCTCTCGCTGCTTTTAAGATTCTGTCTTTGTCTTTAACCCTTGGCATTTTAATTATGATGTGTCTTGATGCGGGCCTCTTTGGGTTCATCTTGTTTGGGACTCTCTGTGCTTCCTGAGCTTGTACATCTAGAAAATTTTCCATCATTACTTCTTCAAATAGTTTTTCAATTACTCGTGCTCTCTCTTTTCCTTCTGGTACCCCTATGATGCAAATGTTGGTACGCTTGATGTTGTCTCAGAGGCCCCTTAAAGTATTCTCATCTTTTTTTATTATTATTCTTTTTTTTCTTTTTGCTGTTTCTGCTACCTTATTTTCCAACTCATAGATTCGATACTCTGCCTCATTGAATCTACTGTTGATTTCCTTTAATATATTCTTTATTGCTGACTGGTTTATTTTCATATTTTCTACCTCCATTTTCATGTTTCCTAAGCAGTGTTATGGACTCTGTATCTAGTAGATTGCTTATCTCCATTTTGTTGAATGCTTTTTCTGGAGCTTTGTTCTGATCTTGCTTTTTGCACATGTTTCTTAGTCTCTTCGTTTTGGCTTCCTCCCTGTGTTTGTTTCTATATATTAGGTAGAGTGCTATGTCTACTGGTCTTGGTAAAGTGACCTTATGTAGTAGGTGTCCTGTGGGGCCCAGTGGCACAGTCTCGCTGGGCAACTGAGCCAATTGCTCCAGGTGTGTCCTTTGTGTGGGCTGTGTGTGCCCTCCTCATGTACTTGAGCCTTGATTGCTGCTGGCATGTCATTGGGAAGGTTTGACCCTCAGGCTGATTGGTTGTGGGGACTGGCCATGACTACATTGGAGGAGCTATTGTGCAGGGGCTGACCCTATGGAGCAGGATTTGCTTTAGTGGGGCTTTGGTGCCTGCTGAGTCTTCCCTTTGAATGCATCACTCATGGAAGGAGGTTTGGTAGTGCTCTTGTGTGATCTGAAGATGGCCACCAAGTGTGTTAATTTTTGGGCCTCTGGCGCAGTCCAAGGTCAGCCTCTGCCTATGCCCTGCCCAGGGCCAATTGGTATGAACTCCAAAGTGACATGCAGATGGCTGTCATTTGTGCTGGGCTTGGAGATGCCTAGAAGAGGCTAAACTGTGAAGTGAAGCCAGCTGCCTCGACTGTAAGACTTGGGCCTGCTTAGCAAGAGGTATGGGGTATGCTGAGGCCAAATGCTGCTTGTTAGTGGGTTGTGAACCTTTGAGAGATTTTAGGAAAGTCCACAGGCCATTTGTATGGAAAAGCCACTGGAAGTGGCTTGGGTGGGTCTACAAGTTGAGTGGGGCAGGGTCTCATGGAATCACCAGGGTGGGATGAATGGTGTTAGCCAGGTTAATGGAGACTCAGACATGGCGTCCACCTGTGCATGCAGGCTGGGTGCAGAAAGGGCTCAACAGAGGAACTATGGCTCTGCCAATGCTTCTGTCTGGAAGAACGCTGCCCTTCCAGGCTTTGCTCTCAAGCCAGACAATTCAGTTCCTCCCTTATGTCCCTGGTGCCTTTTGAGCTGTTGCCTCAGCACTGGAGCTCAGAACAAGTAAGTTTGTCAGCAAATAAGTTTTGTGTGGGCCCTTTAAGAGGAAATACTGGGACTCCAGCAGCCCTCTGTGTCATTCAGCCACAATCTCTTCTGGTTTTCACAGTCAGAATTTATGGGGACTTCTCTTCCCAGGACTGGAACCCTGGGCTGGGGAGCCTGGTGTGGGGTTGGGACCCCTCGCTCTTCTAGGGGGACCTCCAGAACCAACATACCCATCACAATTTTCAACTTCCACATGTGGGTGTGGGACTGTCCCATTTTTATATCTCTGCTACTCCTACCAGTCTTGACGTGGCTTTCTCTGTATGTCCTTAGTTATAGAACTTCTGTTCAGCTAGACTTTAAGTGATTCTTCAGTAATGGTTGTTCTATAGTATAGTTTCAATTTTGAGGTGATTGTGGGAGGAGGTGAGCACAGCATTTACCTACTCCACCATCTTGACTGGAAGCCACAAGAAACATGAATTTTAAAAGGCACTTCCAAATAGTTATTTTATGAAACCTGGACAGCTTATTTTCTATTTTTCAAGCTTATGGAAAGCAGGATTTTTTTTTTACATTGAGTATTTATTGAGCCCATTCTTTTTAATAGACTCTATGTTAGGCACTAGAAGCACAATAGGAAATAGGACACTATCCCTGTTCCTGCATAGGTCCCTGCTGAGTAAGAGATACTAGCATGTAAAGAACTAATTACATAATAAGTAGAGTCATAAACTGTGTACTGCAGGGGGGAATAAGAAGAGAATAACAAACAGCCCTTAGGGAAGTTAGGAAAGATGAGTATAATGGATGCTGCCATCCTCACCCCCTCAACCAGGCCCTGCTCACCCCACCAGGACTTGAGCACTGATTGATGCTAAGGGACCACACCCCCTTGTACTAATTCAGGACTACTCTGCTCCTTTATCCCACTTCTGAGCTCCCTGTAAGAGTAGCTAGGGCCTTTGTTGTGACTCCATCTGCAATTCACCTTCCCCTTTCTAACCCAGGAGTAAGCAAAATTTTTCTGAAAATGCTGTTGAGTGGATGTTTTAGGCTTTGCAGACCACATAGGTGAGTCTCTGTGAGGTATTATTTTTTTATTTTACTGTTTTTCAGACCTTTAAAAATGTAAACACATTCTTACTGAGTTTAGGGCCACATACAAACACGCAGTGGACCAGATGTGGTTTGCTTAACCTTCTTTTACCAAAACTGCTTTCCTCACCTGCTCCCCACAGGGGTTCATTCCAAGAGGACTCCTGGGGAAACTGACTATGACAGCTTGGTAAAAGAAGTAATTGAGACTGAAAGACTTAACAAGATTTTGCTAGACAAAGGTGGTGACAATGTTGAGTTTACCTAAGCTATATGGCCTTAGAAAATAAAAATGGTTAATCCTCCCAACCTTTTGTTTTCAAAAACCCTTGCCTCTTGTGTTCCAAAAAAGGTTTACTGCAAAGAACCACACATTTCATAAATGACTGGCTGAACTGTTTGTCCCCCCTAAAGTAGCTCGATACAGAAGAAAACATTTCTTGTTCATCTGATTGACTGAGACTTGCACTGATTATAAAAACCAATCTCAACTATAAAATCATTCCACATATAACTTGTCTATTCTTCCCTATGAAATCTAAGGCAAAACCACTCTACCAAGATACTCTGATCCTCACATCTGGGATGCTCTCCCGATTGCAATATTCTGGATAAAATCAATCTCCTTAGTTGTTCTTGGATTTTTTTTTTATTGATTTTTTTTGCCATTCATTGTGAGAAGATGACTGCCAGCACCAGAAAATGTACAAAGGCACCAAAGTATAAAAGGACCTGGTATTGTTGAATATACACTAGGAAGTTTGATGTGATGGGAATACAGAGTTATGGTTGGTCAGTAGAGGAAGCTACAGCAGTAACTGGTATAAACTGAAAGGCCTTGCATATTAAACCAAGCATTTGATCCTTCATTTAGGAAAATACCTGAGGCCTTTGTACAGTCTCCTCTTGGAGATAAAAAGGCTTGGCCACTAACCAGGGTAAACTATTTCAAGCAAAGGACAAAAATACAGACTTTAAAAGTAATCATCAAGAGTGCGTGGTCCCTAAAGCACAGGTCATCAGCTGACAAACCTTTTTTTCTTTTTTTAAGCTTTTTTATTTATTTAAGTGTTTTTTTCCAGGATCCATCAGCTCCAAGTCAAGTAGTTGTTTCAATCTAGTTGTGGAGGGCACAGCTCAAGTGGCCCATGCAGGGATCAAACTGGCAACCTTGTTGTTAAGAGCACCGCGCTCTAACCAATTAAGCTAAACAGCCTCTCAAGCTGACAAATCTTTAAAAACCCTCAAAAGAATTTTAGAGAACTGTATGTCCACTGTATGTACATTTGTAAGTTACATAAGGTTTATTTTAATAAAAAGTTTAAATGGTCGCATGTTAATTTCAGACATATTGTAAATACTGACATTTTGAAGTAAAATATTCATATCAAGTTTTTAAAAGTATCCAGCAGAATCTACATAACCTAGATATATCTATTTTAAAAATTATTAAAACAAATGTTTTCCTAATTTTATATAGTTCTTTTTCCTTTATCTCCTTGAACTTTTCCATGTCATTTCACCAACAAATTTTATCCTAATGTAATATATTTTTATACTGGAAGTAAAAGTCTTTCATGCTGGAAGGTATAATACATATCTGTTACAAAAATATGTATATAATTTTTTCCTATGCCCATAGGGTCTAAGAATTTAATTTTTTCTTTCTTCTATTAATAATTGTTCAAAACAACATAATTATATTACAAATTTGATACCTAGTTATTAAAGATTTTTTAAAAATTTATTGCAAATGTACGTCATGATGATATGGTCTGAGATAATTTATTTCCAATTAACTTAAATATCTGTGAATGAATATTACTTCTATAAAGAGAGCAGGTTCAGCATCAATCTATTTTTTGTTTTTTATTTCATAAAGATAAGCAATGAGCAAACTTGATCTGACACATAAGTGGATAGGAGTGACAAGAGTTTTCTCATAACAATGTCACTCTGGTCTTTAAAATCTTCTGAGGTTTACACCAAAATTCATACAGTAATCTAGTATCAAAAACTATTGCTAATGATATCAATTCACAACTTGTCAGGTAGCCCTTCTATTGTATTGAAAGCAAAGAATTAGAAACTAATTATATGCAAAGGGCTTTGTTAGAGTCACTAACATTCTCAGCTTCTGGGAAGAGCACAAAAGTTTTGCCAAGACTCATCCAGTGACTAGCCTTATGCCTGTAACTCTTTGACTTAAAGGCATTTTATTTAATCTGATATACTCAGACAAGGAGGAGAAAATAGAATATTAAATTAAATACACCTTTGTTAATGCAATAATCCTTTTTTAATAGTTGTTTTCAGGAGTTGCGGTGTTAACTCATTTAATTAGTGGAAAACGTCCAGCATATAACCTAATTAGCAAAACCAACCCTCATTGTCACACCAATCAGCCAAATCAGAAAAAAAAAAAAGAAAAATGGACTTCAAAATTTCACTTACAATGAAAGTGTTAATACATATTTTTAGAGATATAATAATCATTGTGAAATAAATGAGGAAGCCTATCTTGTAATCTTGTTTTAAGACTAAAATTTGTCATGTTTAATATAATTGAATTTGTCCATATTCTAAGTTGAAAGCATTATAAAATGCCATTTTTATTTCTTAATTTGCAAGACTGTTATATGTAAAATTAGGAGTTATTTATGAAGTGAGGAGTATGATATCTAGCACAGTATTTCTTTGGTAAATGTGTACGTGCATGTATTACACTCTCACTCTGGTGTTCAGCTTTGGTGTATAATTAAGAACCACGTATAAAATATAATAAATCCAGAATCAAAATTCCCTATGTATTTAGTGAAAGAAATGATGTGTACTGCTAAAAATTACTTAGTCCAAAAATCAGCATACAGTTTTATTTTTTGTAACAGGAAGTAGAAATTATTAAATATTTTATTGATGAAAAAGATTAGACTGACTGAAATTGAAATATTTATAAAATAATTTGAGAAAATAAGTTTAACTACATTAACAATTAATGAATTCCAGTCTTAAAGAAGTCACTTGAAACATTCATTTATAGTTTTCATCCAGTAGCTTAAAAAATTTCGTATTGTCAGAATACTTTCCAGTTACATGTAAAAGCATTGACAACCTAATTTTCAATACTGTGGCTCTTCATTTCAAGCCAGTAACATGGTTTAAGGATGACAACTGGCCCAAGGCAATAGAAGAGGTGAAGAGGCACTATTCCACTCTCCAATGTATTTGAATTCAGAACATGACGACACTCAACCAATAGTCAAACATCCTTAGCACCCTAGAACTTGGTACACCCTGGGAAAACATAACATAGTAAGTTTTAGGTGAGGGATATGCCTTTGATTTATAGAGTGGAGGTAAAGTTATTATAATATGAAAAGGAAGGTGACAGAAGAGAATTTACTTGAACATTCAGGAGATTTCTCAGCAGAGTTATTTTAGGAAAAGTACACGTGGAAATTGAAAACCAAAAAAACCACTTCCTTAACTTTCTTTGCAAACTCCCAAAGATACACATAACCCAGTTGGAAAACTGCCATCATAAGGTTTGTGCTGTCTAGTTCTAGGATGCTAGAAATATAATAGGATTCTAGCTAATAATAAGAAAATGAACAGAAACATGAGATATCTAGCAAAGTTTTTGCCTTACCCTATATCACAGAGATTTTGCACACTTACTTCTTTATATTTCTATTAAAGAATAGAAGGAGTCTACCTCTTTATGTCCCAAACAAAAAAGGAAAAGTTGTAATTGGAGGCCATTACTCCCAATCATCTCAGGTATAAAAGAGAGAGTCACCTCCCCCTCAGGTAAGCAGTGCTTAATCTGATCCACAGAGTTTGCCTCTTAAGACAGGGAGGATGAGATGGGGCGGGGGTACAAGAGTCACTGGGGACAGGCCTACTGGGCTGAGCAGGGGGAACATCTTCACTGTTCAATCATTCAAAATAACTCCAAGAAAAATAAACTTTACCACTGTGGAGCTGAAAAACCAGTACAAGCAATATCTGTGTATGACTTAATAGTTTTACAGAAAAATACAAGGGACTTTACTGAAAAACTCATTAAGCTGATGTCTGCTTCCTAGACTTCTGAGTATTACGCTGACTGTCCTATCATGGGTCCTACTGATTCAGTTAGGACCTACAAATTAGAAGAGAATCCCTCTTTGGCTAACAATAATATAAATTAGGTGATAAGTAATTGTACATTTTTTAAATTGTCATATATATGAAATATATAGTTTCACTTTTTGAAACCTAAATACTTCTGTATTCTTCATGTTTATTATGATTTTTTTTAAAAATGAACAGAAAGAAAAAGAAGAAAAGTCTTTCTAAAGAAAGCCTAGGAGAAAAATTGCTTGAGTGCTTTAATTTGCATTTTAAAAATTAATCTTGTAACATCTTATACAAAATTTTATAATTGGTTCTATAGTTAATTAAAATTTCATTAGTGAGCAGATATGAAAAGCACAGCTTATTTGAAGTATTTATTATTCCTTCTTGGATTGCTAATGAATTAAAGCCTCAAGTGCATCTATATTAAAGTCACCTTCCTGCTCATGCTCTACGCTCTCAGAAAGTAATATGTTAAAACCAAGAGGGCTTCATATATTTGCTGCTACAATTTTTCCTGCTTTACCTGGGAATGTCAATTTATTCCATAGCACTTTCTGAAAAGTTAACTAGTTTCAACTAACATAGTCTTTTCCAGTCCAGTTACTTTAATAATTAAGATGCTACTTGAAGTTCATTTTTATTTAAGCATATTATAACTTTGTCAACATTTTTCTCTCCATCAAAAAGTCGCTTTGAAGTCATATCAACATATTAACTGTTCTAATCTGTAGACTCTTCATGAAATAAGATGCTATTTCACCCTCTGGAGTTTGATTAGTATTCCTTAATCTATTTAAGACAGATTTAAAGAATCCAATCATTGATACACATATCCATCTTTTTGAAGATGCTTGGGATATTTCTTAATTACAAATGGCCTACTATGAACTTGATTAAATTATCTACAAAGTAAAATGGATATGTACAGATATTTGTATTAGTACTGAAAATTATTAAGATCTATTTCTGTATTCAGAGAACCATGAAAAATATTCCTTAAAGGCTTAAAATACTTTCCATTATGAAAATTTATCACTTAATTTAGTACAAGCCAATTAAAGAAAACTATTATAATTATGAACAGCAGAGCAGACTCACTACTACAAATATATATTTTCCCACTGCTATATATACCAAGGTGAATTTATCCCACCTAAAGTCAGAGTAAGGTGTTTTAATGAAGGGTATGAAGTTTTTGTAATTCTTTTCTTTCCACAACCAACAACTATGTGGGCCCCAAATCCTAAATTCATTTAAGGGACAGATACGAAGGACAGAAAGAGGAAGACCCTAACCCCACTCAACCTCTATATTAGGACTAACCACATGAAATTTCTGATATTCAACCATTGTGGAGGTACAAAATTGGAGATTTCACACAGCTCAGCCTATAATATCAATGTTCATTTTCCACCCAGTTTTTCTATGGTTTTAGACTGTGTTCCCCATAGAGAAATTCTGTGGAAGTGATTACACTGCTACTTAAGAGACATGACATGTCTAGTGCCACGTGAGGAGGAAACCTGATGGGTAGGACTCTAATACTTGGTCATTGATTCAACCAGACAAGCTCTGCTTTGTTGTTGTTTTTGTTATTTTGGTTTGGTTTTTTTATATAATGGGGTTCCCAATAAACATTGTTCAAAAAAAAAAAAAATCCACATTTCTAAAATAATAATAATAATAATAATAATAATAATTTTGAAAAACCACAGACACATTTCAGTATAACAAAAAGAGTGAAATAATAGTATTATAAAAATGCCAAGTCGATCTCATCCAATACCCTAAATGTATAGAAGACACTGAGACATGACATGCTTTCCCCAGGGCCATAGTGCTACTCAATAGCAAAACTACTGCAGAAGTCAACTCACTTCACTTCAAGTTCAGTGTTCTTTCTCTTCAACATACCATTTGATAGTAGTATTACTGACTCATAATTACATAAACAAAGCTTCCGTTTCCTAGGCTATACCTCTGTAGTCCTTCATCTACGCTTTTGTGCTATGCTATCTAGACACTATCTTCTATTTTCTTCTACTGGTATTTCAGTTTTTTAAGTGGTACCCAGAATAGAACATTATATACCCTGATATATTTTGACAACTGTCAAGTACAGTGACAGTGGGACCACGGGACCACGCACCCATTTGTTTTAGGCACTATAGTTATCTTAGTACAACATTTCATTAGTCATTTTATGATGAAAGATAAAAGTGTCAGATTCTACTTTCAGAATGGTCCCCAAGTTTCTGCCACTTCAAGAATTAAAGGAATAAAGGCTAGAAATGTCACCTCAGAGCCAGGAAAAGAAAACCATAATGAGAATAAAATGGAGCATTCTGCATAGAGAAATGGACTGTATCATCACAACAAAGCTCTTTTAGAACTCCTAGTTATCTGTAAAGCACAGCACCCCTAGTTATCTGTAAAATGCAGTGCGAAAGACAGAAATAGAAGATCATTTCCTTAAAGGAAGAAAACACTCTTGTTTAGTACTTCTAAGAGTAACTCTTTATGGGGGAAAAGGTACCATCTTTAGCTAAGCAGACTACTCTCAGGACGGGGGAAAACAAGTGATAAACTGTTTTTAAGTCTATAAGATATGGAATTAGAGAAACCCTCTGACCACCCAATCTCACCATTTGCAATAATAAATACTTTGTAAGTCTTAAAGTCAAGATTTTCAAAAGCAAATCAAGGCCAGATCTTACTATCTGCCCCCAAAGAATGAAGGGGACTATTTTAAAACACAAAATATTAATAACTTTACATGTGACCATGCAGCTACTATAAAAATTTGGAGAAGAATGTATGCAATGCTAAAATAAAAAATGGAGCAATCACAAAACGTATCCAAGCATGTAAATCTGTTCTATAAAGAGAGATTATTTTAAGACCTAGAGAACCTAAACAATCTACCAATGACGTCAAAGTACGCTTAACAGTTTTCAGCAAGGTACATTTCAATAAGAAATTTAAATTAAGTTACACACAACTTCTTCTGATTAGATAGTGTGATGATATACGTAGTCTCTCCTTATCCATAGGGATATGTTCCAAGAATCCCACTGGATGCCTGAAACCCACATAGTACTAAACCATACATATGCTATGATATTCCTATCCATACATACCTACGATAAACTTTAATATAACATTAAACACAATAAGAGATTAACAATAATAACTAATAAAATAGAACAATTATAACCATATACTGTAATAAATTATGTGAATGTGGTATCAAAATATCTTATTGTACTATATTCACCTTTTCATTTAAAGGAAGCACTTGATGGCTTCTCTTTGGCCTATCGAAACAGCTAGCATCAATACTCTTGCACTTGCAAGCCATTATTAAGTAAAATAAGAGTTACTTGAATATATGCACTGCGATACCATGACAGTTGATCAGATAACCAAGACAGCTGCTAAAGTGACCCACGGGCAGGAAGCGTCCACAGCATGGAGACGCTGGACAAAGGGTTGATTCACGTCCCGAGTGGGACAGAGCAGGATGCATGAGATTTCATCATGCTATTCAGAACAGCACACAACTTAAAAGTTATGAATTGGTTATTTCTGGAATTTTCCATTTGTTTCTGGACCATGGGTGACTGAGGGATACCAAAGCCACAGAAAGCAAAACAGCAGATAAAGGTAAACTACTGTATGGTTAAACATTTAACAACCTGAATTTTATTTTGCCAATTTGTGTGAAATTGGTATCAAACTGATTTTTTTTTTTCCTCCAACAGTGTAAATGCCATTTGGGTGAATATCCTTGTCTATCCCATTAATCAATGGACCCTCTTTATTAAATCCTCACATATACTTGTGTCTGTTTCCATCTTTCTGTTTTCTTTCCCTTAAATCATTACCACATGTTTTCAAATATGTCACTTTAGTATATTATCATAAGTCTTGTTAGTTAAAAAGATCTTGACCATTCTCACCTGGATATTTCCCTCTAAACTAATGTCAGAATTTTTGTCAAGTTCCCCTTAAAAAATATTTTTTCAATTTGATTTGGAGTCTGTTAAACCTATCATTGAATTTGGGGAAAGTTAACAGTCATTCTGAAATTTTTGAGCCCTCATAATTTTCAAGACACTGTGTAAAAAGCTTTACAAAAATTTGTGACTTAATATACTCACAAGAATCCTAGAAAGGATCATGATTCTCCCTAATTTATAGATAGTGAAGCTGAATCTTTAGAACTTTAAGCAGCTAGTAAATGGAGGAGCCAGAACCCAAGCCTGGGCCAGTTTGATTCCCAGCCCATGATATTAATCATTCTCATCAAATATTACAATGTGTATCTCCATCCATTCAAGTATCCTTACATATACAACGTAAAATGTTATAGTTTTCTTTATATTTCTTTACATTTTCTAAGCTAATTCCTAATGTTACAATTTGTTCTGTTACAATTGTGAATGCAAGTTCTCTATTTCATCTAAATAGTCATTATATTGTTAATAATTATTGATTTTGTATAATTTTCTTGAGTCCAGTTACTTTAGTGAGATTACTTAATCCTAGGATATCTACATTAAAAATTGATAACATCTGCAAATAATAATAATTTGTCTCATTCTTCCAAAAACATTCTAGCTTTTATTGCTTCATGTCTAGTTACATTGACCTTCTGGAGTACTATTAAATACTATAGTGTGAAAAATAACTCAGTAGTAAGAAAAGGTCTTTTGTTTCACCATTAAGGATGATGTAGCTCTTAGTTTGAGACAATATTTAGTAATTATTTTCTTAAGTATTGATTTTTTAAATCATAAATACATTAGATTTTATTAAATACTTTTTTAGTACATTACGATTATTTTTTCCTTATTTAATCTATTGATATAAAATAAATGCATTAATATCAAATCATTCTTGCATTTTTTAATGCAAACTACTCACGGTGGAGTGTTTTACACCATGGTGGAGTATGTCAATTTATTAATATTTCCTTTAGAATTTTCTTTTTAAAGAAAGACAAGTTTAATTTGTAATTCTGTAATGTACTATCTTTTTCAGGTTTTGGTATCATACATGATACTTTATTAAATAATTTGCCTGTTATACCAATATGAATACCAGCAAGAAACAAATATCATATAGTCAAATTAAGATAATTGCAAAGATTAATGGAGTTAAGATGTACAGAGAGGTGTTCAGAAAGTAGAGATACCAGAAGCTATACTGTACCTTAGAGCTGATAACACACCTAGATCTGAAGAAAAAACTGAATACACCTAGATGCTGGGAGTAGTAGTTACCAGCACCTGGAATGAGTGAATAACTTGGAAATGGTCACCTTGAGAAAACATATGATCTTCAATTGGGGTTTCAAACAGGTAACTCCTCAGGAAGAGTCAAGAGAATCAATACTTCACCCTTCCTTCCTTCCCTCCCTCCTGTCTCCTGCTGGGTTTCCCATTTGGCTAGACCCAGTTCAAAAGCAGAGGACAGGGTGTCTGATGTACTTACTGCCTCTGGTGCAGAGGGCAGGGTGGAATAGGGGAGGGGGCGCATGAAGGACATGGCCCACACAGTGGGATCAGTGCTCTAGAGCAAAGCATAGACTGTTGCCATGAGCTACTCCTTCAAAATTTAAAGGAACAATTTTCAAAGACTTTGTGACTCCTGAGCATATATTTTTAGATAATTGGCCTGTTTTTAAATTCCTTTCCTAACAATTACATTAGAAAGGTTTTCTACATCTTAAGTAAACTTTAATACTTTTTCTTCAGGAAGTTATTCCTGTCACTGAAATGTTCAAGTTGTATGCTTTAATAAGCATCAAATCTCTTATGATTTTTATCTACTTGTCATTTATTGTAAATCCTCTCTCAGTTCGAGCTGAGTTTGTATATTCTTTTTATATTTTTCATTGGTTTGGCTTACTTTTAAAAACTAGTTCTTGTATATATTCATCAATATACAATCATATTGACTGTCCTTTTTTAATTCTATCTTATTTTTAATTATCTCTTTTCTTTTTTTTTCTAACATGTAATACATAATCTCCTTCCACTTGGATTTCTTAAATTTATTTTTTTGTTTCATTTCTATCTTTTTGAGTTGAATTCTTGATTTTTTTTTTTTTTTAAATATGTGAAGGTGTTTACTTCTGAGTATATTTTTGGCCAAATTACGTAAGTCTTGATATAATTTATATTTATTTTTTCTTTACTAAGCTGTAGAATTATTTCCTCTTTGATCCTATAGTAATTTGTGTGGATGTTTTAAATATCCAAGTGATTGAAGAATTGTTTTATTAAAATTGTGCTATTAATTCAAGTTTTATTTTAGGTAAGAAGAATATGGCTTACGTGGTCCCTACATTCCAAAAGGCAACCATTACACTGCATTTAATACTTATCATTTCTACTTTTAAAAAGTGTTATGGTATTGGTGTATATTCTGTGTGTCCATTAAAAAAATATACTGTTGTATGTTTGTCAATTTATATAGGTGGTGCCATACTGTGTCCTTCTGGAACTTGTTCTTTTTTAGGTAAATTTTCTATTTTTTAGATCCAGACATGGCTGCATATAATCAATCATAGGCTATTCATTTGAACTGTTATAGAACTTTATGCTGCATGTATAGTCCACAGCTCATGCATCTATTCTGTAGATGAACAATTATGTTTTTTTCCAGTTTTCTGCAAGTATGAACAGTATTATAATAAATATTCTTGTGTGGATCTCCTTGTGCACATGAGGAAGAATTTTTATAAGGCACTTAGGACCGATTTTGCCCAATGTTAGGTTATGCACATCTTCAACTTGGCAAGCAACTGCTAATTATGTTCCAAATTGATAACAATTTCTGTATACTTTCTACTTTTGCAATGTATTCAGGTTTATTTTGGCCTTTAAGATTTTATGTTAATAAATGACCCTTTAACACTTGAAAAACAAAAAAAGATTTTCTGTTTGTAGATTATAAAGTTATGTACCAAACTATTAATTCAAAATTATTAACCAGATTATTCAAGTATTATCTAAGTTTTCTGTCTTCTTGCTCTAGCATAGATATATGAAGAAGTGTTAAAATCTCCCACTATACTTTTCGTGCATTTCATTTTATATTTCTAACAGATCTTGATCTCTAAATTGTAAAATTTTATTGTTTCAAGATTTGTTTGTCTCAATTATGTATTGTAGCTTTCAACATTTTGAAATAACTGTCTTGTTCAAAGTGTTTACTTCTGTCTTTATTTTTTCCAATTTGGTGTGAATAATGCCATCCTTGCTTTTTCAAATTTTTAAAAACTTTTCCTACATATTTGATCTTGTTTCTTTTTATCACGGTATACTCTTGTGTAAAGCCTGATCCTTAGTTTGAAAAAAGGAAAAAGCCATTAGATGGAATTCATTTGTTACTATGGAGATTTAACCCATTTAATTAAATATCATGACTGTTAGGTTTGCTTTAGCTTCCTACACTTATTTCATGCATTCTATTTGTGATTGTCTTCACTATTCTGCTATTACTGTTTTAAAAAATTCAAGGGAAAGAATCAAACTTGTTTCTACTAGTGAATCCCATAGTTTTGCAATGACCTATGTTAAATTAACTACTACATTCAGTAACAGAGCAATATTATTTTACTTCCTTTTTTGAAAAGCAGGAGTTCCTACTCTTGATCTACATGTATCTTTCCAATCCTTGTAGATTTAATATTATTATAATAATAATGATAACAATAATAGCTAAATTTATTGAGTACTTACCATGTTCCAGTCACTGTTTTAAGCACCGTCTATATTAATTCATTTCACCCTCACTACAACCCTATGAGTAGTACTCTTGTCCCCAACTACAGATACAAATATTAAGGTGCTGAAAGTTTAACTTGCCAATGGTCATCAAATTTTTTTGTGGTGGAGCTGGACTTTGAACCCAGGAGCTCTACTACTACACTAAAGTACTGCATTAAAACACTTTCTCTGAAATTTAATAATACATTCTTTGGTTTTATTATATAGATTATAACCTTAAAACACTGGGTTTGATTTGTAATGTATTTAAATAAGTATTAAAATCTTGGTCTAGCACCTCCTTCGTATTTTTATTCAAATATCATCTTAGCCCCAATAATTATATTTAAAATTACTTCATATACAGTATTCCATACACTCCTGTTCTATCCCACTTCCTGATTTAGTTTTTTCATTATACTTATCACCACCCAGCAGAGTGTATAGTACATTTATTTATTTTGCTTATTTGTCTCTCTTCTCCACTAGAATGTCAACTCTACAGTGAAGATCTGTTTATAGCTATCTCCCCAGCACCTAGAATAGCAATCAAGACATAATAATCATTCAATAAATATTAGTAGAGTGAAAGAGTAAATGAAAAAATCATTTGACTTTAGTGGTCACTACTAGTTCTTTCCAATTGCTACTTCATCATTGCTGAGTTCTTGTCTTTGACTCATTTTTCATTTTTTCATGCATATCTGAAAACTTCCTGTGTCCTCGCCCACGAATAGAAAATTGCCTGGTATTTAATTCAAACAATTTCCCCCAGAATTCTGTAAGTTTCCTGCATTATCCTACAATAGTCACTGGCACAAAAAATATTCCTGAGGACAATTTGATTTTTATCTCCTCATATGTAATCTGAGATTTTATTTCTAATTACTTATTTCAATGGGAATTTTGGAGATAAGGATGTATATTCTAATATCAATATCTTACTTTGAAATTTCTCAAAAACAGTGTGAAATAAAATGCAGTTTGAAAAGTTTAATGTCCACTGAGATATCATGTAAATGAAAAAAGAAAGCAAAGAATGACATCATTAAATTTTAATTTATAAACAGATAATGAATAATGCAATTGAATGAAGTAAAAAAAAATAACTATTAGGTAAGGAAGCTAAATTTTCCTGTAAAATGGAATTAGCCTTAATTAAATTTTAAAAAATTTAACAAGCTTATAAGAGTTACACCTAAGTCAAAAAATATTTACAACCTAAAAGTTAGGGCATAGTCTCTGTATCACTCCTTTGTGACTATAGATCAGTTTATCATTTTATCCACATAGGTATTACAATGGAACAGTAATTGACAGAAAGACAACAAAAGACATGGTTAAACTTTATAGCAGGTGCCTATAGTGGCAAAGATATTGAAACTTGATTGCACAAAGATGGCTACCAAAGTAGGACATAAGGTAGCACTCTCTCAGTTGGTAGTACAGTTTCCTGAATGTGTTAGTTTCTTATTGCTGCTGTAAAAAAATTACCACAAACTTAGTGCCTTATGAAGAACTGACTCTGGATGGTGAACATACAATGTGATATATAGATGATGCATTACAGAATTGTACACCTGAAACCTGTGTAACTTGACTAAGCACTGTCACCCCAATAAACTTTAATTAAAGAAAAAAAAAAAGCAAACAAACAAAAAACAAACAAACAAACAAACAAAAAATGGCATACGTTGATTATCTTCCAGTTCTGGAAGTCAGAAGTCTAATAAAACAGGTTGGCAGGGCTATGCTCCTTCTAGAGGCTCTATGGAAGAATCTGTTTCCTTGCCTTTCCCAGGTTTTAGAGGCCACCTACACTCTTTGGGTCATGGCTCCACACATTGCTCTATCATCACATCTCCTTCTCAGGCTCTGATCCTCCTGCCTCCCTCTTATAAAGACTCGTCCCTCTTATTGGGCCCACCAGGAGAATCCAGGACAATGCCTCCATTTTAAGATAGTTAATCACATCTGTAAAGTCCTTTTTGCCATATAAGGAAACGGACCCACAAGTTTTGGGGATTAGGACATATACTGAGTCCCCCAAAGTCCTTTTGTCCCATTTAAGATTGGAGACAAAACAGTATATTCATGATAATAATCTAGCAGAAAGGAAAAAGTGATAATGCCAGAGAAAGAGGATAAAATAACAAAATCCTTAAGAAATGAGAAGAAATAACATCCATAGGTACTTCTCCCATTTTAGGAGTACTTGGCACATTTTAGGGGCTTCATAGATGTTTGTAGACACTCTAAATACATGCTATTCTGAAGCTAAAGTATTTATTTGGAAGATACTAAATGGCAGAAACGTGTGCTGCATTTCAATATTCAGAGCAAAATTAGACAAAAACTGTTATCCAATAATAAAGAATTTAAAATACTACTTAAAAATTTTATTTAAGGGAGAAATAGATTATCAAAATATCTGAATAAAAATATAAGACATCAAAATTCACAAGATATTGCTAAAGTAATATTTAAAATAAAATATACTTTGGTGAATATATATGTTAGCTGACATCATCCTAAGACTTGGGAAAGAAACAAATTATTAAGCCAAATAAAGCTGAAGAAGAGAAATGATGCAACAAAGAGCAAAAACAAGAATGCTTAAGAAAGAGAGACAAAAATTCAGTAAAACTTGATCACCAGAAATAATAATTAAATAGGAGAAACAGATTAAAGCAGCTGGCTTCAATTCAATCACTCCCTTCATGGGGTGGAAGAACCACCCGGGCAAAAGGCAAGTGACCTCCTTGTCAACGAAACCTCCAGATAAACAGACTGGGGATATCTGTTAGGGAAAAGAGAACTTATTTCTGAAAAGCCTTCAACAGGAAGTCTCCAGTTAAAGATTATCTATTGTAAATAGAATGTCACATGAGCTATTCACCCAGGATATAAAATAGACATGTTTCATTACTGACATGCTCTCACTGTGTGCAGTGCTGCCATCAGCATCACAAACAGATCTATCTATTCCAGGTATGAAGGGCATATTCAACACACGAAGAACTTTTCTCCATTGCATCTGAACCTCTTGACTGCCTATAGCCTTGGCCTTATTTTCTAAAGTTTGGTACTAGATAAGCTTTATGTCCCATGTGTGTCTAGTTTTTCAATCCAATCCTCTGTGTTGGTAGTTTATTAACCAACAGAAAAACCGAACATCATTGATAAATAATTGGCTCAATTTTTTAAAATTTAATAAATTATATTTTAAAAGAATGCTTAATTTAAATATTCTCCAAAATTCTCAACTATAACATTCATTCAACTAGAGAACAAAGAAGCATTGATAACTATTTACAAAAATAGAATATATTCATACGAATGTAACAAAAAAGCCTCACATTAATAAAACTCAACAAGACCAAAAAAAAGTCACTACATAATAAGAGTATTCCATTGTCACATATTCTTATAGAACTTTGTAAAGATATTAAAGAATAATACATAGATAATATAATAACTGTCCAGAAATATTTAAAATTAAAACATAGCCAAAACATATCTATAATGCAAAAACGATTTCGATTCCAAAATCTAAAAAGAAAATACCAAAAAAGATTAAGCTAGGCCAATCTCAATTATGAAAAGATATACAAATATCCAAATATTATAAAAACTGCCAACAATTTATCCTGGGATTTCAAGTTGATATAGCCCTAAGAAAATAATCAATGTGTTTCATCACAGTAACAAGGAGGAAAAAAAGCTAAAATCTTCTAAGTTTCTCGGTAAGTACCAGGAACACATTTAACAAAATCCAATATTTGTTTCAAATTTTGTTTCTAAAACTAAAGTCATTGAGATTTTCTTTACTGACTGTCAAAGAGCATGTCTATTTCAGGCCATGTGTTGATATATTTAATACATATTAATTGGAGTCATTCCCTAAAGAAGAAAAAGACAATGAATAGCTCCCTTTTAACATTTCTATATATATTATTATAATATCTGCAATCGTGTATTAATATTATTGAAAATTACTATTCCACGAAAAAAGAAGTAGGAGTATAAACACAAGAATGAAGATATAAATGAAACATACTTGCAGATGGTACAAATATGTATCTGGAAAGCCAAAAGGAAAAATGATTGAAACTATAACAGAGACAATAATCCAGCAAGACTCCAGACTGTAAGATAAATCCACCAAACTTAATTGCATCTCTTTATAAAAATGATAGCTGACTAGAATAATTCAGAAATGAAATTAATTTCACTGATAACAGAAGTCAACATATTTAAATGCTCGAATATTCATTTATTTTAGGTTGTAACAGCTTGGATTTTTTTTAATACCATAACAGCAAAAGACATGAATAGTTGTAATAATATATTAGAATTCTGGTTGGGAATGTTAAAATGTAGAAAAGATGTCAATACTTCCACAGTTGTCATATATAATAAATTCATAGTAATAATTAACAGCATTTATTGCTTACTATATGGCAGTTATTATGGAAAGGGCTTTAGTTTCATTTTTTGCATTTTCTGCTTAATCATTAATCCTAAGAGTTAAATTATATTCTAATCTCTTTACAGACCAGGAAATCAAGGATAAGAGAAGTCAAGTATTTATCTAAAATCAATAGGTAGTAAGTGACAAAGGCTGGACTCAAATGACTACACAAGAAAGCTTCATACTAATTAAAAAATTGTTAGTGAATCTTATTGAAAAGAACAGGCAAAAAACAGTAGAACATTTTTCCCTTTAAGGAGATAACAATAATGAACTTACCAAATTTTAAAAAGCCTCAAAGTGATAATTATATATTTGTATTTTTTATTGCTAGCTACAAATGGTGTGTATTTGATTAAAAATTAAAATATAGAAGTAATTTGTTAGCATATAATCAAAATATGGGTTTCTGCCAAGTATCTAAACTGCTCTGGGCACTGAGCCCAGTTCAGACCACATTGCCCAGGATTTCTAACTGGCAGATAAGCTGGGCCTCACAGGTGTGCCCACAGTGCAGAGCACAGGTCCAGGGGAAGAAGGCAGGACCAGACCTAGCTGTGAGCTGCCCTCTGAGGGGCACTGGGCTGCACATATTAGGCATAGAAGGAAGCCTCAGGAATATATTTCCAACCTCCAGGACTCTACCAGAAGTTCACCACTTGCCTGATGTTTCATTCAAATGGATAATAATTTTCTATGTTCTTTTCTTTCTGTTCTGTAGGCTCTATTTCATCTTACGGATCTAAAAAGCAGCATGATTCCCATTATTCTCGTGTATCGTGGTTTATGTTGATTTTCCCCTATTTCATGATCAATGCATTAGGTGCTCATTTAAATTTCCTTAAATCTCGATTTTTTTAAAAAAAAAATTTTACTTCCTCTGTAATTTTAAATATATTTTTATTTTATTTTCTTAACCTAATTTTTCTTTGCAGACAATCATCTTATTTCTTATAGCCTTCTTAACATTTTAACTCTCTAATATTAGTCTGATTTTTATTCATAACTTTCTGAAATTTCATATTTTTTATAATCCTTTTATTTCATTTTTTCAAATGATTGTTTAACTTTTGGTTGTAATGTACATTCATGATAATTTTTGGTGTTTCTAACAGTTCTTGATTTTTCCTGCTTTTACTATTTTAAATGTAAGCATTTTCCCACTTACACATGAATTATTTTTCCCCTCATGATGTGGTTTCATGATGGCTGACAAGAGTCAGTCAAGAGAATAGTAAGAGAGAAGACAGTCCATTGTAACAAGAAAAGCTACAGGCTCTGTCCTCATTTCCCCTCTTCTAGCTCACCTCAATGTGCAGTTTTCTGGCTTCCCTCAACCCTCACAGCAAGACTTAACCTTCGGCAGCTCACAGGTTAATAATAACCTTAGCCAGGATGATAAAAATCCTCCCCGCGTATACATCACATTTACTGTCTTATGATCACTGTGATTTTCTTAAATGTATTTATCATTCATTATTTTTATCAGAAACTCCATGGTGGCTAACATTTATAGATTTAGAGCAAGCCACACCACATTTATGGCACAGGATAGGCAGGTGTTAGGTCAGCGGTCACACCCTTATAGGTGTGATCGGACTGTGGTAAAAGAATCAGGTAATGTGGAACTTTTGGCCAGAATTCACAGAGGAAAATTAACCTTCTGAGTCCAAGGCCCTGTCTCTAGCACTTTCTACCTCTCATATTTATTTTTACTATTACTATTATTGAGACATAATGGACATATAACATTGCGTTAGGTTCAGGTGTACAACATAATGATTTGATATTTGAATATATTACAAAATGATCACCTCAGTAAGTCTAGTTAATATCCATCACCACAGACAATTACAATTTTTTATTTTCTGGTGAATGAGAACTTTTAAGATATACTCTCTTGTCCTATTTCTATCTTTAGTTTTTCTACCTTCTTTCTCCAGTTGGCTCTAGGATTCTCCTGGTACATGGGCCCATTTCCCTCATAATGAGGGGACAGGGAGGGGAACAAGTTGACTCTGGCTGGACCTGAAGTTTCCCCCCTAAGAGAGCTTAAATTCAGACATCTAGTTTCTGTTAGTCCCTCCTGTTATCACTCAAACCCCTGCCTCAAAGCCTTTCTGGATCACCAAAATCCTACCGAAAGGGAAGCCTAGTTAACCCTTTGATATGAGTCCTGTATACAGGCAGCATTAACAGGACTCTTCTGATCCTTTATCTTATCAAATTCAACAGGATATCATTCTGGATTGACTAAAATTCCAAAGGCTAACAAAATCAATCTTCAGACCTCAGGTCTCAAAGTTGGTTCTCCCAATGCCATGCTGTTTTTCCCCTTCTGTTTGTTCCTCTAGGAGGACCCAACTAAATGGACTCTCTCACCTCTGATGGAATTATCTGGTATTGTCTGACCTATATAAGAGATTTCATGTTCCGGTTATCTATCACTGTAACAATTACCCCTGAAACATAGAAGCTTAAAACAATGACCAATTTATTATGTTTCATGATTCATGAAGTCAAGGCTTCAGGCAGGTTTCACTGGTGATCCTTCCGCTCCACATGGCATTGACTGAGGTTGTCTGAGGGTGTTCAGCTGAGCCAGAGAGTCCAGTGCAGCTTCCCTTAGCATCAGGAATGTTAGCAAACATGACAAGAAGGATGAACTCAGTGGATACTGTCAACCAGAGCACCTACACATAGGCTCTCCAGCATGGACGTCTCAGGATGGTCCTAAGTCTTCCATGGAGGCCCAGGGCTCTCAGAAGACAGTGTTCTCAGAGAAAGGGAGTGGACGCTGCCATTTTCTTAAGGCCTGGCTTGGATACTGGCAAGTGTTACTTCTGCCATATTCTATTGGTCTAAGCAGCCACAGACCCCACTCAGATTCAAGTGGACGGGAAAACAGGCTTGTAGACCTCCTACTATAGGGAGAAAAATTGACTGAAGGGCCCAGGTACTGAACTTTGAAGCTCCTATCTCCCCACTGGTGACTGAGTATGTCGGGCAAAAGACAGACCGGTTCCTGGAAGACAGAAGACTCCTCTGTCACTCAACTTTGGCCCAAGGGCTCCCCAACAGCTCTGCAGAAACTTTAGATATACAACAACCTGGGATGCTTTGACCCTTCCCTCCCTCTCTCCTTCACTCAGAGCCAGACTTGCATTGCTGTCTGATGTCTCTCCCAACTGTTCCTGTCTCCCTCCCTGTTTCTTTTCACGCAGGCATTGCCTTTAATAACATCCTTGCACGTTTAATGCTATCCTGGTATCTAGTTCTCAAAGAACTCATACCAACATAAAATTTTACCTTTCAGTGGGAGGACAGTTAAAGAATGTGTGGCTATTTTCAATCATATCATTTCCTTATCCATGCTTTGCCTCTGGAACCTTCACAAAGTATCAGATTTCACCTATAGTACATCATCTCTGGCCTGGAGGTCCTGCCCCACTCCCACCCCCAGCCGCTTCTCAT
Source organism: Rhinolophus sinicus (assembly GCF_057876585.1). NCBI lineage: Eukaryota > Metazoa > Chordata > Mammalia > Chiroptera > Rhinolophidae > Rhinolophus > Rhinolophus sinicus. Next base: position 33,808,925 of record NC_142501.1, read on the forward strand.
TGAACCCCAGCTGGACTCTGGATTCAGGCAACCTAAGGCTGGGCTAAAGCAATCACAGTGTCTCTCTTAAGAATGTTAATTAACATTCTTAAGAGACCCCAGTCGGTTAGTGGTCAGGAGATGTGCCACGTATCAGTATGGCAGACAGGAATCATGCTTTTATAGGCCAGGGAACACCCAGAAGCCAGAGTCAGCACTATAACAAGCCAAAGCTATGGAGTGGCCAAAATCAAAAGCCTTTCAGGAGGAGCAGGTTTAGAGAGAAGAAAATAGAACCCACCTGCAGAAAGAAACAGAGAAGGAAGCCACACCGCTGAGGCAAAATGATACAAACATTCCAGAGCTGCCCAGTTTCTGTGAGGCCCAGGTGGACACTGTACAAAGGAGTTCTGTGAAAATCCATTGAATTTTGTTTCACCAAAATTCATGTTGAAATCCTAAGCCCCAGTAGCTCAGCATGTGACCTGGAAGTAGGGTCGCTGTAGATATCAAGGTAGGGTGGGCCCTTATTCTAATGTAACTGTGTCCTTACAAAAGGGGAAAGTCTGGACACAGACATACAGGGAGACCACCATGTGAAGATAAAGGCAGATAGGAGGCATGCTTCTACAGGCCAAAGGGCACCACGTATCACCAGCAAACCACCAGAAGCTATGCGACAGGCATAGAATTCATTCTGCCTCACAGCCTTTAGAGGGAATCAACCGTGCCAACACTTCAATCTCCTGGACTTCTAGCCTCCAGAACTGTGACAATAAATTCTTGTTGTTTAAGCCATTCAGTCTGTGGTACTTTGTTATGGCAGCCCTGACAAACTAAGATAAACCCTATAACTTCACAACAAACCCCATTTCTATTTGAGCTAATTTGAGTGGATTTCTGTTCCTTGCAAAGAAAAAAAAAAGGATACAAATCAAAAAGTCTGACTTATATCACCTTTGCTGTGAGCAGAGCAGTGCCAGGACTCTTCTCAGAAAATTACTCTGAATCCCCTCCAGGACAAAGATGAATGAATGAGCAAAGTTTGAAAGTTCTCGTCTAAAGAGTATGGTCAAAATAGTTTTAGTCTAAAAATCTTTGAAGGCCAGTAAAACCAGAATCCTGACTTGACAAAACAAACTCAATCAAGCAACTTCAATACATATGCTTAAGCTGTGAGTGATGAGGGTTCCTCATATTCCTTCCAGGATAAACTATTAGCCAAATATATTACAGAGTAACCACTCATTTTTAAAAAAAAAAATAAGGCATTGCTATTCATTGCCCAGTTAAAAATTAGAGAATAGCTACCAAAAAATATTGTAACATAAAGATAAAAATTTTGAGTTTTAGAAATGAGGATTCGAAGTCCTTTTCTGGCAATTATTAACTAGAAAGGTCATGTGACAGCACATTAAACAAAACTTATCATTTTGTCTGTCATAGCAAGTGCATGCATCCAGCTCATCCAAAAGTGGCACTAGAAGATGGAAATATAAAGTTAAAACAGGAAGTGGGCAGAGAAGGAATGAGGAACTGGTAAAACATAACCACATGGTAGCAATTTCTAACTCCTCTATCTGGCAGTAGCCATTAACCACTCTAAATCCCACAGAATTCTAATGACTCTGAATGAGTCTTCATAAAAGCCACAAATTATCTAACACTAGCCTTGATTTACCAGGTGTGTAGTAGCATATATAAAACCTAACTATTACGTAAAATATTGTCCTGAGAATCCCAGACTTTTAAGCAAGTAGCAGACTCGGAAAGAACATACTACAAATGAATAAAGCTATAATTCAGAGAAACTAGCAAATTGCCTTTGTAAATACAGAATATTCTAAAGTCTTGTTTCAGTAGAACATTTTTTATTTTTACTTCAAATATACTGATTGGATTTCAAAAGATAAGCCTTCCTGGACAATGGCCTTTGTAATAGAGTTTAATATTGTATGTTTGCTGAAGACCAGAATTTTACAAAACTCATCACTTTACATAAACAATTATATGCCCTTTGTTTTTCTTTCCAGAAATAAAAAATTATTTGACTAATGACTAGTCACACAGATATCTATAAATCTCAGTGGAATATCCCAAGTGCCATGACTTCCTAAATAGGGATTTGTTTCTCCAAGTTCAAGTCACTAAGTTGGCTGTTATTTTAAGGAGACTGCCATCTTAATATCATGTCTTCTAATCCATGAACATGACGTATCTCTCCAATTTAATTTGTCTTCTTCAATGTCACTCAAACAATGTTTTGTAGTTTTCTGTGTTTAAATTTTGCAAATCTCGTTAAATTTATCCAGAAACATTTTGTTTTTGTTATGAGTTATATTTTTTATTTCATTTTCCAATTGCTTATTGCTAGTATATAGAAATAAATGTACTTACCTATATTGCCCTAGTAAACTACAACTTTGCTAATGAATTCATTTATTCATTCTAGTAGATGTAGGTTGGATTCCTTAAGATTTTCTCCATTAAAAAACATCATCTGAGAATAAATAATTTTGATTCTTTCTTTCTAATCTTGAATCTTTCATTTCCTTTTCTTGCATTATTGTCCTAATTAGGCCTTCCAATGCAATGCTAAAAAGAAATAATTAGAGCAGATATCTTTTCCTTGTTCCTGATCTTGGGGGTGGGGATCATGTGGTCTTTCACAATTAAATATGATGTTAGCTGTAGATTTCTAACACATATACAATTGATCTTTTTAATATAAAATTAGATTAAGTCATTCATTTGCCCAAAATCTTACAGTGGGTTCCCAAGTCATTTAAAATAACTTCCTAAATGCTTAAAATGGCCTGCATAATTTGGCATTCCGTTATCTCTCTGAACTCATACCCTACCATTCTTCCCCATTATCAGTCTGTCATGGTGGCCTTTTGCTTCAAACACTACAAACATGCCCCCCACCCTACCCAGTGCCTTTGCACTTATTCCTGCTGCCCGGCTGCTCTTCCCTCAGAGAACTACAGGGTCACGCCATTCTGGTCTCTGCTCAGATTCCACCATATTAGTGAAACCCTTCTTGACTACTTTATATAAAATAAAAACCCCATCCCCACTTTGCCCAGTATTCCCTGCCTACTTATCCTACTTTATTTTCCCCAGAGAACTTATCAACATATAACATATTACATGTTTCTTTCTTTATTTATTTATATGTCCATTATCCTTATCATGTAAGATCCTTGAGGGCGGAAACTCTTTCTGTGACAGTACTGAGCACATTGTTTGTGTTTACGAAATATGTATTGAATGAAAAAAATAATTATCTAGTTGAGTGTAAATGAGGCACACTCTGATTGTTACTGTTTGACAGGGAGAATGGGAAGCAAAATCGCCATCATCAAAGACCTCAGAAGGCACTTAAAAGCATATGTAATTTAAATCATACTACAACCTTCTTAATATTCTAGTATAATGATCTGGGTTTGGCAATTAAAATAGGGAATGAGATTAGATTCTTGGGTATAATCACTCATGGCATGATTGTCATAACTAAGCTCAAGGAAGAATTCCCAGTTGGAATCTTAAAGACCTATTTTTCTCAAGTTAATAATCCAAGGAACACTGTTTGAACCTTGTCAATCCCAAATCTCTTTCTAGTTGACCATAGACAATATTTATTTTAAAGCACAGTTGATTGAAAATCTTACATTAAACAAAGATGTTTTGATTATTTGATTCTCCCTGCAGAACTATCTATGGCCCACTCTAGTACATACTTACCAATTTATTTAACCCTATGAATTCTAGTATTCTGGCCTCATCTGGATAGATCTAGAGTGTATTTTATCTTAATTTTTTAACAGGTAATCAATTTTCCAAAATTACAATGCTACTAGCTTATTAGTTCATTGAAGATGACTTCTAAGCCGTTATTGGTTTTTAGGGGACGTTATGAAGATTCCCAGAATGTTGGAAATAGGAAAACATATTACTCCAGGAAGAATATGTATTTATATATAAAAGGGGATCTGTAAGCTATGGAAGCAAAGAAAAAGGAAAGTTACAACAGTTAACATTACACTTCTCACAGAAGAAACCCCTGGCTCAGTGACTGAATCCATCTTATTCTAGAGACATGTATTATATAATTCAGTCATATTGGAAACAAATGCATGAAGCAATCTTAGACTTATATTATTAAATATTGAGTGCATGTTACTAATGCTTTCTGATTACAATGGTGTGCAAGAAAGAATAAACTTGCTAGAGAATAACAGTGGTCTTGTCACTTGGTAGAGTTTCCCTTTTTATTTCATTTTTCTTTTCTTACATAAACTTTATAGGATTTTACTCTCGTGGCCATATCATGGGAGGTCTAGACAAGTTTCACCTATATCCCCAAATGGATACTCTAAACAAGTCTTAGATTTCTTATCCCATTGCAGCTTTACAGTGATCTTAGGGCTCATAAATATGTGGCATAGTGTCATGTGTAGTGTCATTTAAATAATTTATAAGACCCTACCGCTGGAAAGTAGTGATCTACTCATGAATCCATGGCCACAATCCTGGTACTGGCTCACGTCTCAGAGAAAAAGGCCCTTTTTTCAAGAGAGACTTCAAAATCTATGCAAAAGTTAAAAGTATTTAAGTTGACATATTCTCTATTTAAAACTGTGTTTATTTAAAACAACCATTTATGAATTGCTTTTGTTTGCTAGACTCCACAGTTAGCTTAATTTTCCCATTCTGCATGGTATATCATCTCACAGAAAGGATTATAATTGTGTTTCATTCGCTGATCATATCAATAAAACACACAGTAAATTGCCACAACTATTCCCTTCCAGGAAAGTAGAGTATGTTCACCAGAAACTATATCGTGTAGAACATTATTTATTATTCTTATGAATAATGGGATTATGAGATATCAATATTTAATTCATTATGTGAAATGTAATATGTCATAACAATCATGATATGTAGCCTCAAACTGAAAACAACACTGAAACACATGCTACCCTCATTCCACAATGACTAAGAAAATATATTTTCTGTTTAGACATATATAAACAGTAGCCACCAGCATGATACTAAAACCATCCTAAGGGGTATCCTCCCACATTTCTTCAGGAGAAAATGTATCTGAGAAAACTGAAATATCACCTAATTATAAAACAATTCTTAGCTAGCTCTAGGCTCTAATCTTAATGCAAAATACAAACTTCAGTCATTTATTTATGTATGATTGAAGATTTGTCTCATGCTGATTTTATTTTAACAGACATAATCCTCATAAAGAATGAAAATGCAGCCATAAGCCCCTTTAAGGATAATTTGAAAATAGATATCTTAGTAGCAGGAAGAAAAATATAATTTATGTGTAAACAGTCTTTGAAACATTTCTTCATAATCAAACTTCTCTTTAGGAGGAAAAGTAATGCCCCAATAATAACTGAACTGTTGAACATTATTTTTCTAAATGCAAAATAAATGTGGATGCATTATTTCTCAATCATAGAAACTGACTCAGCTCTTTTATTTTTATTCATTTATTTATATTCATCCCACTTTATCTGATTCTATAATGTTAAATAGGTGAAATTAGTGTAGTAATATAAATTCAGAATATCAAAATAATGTAGATTCTATGTTTGATAATGTGTATGTTTATTAAACAAAATGAATCTAGCAATCTTAAGTATATCAAAGTTAAATAAAGTTCAAATTATGTTCTAAGTTTTAGAACGTAATGGGTAAAGACTACTGTTAGAGACCTTTATCCAGCCAGAAGATGGTACTAATTCTTAGCATATATGCTTTTCAGTCAATTTACGAAAAAGATTTACTTTGATTTTAAAACTTCATAATCAGGTTAGCTCCATCACAAAATATGTCTTTGATGATTCTTATTTGTATAAATTCACTCTCACCCATCACCATATATACAGATATTAATATATAGTTTGATCCTTGGTGCTTTGCTGAAATCCAGCATGCTCAGTTTTTATCATCTAACCTTATCAAGATGGATTTGATTCTAGAAATAAGGGAAAGACAAAACACCTAGAGAACACTGTCTATCTTTATAGTAACAGATATTTAGTTTAGTTGATGCAAGAGAAAAAAAACAACTCTAAGCCTAATAAATTAAAAATATCTGGCAATCTGAACACTTGAAAGAGAACCAGAGTACTAATTTAACCTCGGTTTGTGTTCATACCCTACAATAACTAAAATGCTAAAAATTAATCTAAAAATGTTGCATTCATTATTTATATTAGTGTTCTGTTATTGTGCCCAGAAGAAAGTGATTAATGCATATGAAGCACGAAGGTCAAATTTATTTTGGGTGCAACCTAATGTACCTCCATATTTCAAGCTACTGCCATGGCACGAATTCTTCATGTCCTCATAACATTAACTTTATGTTTAAGCACATTTTAGAAATTATTAATGCTTATACCATGTTAAGATGTAGAACCAATAGGAGCTATAGAACAACAACAATAAAGAAAGCCATCAACTAGTCATATTTCAAATACAGTGTTAAAAAATGATTGTACATTAGTTTTTAAGGTATTTCAGGCACATATTAGCTTTTCCCTGTCTCAGCAGCCTAGCCTGGGGGTGGGGGGACAGGGGAGAATCCTGTCACTTCCACTTCTAATCTCCCTCTGTTTTCAAATAACCTTACAATAACACAGCTTTAGCTCATTAACAATAGATACCCATCACTTTTCAAATTAGACATGCTTCACTGAATTTGGCTGCAATGTGAATTTATACAGAGTAAGTCCTATATTTTTCAATGACCTTCCAAATAGAATAGAATATGTGACATCATTAAAATGGTTCACTCTGTAAACTTTTGGCACGAAGGAGGTTCAAGGGGCAGTAAAACTATGGTCACCAGAGGCTCCCCCTGGCTTGGTGCACTGCATGGCTCTGACTGTCCTGGGCTTGGCTGCTCAGATCACAACCCCTGTCTGTGCCTTGTACCCTCCACGGTGAGAGGCGCAGCCCCTGGAGCTCAGCACCAGTTCTGACAGGTCTGCATGGAGGCCCGGGATAGAGACACAGCCTCCTTGATCAGAAAACCCTGGGCCCACTAAAACGCCCTGAACAGACTCAGGCAGGATGGTAATCAAATACACAATCCTTAAATCCAGAACCCTGAAATCCAGAAAGTACTAACGCTCATAAGTATTTTAGCAGCAAAACTAAACTGACATGAATCATTTGGCTGCAAAACCTGTCCTGAAATGGTATGTGGCTATTTATAGATTTCATTTATCTCCCTTTAGGTGAATATTCATGTTTCTCTGCCAAAATATGAATGTGAGTACAGGGAGCATCAGACCTTGAGTTACTGTTTATATAATACATGATTTTTGCACTATATTGCCTATTAAATTCTGATATTCAAAATACATCTGATACCAAGGGATTTGGATAAGGGATAGGAAAATAATGTCTTGTGAAATTACATGGATGTGAATTTAAAACCTGGATCTATTGCTAATTACTAATTATGTGACTTTGGATAAATTATTTAACTTCTCTGAACCTGGTTCTTCATCTATAAGACTGGAGACATCAGCGAGTACTACAAATGCTTTGATGGTACTTGTCTAACTCGAGAATCACTTTTCAACATGATCTTTCACTCTACTCTGTGTGCCCCTGCTCTCACCAAACCCCAGAACTTGATGGTTTACTTGGAGATCTTCACCTTACAGTGTCCAAATGCTGCTCACGCCCTTCTCCTGTTTAGATATTTATAACGTCTAATGGAGCTAAGCTGCAACATCATACTTTTCTGTGAAATAGAATAATCCAGGTTTGGTGGTCCTCAAGGGCAAGCATCACACTTTTCCTATTCTAGAAGTATCTGCACATGTTGGGGGTAGGAGGGAGACCACAGACTCAGAATTTCAAACACGACTCTCTCACATATAAAACATAGAAGTCAGAGAATGAGAATGGAAGTGTGTATCCACTAGAGGCTGGGGAATACCTTAACCCAATTCTTTGATGAATTAAGATTACAAACTTTCCCCACTCCCGTTGTTTTGATGTCCACATAGCTCAAGAGGGACTTTGTGACACTCAGGTGGGGGAAGGAATCCTAACGCTACTGGACAGGAGAGAAAAGACTGGTCACAATTAGCTGGCAAATATCAGGAAGAGATTTCCATAACTCTCCACGAAGATACTGAACATCTACAAATGCCCAGAGTTTTTGTCCAGGGGAATCACACATTGTGGATCTTTTTGGTATTTGAGATATTAACCAGCTCTGTGAGCTGTGAAGACTGATTTCCTCATCATGCACTAATCGGAAGATGTCTGATAAATCCTTCTCAGATATTAAAGGTAACATGTTCAGTAGTGAAAAGCATAGCTTAAAATCAGAATCTGGGCATCTGAAGAGACCTTAATGATTAATCTAATTTCTTGATCATTTTAAAAAAGAAAAATTAAATCCCAGAGAAGCTTAGTAATCAATTTCACAGCTGGCATGAGGCAGAGGCTGAAGGACTCCAATCCTTCCCTCCATTAAGAAAATAATAAATAAATCACTGGAGGACAACTGTATTAAAATTTAGTATCCATGGACGTGGAGTAGTGCTGCTGTAGAAAGACCATGGGAGATGGAAAGTGGAGACTTGGTTCTAGCAGTGGTTCTGCCATTAACTTAGGCAAAGCAAAACAGAAGCCGAGGCCCTTCCAGTTGTGAGATGTTACAATGCTATGGTTCTTCTCAAGTAACATGAAAGATATGTAATCTCCAAAGGTAAGAACCAGAAAGGACACTTGATCCTGTACGAATCAGATCCAATGATTGTAAATATTAAATTCAATATTAATTAAAAGAGACTTTGATCTGATTGCTCCAGATCTGAATGTATGTTATATCTGAACACATGTCCAAAGTCATTTTTAAATTATACAACATAATATATTTTTCCATTTGGAATCAATTAGGAATTTTGATTTGATGCATACCAGTCTTCAACTCCTTAATGGCTGTTCAAAAGAAACCATGCTGAGCTTCTCTGTCAATTATATCTAATCAGAGAAACCTTCTATATGCTCAGCATAAATAGGTGATGACAGCAATGAAAGGGCATCACCCGTTGTGGCAACACTTGACATTTAATGTGACTGTATAAGGCCCTTCAGGAGAGGAGAGAAGTTATTAAGAGACTCAAGAATACTTTATAAAATCCTACCCTATTGCTTTTATTTTTTTTTAAATATGCAGCTCACCTTGTTTAGAGAACTCCTTGCTCTTTATTCTTGTTTATATCAATTTGATTCTTTCTCCCCATAGACTTATGCTTCCTCTTGTTAAACTGACATGCTACAAATCCTTTAGATACCAATTCTCACTAGAAATCCTTCAATATTATTGAAGTTCTGTGTTTGCTTCTTTCGACTTTATTATTTTTCCCTGTGCATACTATTTACTTCAAACCGTGTAATATACTTTAAAACATGTGTTCCCATTACCTTTTGGAGAAAGCACTCTTATCCCATGGGAGAGTGTATAGTGCAACAGCAAGCTTTCCTCGAAAAACCCTTATAAAACATTAGGGGGTCATTATTTGAATTACAAAAGGACTTCTCTAAAAGCTACTCCCTCGGTGCATTTAAGGATTCATTTACTGATCCCTCAGATCTCTTGTAAGGGAAGTGGCTTAAGTAGCTACTACCAAATGAAGGTCAATCGTAAGAGATAAGGCAGCTAGAATAATACAGGGTAATCAGTGGAAACTTGTTATTATATTGCATTTAGCACTCCTCTCACCATTTAGGCAAAACAAAATATTCCTTTGTAAGATATCATAGTCCAGTTCACCTTAAATAATGAAAGGAATACTAGCTATAGGTATAAAAGAATCCTGCTATTTCTGGTTCATTAAACATCATCCATAAAGTATAGGTTTTGGCAAAAATCACAAAAAGATCCTTTAAAAAACCTTAGGACACTGCAGTATATTTTATGCATTAAACTTACAGTTTCTTTCAATACTGTTAATGATCAACCTATCTGAAATTCTATTGAGGAAATTATAATAGACTATTACTCAATAAAATGAATAATAACTATGACTACTTTAAATGTTTATTTGTATCTTAAAGAATTAAGGACTTCTTATAAACAGTGGGTTTTGTTTTATCCCATACACATGCTATTTTTTGCAAGGGAAAGATTAATTAGACACACTTAAACTAGTTTAACTTCATATTTCTGTTTTAATAACTGGATCCCCTGGAGACGTGGTGGCTGTTGTGGGTCTTTCAATTGGTCCAACCAGACTTATACAGATACGGGCTATACTAACACCATAGAGAGAAACATTTCTAGCCAGCACCATCTCAGCAGGAGTCCTTTGAGTCATGATTAGCACAGACCACTAAAAATTCTGAAAGGACAGCATGTTTTGCAATTGATAAGGCTAGAGGACTAATTGAGAGCTTACAGGGCCCAGCATCTGAGTTGATTTCAAAACTCCAAAACACCACTCTCCTTGTCCCTGGTAGACTGTTTCCCTGCCATAGAAAGCTTGTCCAGCAGACTAAACCACAGCAAGGATTTGCATGCAGGATTCATAACCAAACATCAAAATGGGGAGAAATCTTCCATTTTTATTTTTCTATTGGAGGGACTGCTGTAGTGAATCAATTATCCAAGAACAATATATAATAGCTAAGCCTTAAGAATCCGAATTGATTCAGTCCCAACAAATGTGAGTTTTATCAATCAATTGTTCAAAAAAAATGAGTTTTATCATAAACGTGAGGGCTGCATAAATATCAGAGTTATGAAGCTCATTGGGTTTAAGCTGGTGCTAGAGGGCCTTTGGGAGCAGAATCAAAAAAATAGAGTTTTGACCTGAGTCACCAAGATGGTTGAAAAAAGTGGATGAAACATACACTGAGAAACTTAGAATACTCAAGGAGAAACATATGGAAAGATTTGGGTAGATGAAACAGTGTTTTAGCAGCTGCTGTGAGCACATAACACTTACGCAAGGGTGATGCATTAGTTGTCTATTCACAATAAGGCTGCATACCAAATTACCCCAAAAATCATAGGTTAAAACAATAGACATTCATTTAGTCACAAGTCTGTGAGTCATCAGTGTAGGCTGGCATTTTGGCTTGGCAATTCTGGCCTTAGCTGGGCTCGTTCACATGTTGCAATCAGCTGCAAGTCACCTGACCTTGAATAGTGTCAGGTGGAACTGAAGCAATTCTGAACTGGCAAACTAGTAACTCTCGTCTCTAGCAAGCTAGGCTTTCTCAATACAAAGGCAGAAGAGCAAGAGAGAAAGCAAAAACACACAAATGCTTTCTCAAGCCTCTACTTGAATCATATCTGCTAATATCCCATTGTTCAAAGCAAGTCCTATGGCCAAACTCAGAATCAAGATGGCAAAATGGACTCTGCCTCTTTAGTAAGAGAAAATGTCACAGTCATAAGGCAAAGGGTGTTGTGTCAGTTACCTATCGCTCCATTAAAAAACACCCCAAAACTTAGTAACCTAAAACAATTATCATTTAATGCGCTCACTATTCAGGGGGATTCTTCTGCAGATCTTTTCTGGGCTTAATTAACAATTTAGCTGAGGCTGGATAATCTAAGATACCCTTACACAGGAGCCTGACAGTTGATGTTAGTTCTCAACTGGACTCTAACGTTGATAAGCTAACCAAGGGTTCTTGGTGATGGTTGGTTTACAAAAGCAAGAGGGAACAAGCCCCAACAGACAAGTGTTTTGTGTCATGATTGCTAATGTCCCATTAACGAAAGCAAGTCCCACAGTCAAAGAGAATCACGGAGCCAAGTCCAGGGTCAATGCTGGAAGGGATCACACAAGGGCATGGATACAGGGTGCTACGATTATCGGGAACTATTGATGCAACAAACCACTACAGGTGTGGATACAGGGAGGGAATCAAAATAATGGTGCCATGAAGGTGATCAATCATCCCAGGAGAGATGTGGAAAGAAAAACTTCAAGAAACTTTCGTAGCACCATGACTACATTTCCCTTGGCATTTTCAAGAATAGTGATATTTTTAAAAACTCTATTAAAGGAGTTTTAGTGACTGTTGTTGCGTAATATACTTTACTTTCCCCTCAGTGTATAAATATTTTTCAACATATGCCCTAAAGCAATGACTATTGCATGGGGTGCTGGGCCCCTACTGAATAATACACGGGCCCAAGACCTCGGCAGTAGAAAGCAGTAGGAGTGGTTCTGCTTACCACACTCCCAGTGACACACTTGGAGAATTTGTGTGCTCTACCCATACACATGTGAACTCTGCCAATGTGGAGGGTCTGGTTCCATGACAGTGAATGCTTCTACCTGAGAACACAGTAAGTTTTGGCTATTACCCAAAGGCAAAGCCAAGGAAAGGGCTACCACACTGGCAAGGGTAAATGACCATGAACATCTGTAGAGATTAACTGCTCTTCCACATGCAGGTGGCACGGACACACTTGTCACTTGACTGTCTCTTGGTCCTCCACTGCCAAATTTTGACAGTAAATGGACAAAAACAGCAGCTATATCCTTAAAAAGCATGATGACAAAGCAAGACTTCTCAGGGATAAGGGTCTAGGCACCTCAAAGTAAGCCACCAGACCACCATTAGATCCAAGTAGCATATGGGTGAAGCGAAGAGGATGTGCCCTTCATGACTAAGGCACTTTTTTATCCCCAGCTGCCAAGAGTGTTGGCTGCTGATACGTCAGAGCTGTATCCCTCTCTGGGAACTACACTCAGTCAAGGGGAGCCAGCTAATCCAGGTGCATGCCCCTTCCCCGGGACAGCCCAGAGCCAAAGCCTGCTCGATGCAGAGGTACAAAGGCCCAGCCCCTGCTTCAATCTGGAACAACTCGGAATGGCCATCCCTGACCCAGAGCTCCCTAGGGGATCACCCAAGGCCTTTACTATAACTGCATCACAGGTCAGCTTTCCCCCTGCCTTTTCCTGCCTCCCCTACTTCCTTTTCAGGTGTTGGCCTGAGTGAGAAAGCATTCCTTGATAAACTTCCTGCTTGGAAAGCTATCTTAGAGCCTTTTCCAGGAACTTGACCGAAGAAACTCTAACTTCTATCAAAATGAATACAGCAGCTTATTTTGGAGGAAGGCCTTATAACAAGAGAGCAAATGAGAGGGAGAGTAACACTCACAAAAACCCTATCAGATGGACCATATTATTATCTATATTTTATAGATGAGGACATGGGAATTTGAATGATTCGAGAGACTTCTCTAAGATCACTTATCATGACTAAGTCTGTCTGACTCAAGAACCTGTATTTTACTACTATGTTGTTCATAAATAGTCCATTCCCCCTGTGTGGCTCTTGACTACGCTGGAAACAAAAACATAAGCACAAAAATGTCTGCTATCCCATCCCATATGCTCTCCACAACCTGATTCTATGCTTAAAACAAGGATAAGACATTGTCTCATAACAGCAGTCACGTCAGTAGTCTCTAACAGCTATGTTAAAAATTACAGAAGAGGCTCTATGAAAAGATTCTGTAGGAGAAGTGGCCAAGTAGCAAATGAGTGTAAGCAGCATCCTAAATATTGGGAAATGTCTTCATATGTGTACATCCATCACGTACCTGAGGAACTGATGGACCAAAATGGCCAGGCGGGCATTCTGTTTCCAAATGATGAGTTCTCTGATGCATTATATGGAGGACTGTCCTCTTTATTTACAATTTTATGTAATCTGGCAGGAAAGGTAGGAAGGAGGGAAAGAGGGATAGGAAAAGAGAGTAGGAGGGAAGAAAGAAAGAAAAGAAACTGAAATGTTGATTATCAGTTATGTCTGGAGATAGAACTAGGGGAGTTTTATTTATCTTTTCTGAATTTTCTACAATTAACATAGTAATAAAATAAGAATTATGAAATACAGTGTAAGATTTTCTGATTTATAATGTTCTTCAAAAGGATGAAGGAAATACTGTTGGGAATGCATAGCTAGAGAAACAAGGCTGGGAGGTGTTTTGAAGTCCCAGGGTACCCTAAAAGGAGCTATTCGGATGCTATTCTGATGCAGGCTGCTCCCAGAGAAAGAACAGATTATAGAAGAGTGATTCTCACCATTTCCCATCCAATTCAGTCTGCTTTGTTTTTGTGACCTGGAGGACAAAATTTATATATTCATGAACATAGATTGAAAGTCAGCAAGATTATGAACTCTCTCCCTCCTATCAAAAATAGTAAATGTGTCCAAAATTTTCAAAAAAGATAAAAATTATTAATAACCAATTAATGCTGCTATTCTCTTAAAAGACATGATTGGAAAGTCAATTTGTAGGAAAGACTTTACAAAGACTTTAGAAAGAAAAAAATAATAATTGGTTGCAATGCCTTACCATTTCCAGTATCATGCTTTATCAAGTTTATTTTACCAAATTGCATGCTCAAATGGTATGTCTGTTTGTGTAATTTTTTCCAGCCTGTCATTGGAGTAACCCTAGTAAATGACCTTGACTATTTAATTACCTTATCATGGGATCTAGTAGTCACAGCCATGGGAAGATAATCTGGGTAAAGAAATGGGTAAAAAAGATCACTTTTATTTTTATATCATCTACGATTTATCCTTTCATAATGTACCCTAGAATACAGTTTTTCATGTAATGCAGAACGAGAATATTGAAAACAAGCTCCAGCCTGTCAAATAAAATTTTACATAACTAGCTTGTCTGGAGCAATCCTATTAAAATGTTCTGCACTTTTAAGATGTCCTCATTTCTGAAGGGCAAATGAACCCAGCAGGTGACTGAGTAATTACGACTTTTGATTCAGAGATCACTTTTAAAAACATAAACTGTTTAACGCTTGCTGATTGTCATCCCTAACATTCCCTTGTTTTTCAAGACATTCTTCATCCTGTTCACTAACTGAATCCCACTCTGCATCCAGAGAGCATATTTAAATGGAATCTGCAGCTACGTTTCAATCCTCTAGTGACAAGAAGACTTACTATACTATTAATTCTCAAAGACATATTTAGAATCCTCTATTTTCCTACTCCAGATGTAAATTTTAAGAATTGACCTGAAGAAAAGGAATCTTAATAATAGAATGAAATGAAAGGGCATTGCTGTCAATGGGAGATTCTATTTCATCTAAAATATGCCCCACACAGGTGTCCTCAGGAAAAAAGGCTACAGCAATAGAAGTAATGACTCTCCTGTTCTGAAAAGTTAGAAAAACCAAGCTAAACAAAATAACAACAGTGAAACAGTTCACAGACAAATAAACTCTCCCAGCATAGCTTTCCTTTATTAATACTTCTGGGATATTCCTGGAATACTGAATATGCTGTCTTTTGATTATAAATATAAATCCTGGATTTTATTAGTTTATAACCTGAATGCAAAAGATAAAAACAACGTGTTACACTATGAAGTCTTCTACAGCTTTCAAATACCATGTGCACGCTGTGAATTTTATCTGACTAAAGTGTAAGAGTGCTGGGCAACAGCTCTTTGACAAGAGATGGAGGTGTTTATCCCAAATTCTAACCTCTTGGAAAATGTACATGTTAACCCATTTTTTACAAGGTATTTTTACCAGAGGTTCAAGCGCCTCCAATAATGCTACAAGGCAGTCTCTTCATCCACCGAATCCTCAAGTGCTTTATCACTTGTCATTTTGCAGATGATCATCAATCAGAGCACTGTGCACTCAAGCCAACTTGCAACCTGTAGGCTTTTTACAAACGTAACAAGTTACATCAATAAAACGCAGCTGTTGCAAAGTGAAGTGCGGCTGTTCATCATAATACGAGTAGCAGCCTAAAACAGGAAGATAAAGCTGACTGCGATACCCAGCTGAAAATGCTGGCATCATTTTTGTCTTCCTAAACTCAATTTGATATCTAAGTTGAGTATAAGTATCAGGTGTGGAGGAAATAAACATTCAAGGGTCATTATTGAAAATCACAGCGTTAGTGTCAAAAGTTGAATAGGTATACAGAAGTTAGCATGAGGATTATACTGAAAGGCTATGTCTCTATCTATTTAGTATACATAGTCCAAATTGGTGCTTTTTTAGTCGCTAATTATAGAAACCAACTGTTGTAAGAGATATTGGTCAGGTCCCACGGACAGCTGCTCATCTCACCTCACACCAATCTGAAAGCTGGACTTAATACTTTTAAATATCCCAGGCATCCAGATGTTTCAACATCCTACCTACACACAAAAAGATAGTCATCGGATGTAAAGTATATAATAGGCAATATAGTCAATGAGATTGTAATAACCATGGTGTCAGATGGGTACTAGATTTATTGAGTTGATCACTTTGTAAGTTATATAAACGTCTAATCACTATGTTGTATACCTGAAACTAATATAATAGTGCATATCAACTGTAATTGAATTTTTTTAAAAAATATTTCTAAAAAAGATGTGTCATTGGAGATTTCATGAAGAGATGACAAAGAGGGTTTATGTTCCATCCACTATGGCCAAAGTTTCCCCAAACATCTTCTCTCAGTGCAGCAGTCTATCTCTCCCCTTTAAGTCCTGCTCTTTCAGCTTTTCAAGCTCTAAGACTGAGACCTGAGCCCCTTTACTCATGCAAAGCAACTGAGGTCTCTAAATCCCCAGCCTCACATGCTTCAGCCACGTGGGTGAGGTACCCACCTATTTGGAAGGTAGGAAAAATTATAAATAACAAATATTTTCTCTTCTCACAGATTTAAAGATATGCAAGGGTCTCAAGAGGAAAACTGCTAGGTCAACCTTAAAGAGGGACTGGATCTAAAAGTAGAAACACCACCAGACACATCCGGAACCTTCAGTCTTCTTTCAGCTTCTCTCTGGTCATTTGCTTTATGCTTCTCTCTACATGTATTATCCTCTCTCTCCTCTGAATCTTTCTTGTTCTATAAAAAGTGAAGGCTTCCAAAGAAAGGGATCTTTGTTTTACATAGACCAGTGGTTTTCAAGTATAGCTATGCATCACTACATTTTACTAACATAGATTCCTGAGCCTCACTCACAAAGATTATGACTTTAAAAGTCTGGTAGGGCTTGCAAATTTGTATTTTTTCTCTTTCTTTTTGTTTGTTTAGAGTTCAGCTGTTTTCAAACATTATGGTCTAAAGACCCATGTATATGCTTTAATGATCCAAGAACCCAAAGATCTTTTATGGATGTGGGCTATATTTACTAATGTTTATCATATCAACAATTGAACCTGAAAAACAATTTCAAAACACAAGAGCACCAAAGCACACATTCCATCGGCTGATAGAGTAAGGATTTCATCACCGGCCACGTAGGCACTAGTAATGTGCACTGTATACTCCAGAAACAGTGGTGGTGCAAAAGTCAAAGAATGTTACGTATTATTGTGAAAGTAGTTTTGACTTTGTAAGCCTCCTGAAAGGGTCTCAGGGTTCCAGGTGGGTCTCTGGACCACATGTGGAGAGTAGCTGGTGCTCTGCTTAAGAGCAGAGATCCTAGAGCTGTCCTGCTTGCGTTCAGACCCTGGCTTCCCTGCTGCCGAAGTGTTTAACTTACTGGGCCTAGATTCCTTGTCTGAAAAGTGGGTTCAGTAACAGCACTGACCTTACAGGGTCAATATGAGGATTAAAAGCACCAGAGCATGTAGGGTAGAGTATAGAGAATGCGTGAATATTTGCCGTTTTTGATCTACCCACCATACTGAGAGGGAAGACATCCATAAGGACAGTTCTTTCTTCTTCCACATTTACTATTCATGTGGGATCATAGAATCATAAAATCTGAGGGCTGAAGGGAACTTTTAAGTTCTATTCTAGTTAAACTATTCTTTTTCTACCTTAGTAACAGGCAGAAAAGTTGGCAGCAGTAACTCATATATAGTCTTATATAAAGAAAATTTATATTTCTAAAAGTTCCCTCAGTGGCTCAGAGATTAAGCTCCTGAAACAAAGAGCACCTCCCCCCACCAAAAAATACAGCAACATAAATAAGAATGCATTTCTTTCTCCCTTAACAGTCCTGGCAGGAGCAACCCCAACAGGCGGAGTAGCTGGGCTCCACCTAATCAGTAAAGACCCCAATTTCCTTCCTTCTTTTTCATCCATACAACCACTGGCAACCAAGAAATGTTTTTACAAACAGAATGCCTAAGGTCTTGCTTGCCCTTGACTGTTTGGTCAAAGTGAGGTCACTGTCATATTCACTTTCCAGCTCTTGGGAGAGTAGAGAATAGAAGTTCAAGCCAAGGGATGTTTTATCAGCAAATAGGGCAGAAGTTGCCCACACCACTTCCACCCCATTCTGTTGGTGAAGATTTATTTTACATTTGACTGAGAAACATAGTCTGTAGCTGGACAGCCAGGTGCCCAGGTAGATGTGGAGAACAGACATGGGGGGAACGCATATTCCTCAAGTACTCCTAATGCACAGGTAGGTTTGGGAACCACGATATAGAAAAAAAGTGACTGTGACTTTTTACCCTGTTCTTCATTTCACATAACATCAACCGTCTTTTAGAGGAGAGGGCACTCAACTTAAAGTCAAAGACCCATGGGCAAGTCCTAATTCTGCCACTAATTGAGTGACCTCAAGCATCATTTCATAAAATATTATACCAGGTTTAATACTAAGTGATTTACAGGCCTCATTTCTTTTAACCTTTATAATGTAAGGCAGATTTTTTTTTTATCCTATTTTATTAAGAAACTATGTAAATTTCCCACTTCACACTGTTATACATTATGAAAGCCAGACTTCAAACCCAACTTTATCTGAGCCCAAAGCACATCATCTTTCCCCTCTGTCATATTTAACCTCACGGAGTGTCATTTTCTGGTAAGTACAAACGAAATAAAATGTCTACCTGAATGAGTTGCTTTGAGGGTTAAATGAGCTAATTTAAAAGTGCTGTATAGACCTCAAACACTAACATAAATAAAAGTCATTATTTTCTTTTACACATATATATATATATATATATATATATATATATATATATATATATATATATAATGATGAAATGAATTTGCCATGGTGTGTGCCTGTGTTTTGAGTTCCCTTCTGGCAGTGGAGATGGATTTGAGTTTATTCATTCACAATCTGTGGTTCTGTCTTTAGTGAGCGATAGCACCTATTTGTGAGATGACAGTTCAGAGTTAACCTGTGGCCATGGAACTGAACAAAGTCAAGTGGCCCATATGGGAATTGAATTAATGATCTGGAACTGATAAGCACTGTGCTCAGATGAGCTGAAATAACTAAACATTGATAGTCATCATAAAGGCAGAGACTAAAGATGATAAGACTCAGGGAAGAGCAATCTCTCTTTGCTCCTCTTGTAAGTTAATTCATTAAAGGTTTGCAAATAAAACCAGCTGTCTCGCCAAGTGAATGCCCTGTGATCATAAACAAAATTAAGGCAGATTCCAGCTCATTTCTCTACTTCATCTTCAGTGACATTACTACCAAGCCTACCTTTTCTTTTATGGAGGCTCAAAACTCCAGCCCTCAGATCATAAATCGCAGGAAAGTAAAGAATAAAGTGAGACCAAACAAGGTTTAAGACACATTTCCCTCCCGTTTCATTCCCACCTGACTTCTCCCTGCAAATAAGCAGAAATATTTGGAGAGGGAGTAAATTAAATACAAATTGAAATGCAAACTATTGTTGCCCAGTTGGTTTTTACAGTATATAACTCTACATATGAAGATAGATGTTAGTTTTTTTATAAAATAAAATTATCTTTTAAAATTTAGACAAGAAGTCTGATCAAAAGGGTCCCCAAAATAACTAGCACCACTCAAATCTCCTTAGATTCTCCATGACTGCTCCACCGTGAGCATCCAAGGATTGGCCTCAGGATTTCCTTGGTTATCAGCTCTGTATTAAGTCATTTACTGACTCATAAAATTCTTCTCTCCCTTGTGAAGGAAAACATCTTAGCATGTTCAGGAGGGAGTAACTTGACTGCCAAACTGAGAAGCTTACTTTCTGTCTCTTACATCCACCGTGAGCCAAATGTTTTGCCAATAAGTCACTCTTACATATAAATCACAGGAAGGGAAATGGAAAAGAAAACTAATTTTCCCTCAGTTCAGTGAATCTCTACTGTCTAAAAAAGCCATACTTCTACTCCTAAAATGAGTCAACCACATTTATATATCAAGTATTACTATTTCCCCTGTAAGATCTCTTATTTCAGATGACCTGATAACCAAATGAAGAAAAATTAAATATTGAATTTTAAAAAGTGTTGATATTGGGAGAATCTAAAACTCCAAATTCAACCAAAAGTTGCCTTTTTACTTTAGCTAGATGAGAATGCTCAATAGCAGACTGAGCGTGGGAAATAAAAAGTTTTCCCTCTCCCTTACATCTGAGTTTTCATGGATCGTTCCAGAGTGATTTACACAACAGAATTTTCTGTTGAACCACGTAGTTCAGGATATATTCTATGTAGTGTCCACTGCACTAGCTCCTTGCCTGCTCATTTCTGAATTCAGTTCTAAATCGTGACATTAAACCATGAGGCCAGGTGAGTCAAAAAAATTGACAGGTTATGAAATAAAACATCCAACAACAATTACATTCTCTGAAGAAGCAACTAAAGCACTTCTGTTAATTGTGATCCTTCTAAGTCTACTCAGTGGCTCAGCTGAGAAATTAATGATTAAGCCTCCTTGGAAACAATGAGCAGCAAGGTTTTGGTGTTTAGCTAGAAAGGAACAATCAGCAACTTTCAGTGCTACTCCATGTACAGTAGATCCTAGAAACCTAGAAATGCAGATTTTTCATAACAATTACTAAGGCATTAGAACAATGTTTATAAACTTACAGACGTCTTCACCAAAAATAAGAACGTTTTTCCTAGGATAGGAAACAAAAAAAGCCTATATAACCCAAATTCCTTAACAAATATTGGGTTCTTTAACATTGTTCCTTCACAAAGAATCATAAAACAGAAAGGTTGAGAACTAGGGTTCTTGGTCATTCCTGAAAGGTTAGCAACATATACACAGAAAACAGAAAAATACACAAAAGCTAAGTGTAAAACTCAATGAATATTCTCAAAGTAAACAAATCTGTGTAATCCTACCCACATCAAAAGTACAACATTAGCAGCACCTCAGAAGCCTCCTTTTGCCTCCTGCCAATCACTATCTAACCCCTCACCCCAAGGTAACTGCTACTCAGAATAGTTTTGCCTGTTTCTGAACTTTTTTATTAATGGAATCACGCGTATGTACTGTTTTGTGTCTGGCTTAGTCTGCCTAATACCATGATTGTGAGATTCATTCATGTCATTTCATGTAGCAGCAATGCAGTCATTTCCGTTGCTATACAGTATTGCACTGTACGGATAGACCATAAATTTCTACCTATTCTACTACATTCTGGTTAGTTTTAGCTACTAGGTTGGTGAAAAAGTAATTGTGATTTTTGCAATTGTTTTTAACCTTTTAAACCGCAATTACTTTTGCAGCAACCTAATATTACAAATAGTGATGCAATTAATATTCTTGTACATGTTGTACGGTAGTCAAATGTACACATTTGCTATGGTCTGAACATTTGCTTTCCCCCAAAATTGGTATGTCGAAATTCTAATACCCAATGTGACTGTATTAAGAGGGGAGTCTTTGTGAGGTGCTTAGGTCGTGAGGGTGGAGCCCTCATGAATGGGATTAGTGCTCGTATAAAAGACATCCCACAGAGCTCCCTTACCCCTTCCACCATGTGAGGATACAACAAGAAGACTAAGACTTGGAAAGGGCCCTCACCTGACCATGCTGGCACCCTGATCTCAGACTTTTAGGCTCCAGAACTGTGAGAAATAAATTTCTGTTGTTTATAAGATACCCAGTCTCTGGTATTTTGTTATAGCAGCCTGAAAAGACTAAAACATTTCAGCTGGGTATATAGCTGCAACTATGAAAAATTATGTTGAAAAATCATGTTCAACTTTATTAGATACTCCCAGTTTTGCAAGTAGTTTTACCAATTTACACTCCCACCAGCAATGTATGAGAATGCTAGTTGCTGCATATCCTTGCCACTTTCTTAGTATTCTTTTTATTAGGCATCTTCTAGGCGTCATATGGCATCACGATGTGGTTTTAAGTTACAAATCCCTATGGACTAACGAGGTTGAGCATCTTTTCATACATTCATAAGCATTTTGAACATTTACTTTTTGATGACATGTTCAAATATTTTGCCCATTTTTCTACTGTTTTCTGTCTTTTTCTTTCAACTATGTTGTTTTTATATTTTATGGATACCAGTCCTTTAATTGGAAATAGATATTGCAGATATATTCTGCACTTTGCACCTTGCCTTTTAATCCACCAAAATGACATCTTTTGAGAAACAGAACATCTTAATATTAGCATAGATCAACTTATCAATCTTTCTTTTGATGATTAACATTCCACTTTAGCTACACTGGATCCTTGCTGTTCCTCAATCATGCCAGACATCCTCCTATTTGTTCACTTGCTACTTGCATACATATAATCACATGGCTCACTTCCTTCAGGTCTCTCTCTTCAAATGTACCCTTGTCGGAGTATAGGTCTGAGCCAGGTCCTCCTTGGTCCATCTATATAACATAAGAACCATTACCTACTTTGCCCTGCCCCCAGTATTCCCTACTCCTCATGCTCTGCTTTATTTTCTTCTTGTCATCCATAACTACCTGATGTATTATTTATTTTCTCTCTCTCCCACCCATACACTGCAATGAAAGCTCCATGAGGGCAGGAAATTCATCTGTTTTGTTCAATCCTCTGTGCCCTGAACAATACCTGGAACATAACAGGTATTCAAAAAACTTTTTTGCTGAATGAATAAACCATTTCTAAGTATGCATTTATTTTTAATAGTCTTTCTCATGACTCTGTGCTTTTCCTGAGTGGGCAAATCTTTCTTTAATTCTGAACATTCTCAACTATTGTGTCTCCTAATTCACTTCTCCCCTATTTTCTCTTCTGTATTGCATATTAAACACTTGTTGGAGCTTTTAGATCTATCTTTTATATCTTTAAACATCCCTTAAATATTTCCTATCTCTTTATGCTACATTCTAGGTGATTTCCTCAAAGCTGTCACCAAATTCAGTAATTCTCTCTTTAACCTTGTTTAGTCTACTCTTAATTTATCTATGAAGATATTTATTTCAATAACTATATTTTCTATTCCTGTACTGTTGGGTGTTTTTCAATCTGCCTATTGTTTTCTTCAGCACTGTGTTCTTGTTGTGTAGATTACCTTATCTCTCAAGAGAGAACTTTGAACATTTTAGGCATACTTATTTCAGAGCTTTTCTTAGGTAAGTCTTGTTCTCTTAGATAAGTCTTGGATTGTTCAGATATGAACAATCCAATTTCTTTCCTCTGCTTACTCTAACTCATTGCATGATTTAAAATGTTTTTCATATGCAGTGGGAATTATTTATAAAAGTTCCAAGTATACCAGTTTATTATAGAGTTTTACCCCCATAGATCAAATTTACAATTACTTCAACTAAAATCATTTAAGGTTTACTGCTTTCAGAACAGTTTCTATGACACTGTCATAGTTCCATATTTCTGTACCATTTGGGAGATGAATTTATGGCTATCTACCAATGCACACCTTGGGCCAGAATGGGAAGATCTGACCAGCTCTGCAATTTTAAAAGTAAAAGTCATCCTTCACTTTCAGCAGGGGGATACATTAGGATTTCATACAGAGCCACAGCTATTAATAGGAATATGGCATCTTCCTGGCATTTTTGTTTATGCACATATTACTTTTGGAGACTTTAAAAGATAACTATTGTGATGATACAGGAATTTTTATATTGTGATCCTGTGGCCAAGATTATCATCTTTCTCAAGCACTATTCTCACTGATGACCAGGACATCTAGATGGAAATATCCAACAGGTAGTTGAGAATAAGGAAAGAGTGCTCAGAAGACAAGTCAAAAGTCAGAGAACAGTGTTCATGGGACTGTCTATGTTTAATAAAATATTTGGAATTATGAATATAATTACTGTTTGGTTTGAAAATTGAAAGACAATGCAAGTTAACAAGGAAAAGTCATTTTAGTTCTTTCTCACACTCAAAATTTCAAAAAGTCATTTAATAAACATTTATTAACAACCTATTATATGTGGAGCACTCCTCTACATTCGTTAGTATGACAATCACTCGTGAATAAAGTTTGAGCACCTGTGTGTAAAAGAGAGAATCAGACAGTGGGAGAGGTCAATAGCCAAATAATCTATGAGAAGAATCACAAGTTTTGGGGGGAAAGTTTTACCATGGTAATGATCTGCTGCACTTCATACACCAAATTGATATTACTTAACTTTCCTGTTTATTTTGGCTATTTATTTACCAGTAATGATAAAGTTGTCTTGCTCCATTTCCTCTCTTGCCCAGTTCCTGTTGTGAATGACAGCATTCATTTATAAAACAATTGGATAGCATTTAGGAACAATGGGTGACTATAGAATGGTACAAAGCTGGTTGGCTCTATTAAGGTTCAGCACCTTGAGCTTGATCTCATTAGTAACCTAGCCAACTGGCTTATTATGTTGCAGCAGACAAGGCAGGCTGTCAGCAGCACCTTAGCAGATTCTGATGACTCTCTAGAGAGAGGTAATTCTGTCTGCATTATCTATAGCTGTAAAAGCACCAAGGAGTTGGTATCTGAGCCTGTTTCGTTTAAAAAAAAGGCGGAGGGTGGGGTGGTGTTTAAGGATGGAAACACAGGAGGCAGTAAAACAAAGCATGAGCCACTAAGGGTATTTGTTTGGGGACATTTGTATATATCACAGCATAGATTTTTACATCAGAATTACTGGTGTCACTCATCATTACAAATGTTTTCTTGCTAACTTCAAGGAGGGGGAAAAAAAAAGGATTGGAATTTCCTTCCTGTACCTGAAACATACAGAAGAGCAAAAAGCAAGTCTGAATCAGGAACATGTCATCATATAACGTGGATCAGCCTTTATGTCAAGCTTGACCATTTCAAAGACTTCTAATAAAAGGGCCAAAATAGGAGTTGGCCAACTGGCTCAGGTGATTGGAGCGCCTTGCTTTATGAGCAAGGCTCATAATATCAGCATGGGCTAGGGAGCTGTGTCTGACACAACTAGACTGAGAAACAACGGCTTGAATGGGAGTGGGAGTGGGAGGGGGAGGAGGGGCAGAAGAAGGGGAAAAAAAGGTACCAAAATAAAGACTGAGTATATGCAGTAGAGATGACAAATTTTAATTTTCTCATTTTTCCAGTCTCTTGCCAATGTTAGCAGGAATATTTAAACAATTCTTTAGTAAATCATTAGAATGGCAGTACATTGCTGCCTAAATTATCTCAGAATTTATTATGGAAGTATATAATAACTAACTTCCCATACAAGTTTTTTACCTTGATATCCTACATGGTCTTTGGCTGAAGAAATAATGGATTAAAGGAATTAAAGAGTGGACAATATTAAGTAATGGTTGTCATTCCGATCACTTTAACAGGGCTCTATAAAACCATAACCAAGACCATTATGTGCTGTAATTAGGCCCACAATGGCTATAAAAACCTTGGCTAGAATGTGGTTGTTACATGTGTTACACTTCTTATTCAAGTAACTTCATATTAAGTGATGCAGTGAACTGTGATAGGACATAATGATTTATTTTCACCAACCCTCAATTTGAGGATAATATTTTATTACTCATCCCACCATTTTCAAACACATTTTTACTTCCTTTATTTTCTTTCTTCCTTTAGATTACCTCCTATAAATTTACTGAGTACAACGTATCATATTCATTCATTCAACCATTACATATTTAGTGCCTACAATTAATTTAGTGCCTACATTACTCTAAGTGACAGGAAAAAAATGATCAACAAAAACCAAAACAGCCCTAATCTCAAAGATTACATTTGGTGTGGCGGCAGGGAAGACAATCATATAAAAGTATGAAATTAATAATTGCTATAAGATGAGAAGGACATGGTAATATGAAAGCTTATAATGAGTTTTGGCATAATCATAAAAAGCTTTCCCAAACAGTAACACTTGTACTGAAATTGGAAGGATGGCTAGGAGTCACCCAGGTGCAAAAAAGAGGACAGACAGACTAGCATGTGCAAATGTGCTATACAGACTTCCTAATGACTGGTACTGGAATTGCAATAATGTATATAAATTGATCTTATTCCTAAAGTAATAGCTAATGTGCCCTTATTTGTAACTGGTCAGGGTCAAATGTTTTCAGACTTGAATTCAAGAAAAAACATTAGTTTTGTCATTAGATTATTTTATTTCTAAATCATCTTTGGCAGTAGAAAAAAGAACAAAGTTCGAAATCTATTGTACTTAAATTAAAGGTCTCTTTCATCACTGGGGGCAAAGGTCCAGCACTTTTGTACAGAGTAGCTACAGAGCTTGATGCACATAAGTTTTCTCTTTTTTTTTATTATCTGCATTATGCTTAATATCTAGTTATAAATAAAACATGATGGCCTATTTTGGTTTGATGTGTGATTATATTGTAGTTTGCATTTTATTTCTATAATTTGTGAGAATTTATTGTAAGAAAGTATTTTAAAATAAAATATATGGCAAAGAGATTGTTAAATTTAGTATAAAAATAAATGGATTTCTTCTTAATATACAAATGATAGTACTATTATGAGAAAATATTAATGTGAGCCATTTCAAAGTGCTTAAGAAATTACTGGCTTTCATTTCACATTGGTGTGACATGTAAACGTTCATTTTTATTCTATCATTGTCAACCACTACCTTAAATATGTGTAACACTATAACTAAAGACTACCAAACATATATAATCTATCTTGAGAAATATTACAACTAAATTCTTGAAAAATACAATGAGGCAGTATTCCTTTGAATTTTAAATACTAGACAAATGCAAATGAAGAAAAAATTTGGTTTAGTCAGTAATAAGAATAAAATCTGAACACCATTAAGCGACAAAAATTTCTAGCATTCCTAATTATATAGATTTATACCGAGGGTGCCAAAAAAATGTATACACATTTTAAGATAATTTAAAATGTGTATACATTTTTTTTTGGCACTCCCCCCAGTATATGTATAGATATGTGTGCATACTCAAAGACATGGACACTGTGTGTGTGTGTGTGTGTGTGTGTGTGTGTGTGTGTGTATCTGTTTATGAATATATATATGAGAATATATATATATATATATATATATATATATATATATAAATTACGCTAACAGTAACTACTTTGAGCACCTCTTGTAATTGCAGAAGTCAAATATGACTTGTATTCATTTTTTGTTATCAGTATATATTATTACAATTTTAATACAGTTTTTTCCTTTTTAAAAATGTGTATACATGTTTGGCACTAATATATATATATATATATATATATATATATATATATATATATGTTCTCATATTAACAGGAGAGAGAGAGAATGAAAGAGAGGCTTATAATGCCACAGACATGAATATAATGTGGGTTAAGTCACTCAGTATCTTCCTCCAATTAGTCAACAGTTAACTTCTCAGGCATCTGTTTATTGACCACTAATTAAAACAAATCATGTCAGAAAATAAAACTTAGTAATTAGTAAGGCTCTAAATAGTTAAGCTACACAGAATATTCTCATATACTCTTAAAAATAAATAATCTTTACCTATTATACAGTTACATTTCATTCACTCATTAACAAACTTCCCTAAAATCCGATTGCATTAAGCACTGGGAGATCCTGGCAAAGAACACAACACTTTTAACATGATGACACTTAACAATTTTTAGAACTGTACACTAACTGATAACCTTTTTCTTTAGATCTCAAACTAAACCAAGAACACATAAAGTTTTGTTGGTTCTGATTCTTCCCCCTTTCTAAATACCACCAACACACCCTTTCTAACACATATCAACACCATGATTGGTCTTGTATAATGATAGAACAAAGAATTCCATAAACATAGCCTAGCCACTATCCTATGGGACTTATAATTCAGTAGAAATAGGCTAATAAGAATTATTTATATTTACATGCTATTTTATAATTCCAAAAGTACTTCACGCACTGTATCTCATTTTATATATGTGTGCTGCTATAGTTACCCATTTAGAGATATCTTTATAAAAATGACAAAATGCTTATGAAAATCAACAAAATAAGACATTCTAAGTAAGACACACATAAACAGCACGGCATACAGCCAACGCAATTCAAAACTGAAGAAAGATGGGGCAACGCCTCATGAACATATAGTTTTATAGTATGAGCCGTACTGAAAGGCTTTGAGAAAGAGATGAGATTTCAGCTATGTATTTAATGGACAGAAAAGGTCCATTTAATAAGTTAAGATAACGAAAACACAGGAAGACATTCCAAGGAAAAGTGTTACTTTGGAAAAGGCACAGAATTTTATAATATAAATTTATGCAAAGGTTTACAACCATGTGGCTTGTCTCATTCCATATAGCCTACAAAATTGCTGTTGGGATCAATATCAGAGTCTATAAATGAATGAGATATAATCCATCCAATATTTCCATCTCACTTCTTTTATTTCAGGTTTTTAAATCTTTTAAGTGTAGTTAAAGGAAGTTGACAGGCAAAGTCATCCAAACATTCCTAAAACTAATCCTGTTTCCCAACATGTGATGTTAAGATCTATGAATCACAGTAACTAACGCAAACAAGTGACCCAGAATCATTCTGATTATAAGAACAGGCCATCTGTTCATTGTCCTCAAAAGCTAAACACTGCTCTGGCATAACTTTTTTGCAACAGTGATTACTCAGTTTGGCAAGCATTGCATTTATTGTTTGTTTCATCACTATAAAGATTCTATTTTGGCATCTAAATGCTATATTTTTTTTTTTCTCTGGCATCATATGACTATTCACTCCTTTTCATAATATAGGAAATTTATTCGGTGCCAATTAAAAGAATAAATTGCAAGATGGTATGGATCTGTTACATCAGAAATCATATAAAAAGTAATTTCTTTCTGCTACCAATCAGTTACAGAGAAATTGCTTCAATAAATTTATCTCTCAAATTTCAAATAATGATTAGGTTAAACCATATGAAATTGCCAATATTCAATTATTTGACTTTAAAAGGGACAATTTCATATGGTTCTACCTAACTGTAATGAACCAGAGAGTCCTCACACTTTTATACCTTAATAAGTTAGCCAGATATCTGTATCCCCATGCTCATCGCAGCATTATTCACAATAGCCAAGACATGGAAACAATTTAAGTGTTCATGAAGCTATGAATGGATAAAGAAAATGTGAATATATATAATATGATTCATCCATAAAAAGGGGGGAAATCCTGCGCTTTGTGACAACATGGATAAACCTTGAGGATGTTATGCTAAGTGAAATAAGTCAACAAAAAAATACAAATACTGTATGATGTCACTAATATGTGGAATCTAAATAGCCAAACTCATGGAAACAGAAAGTAGAATGGTGGTTGCCAAGGGCTGGAAAGTGGGGAAAATGAAGAGATGTTGGTCAAAGGATGCAAACTTTCAGTTATAAGAGACATAAGTTCTAGTGATCTGATGTACAGCATGGTAACTATAGTTAACAACACTGTATTGTATACTTGAAAGTAGCTAATAGATCTTAAATATTCTCACCATAACAACAACAAAAATGATAATTATTCGAGGTGAAGGATGTGTTAACTAACCTTATTATGGTAATCATTTATATATACATATATACACATATATATGTATATATATGTATATATATACATATATATGATTATCACATCACACACCTTAAACTTATGCAATGTTATATGTCAATTATATCTCAATAAAGCCAGCCCCAAATTCACACACCATGGTGGGGGTCAGTTGCAGGGGTCTAGACTTGTATCTTGCACAAGCGCAGTCATAGAACCATGGGTTGGCTGATTGCCAACATGGATCCCAGGAACTGGTGGGGTAAGAAGCAGGGAGGGACTTAGGCAGCTGGCACGTGCAAACACAAAAGCCTGTGGGGCAAAAGTCAGTGGAATCTGCAGAGGGCCTGCAGTAACTGTGCTGGCCATTGGTTTCTTCAATGGAGAAAGCTACTGAGGTCTTCTGCAAGAACAGGTCATTGACAACCGCAATAACTCCCATTACATGGCTCATACCGGTAGTCCCTGCCCTTCTGCCTTGTTCCTAGCCATCTCTATACAGCTTAGCTTTACCGGTCTCTGATTGGAGTGAAACCGAAGCAGATGTGGGAAGCTAGTTGCTCACCCCACCCTCCCTTTCCAGGCAAGGGGACCTCTTTCTAGCTGCGGCATTTCCCCTTGGTGCTGAGCAGTGCCTGTCTGAGGAGATGGTGTGATACAACCAGATGAAACTGTACTTCTTTTTCTTGTGCAGTTATTCTCATGTTTTTTTGTTCCACTGTGTTATTGAAGTTTTGTAAGTGGACACTTCTGAGCTCTCACAGAGCTGTTTTTGTGCATGGATAGCTGTTATTTGTTGATCTTTGTTGGGGCCTGTGGCTCTTTATGGGAGGGTCTCCTATTCTGCCATCTTGGAGATGTCACTCCCTAATATACCTAATGCTAATGAAAATACAACCACATAGACTGTATATTTAAAATAGTCTTCATTCAAAAAAATTCCATTTTAAGTCAGTTTCTTTTAATATAGAATTTTATGATTTTTGTCAACTTCCTGGAATTGATCTTCAAATGCCTCATGTACGGAAAATTAGAAGCTTTAAACATACTCTCTTGAGAATGTGTGAATTATAAAAAATTAATGAAAGATATATTTACTTATACTGAATTTCATACCTTAGAGAATGAGCTGTATTGTGAGTCTTAGAAAAGGCATAAGTGAGAACCTTTGTATAAAAACAGCTATGACTAGGAGCCCTATTATCTGTGGATTTAAATTTCATTCTCAGTAGGTAGCTGTAAATAAAAATAGTGAATGGGACTTTATCCTTTTTTGAAAAGAAATCGTTTATGCATGTAATACATACAGTTTGGTTGAAAACTGAAGAGTCCCCTTTTTGACAGGGAAATGCACATCAGGGTAATACAATAAACATCGGGTATCCATACTTCATCTAGCCTAAAAGGCTTGACGAAGTCTTTTTTAATACCTTTGTGAAAGAGACAGAGAAAAAAAAGATTGAATGCTAATACAATTGGATGGATTTGAAATGAATTGAAAAGCTATTTCTTGAGGATACTGATTAATGAAATGATGTCACAGTCTATGGACTTTGCTTTCAGCCTGTCTTGTTCAATGATTTTATCAATGACTTGAATGAAGACAGAAAATATATGTGTATTACATTTGTAGATGATACACAGCTTGGAAAAGATAAGGACTATGTTGGATGACAGTATGCTAGTATCATGAGCCAAAAAGATCTTAACAGGCGTGAGAGATGAGCCAAGCCTGACAAGATAGAATTTAATAAGGATAAATGTAAGGTCAGGACAACAAGAAAAAGAAAAGAACTCTGTTCTTCAAGTAAAGGCTGAGGGAGCTGTAGCTTAAGGGCAGCAGGTGAAATGAGGACTGAGGAATATAGTTGAATTCACAGTAAGTTTCCTATTAGTGAACAGTGTGAATTGTGATTGGGGGCTCGCTCTTTAGAGTCAAAAAGAGGGGAGGTTAAAGTCCTGGATCTGACCCCTATTAGGGGTTAAACTTGACAAATTACTTAATCTCTCCAAAATGTAATTTCCTTGTATGAATATTAGAGTAATAACAGTAAAATCTTCAGTGTGATATCTACTTATGGTACTTTTTTTATTAAAGTGCTGACCCTTAATTCTTGAATCTTGAATGACTACTGAGATTTTCCTTACATATGCCATAGATTCTTTTTCCCATCATTCAGTGGGAGGAAAGCTGGAAAGAAAGGCCTGAGGAGATAAAGAGGGGATGGAAAAGAAAACAAGAGAAGGCAGAAATTAACCAACTGAGCAACTACTTTGGTCCAGGCAAATTGTAAGTTACTCTAGGTACATGAACTCATTTTATTTGCATTACTAAATGTAACAAAGGTATTATCATTTTCATTTTAGACATGAGAAAACTGAGGCTTAGAGGGAATAGTTTTCCCAAAGACAAAACAAAGAAATTAGAACAACTGGATTTTGAACCCAGGTCTCCACTCTAAGGGGCAGATCCTCTCCACTACCCCATTCACCTCAAAACAGAGTCCACTCAGTTCAACTAATGACAAGTATCCTCAATATTCTTTCATTCTATCTGCATGGTCTGAAAGTCAACTTAAAATGTTATTTCATTACCACATTTATATTAATGTTACACATCTGGTTTGGTTCAATCAGTGAGAATTTATTTTAACATGTTAAATTATGTCTATGACTCAACTTGCCTCCATAAAGCAATTCAGTAGGCACAGTGACATTCCTAATCGTCATCCTGTTTCTTTAATAGGAATGCTCCCATAACTGGAAAGTTGTCTTCCCTGAGCCTGTTTAAACCTAATTATGTTTCCTCTGTGCTTTGTTGAAGTCATTCCTTCTGTCTTTTTATTTTCCACCAACTGTACATGAGCAACCCTGAAGCAAGCCAGCAGCATCCGAACTACTTCTTATATAAACTGAAAGAAAAAGATTTTTTTTCAACTAATAACAAAATGCAATGCTATGCACTTGTAGTTTACCACTTATATTAAAGAAATTTGGAAAGAGGCCACTAAGGGAAACATATAGCTACAGGGAGAACATTGGATGCCATCCACTTTGGAAGCTCTGTGCCTCGCACATGCTGCCATCTTTTAAAACCCAAGCCAAATATCACATTTCCTGTGAAGTCCTGCCTGACCACAGCCCCACCCCAGGTGAGATTTGATCAGTCTTTCCTTTGTTCCAGGCCTTTTCACACCTCTTACACAACACCATTACATGGTATTGCAATTATTTGCTGATATAACAGGATGTTAAATTATAAGTTTCAATGGAGGCACCGACACAATAGATGTTACATTCCAAAGGAGGTCCTAGGCCAGGGGTGTCCAAACTTTTTTCAACGTTTTTTACCAAGGGCCATATGCGGTAAAATACACAAACAGCCCACTCACTCAAGGTGAAGTACGCATTGTCTCACCTGGTTTATTTAAGTAAACTAAATATAATTTTGGAATTTGCTGCGGGCCAATTAAAAATGAACTGTGGGCTGCAGTTGGCCCGCGGGCCGCAGTTTGGACACCCCTGTCCTAGGCCATTTATAGAATGTTTTAAATAGTTCATTAGAACTAATGCCTGCATGCCTCATGTGCAGTGAATTTTTTTTTTTTTTTTTTAATGAAAATGAAGATAGGGAAAGGATTTCCTGAGTGGGTTTCTTTCTAAGATTGTGCTTGGAGTGAACATCCTCCTTGGGTGTGGGAAGCTCTCAAACCTCCTGAGGGACCATCAGTGAGTCTGCTTTTGAAGCTTAGCATGCGAGCCCTCAAGTTGTGAGGAGCACAGTGGGCTGGTATCTGACTCCTACCCAAGATCAGGCAATAGAAATGGGCTGAGAAGCTGCAATTATCTCAGCACGCTGGAGTGTTGCTGCTATGTATAGGGACCAGTGGGCAATCCCAGCATCTGCTAAAGCAAGGCATTTTCCAATCTAACACATTCTGACCTCTAAGTCTACTCTACGGAAAATGCTCATTTAAAAGTTGCCAATCACTACCTTCTACAGTGAAATATTCAATGCACTCTTCTAAATCTACATCTATAAATGATTCAGTGCATGCCTTCGTAGTCGACCTTTCACCTTCCTTGGTTTCTGTGATCATCCAATGAGGTATTGTGCAGGAAGTGAGCTTGAAAGCCAAACAGATCTAATTTGATTTAAAACAATCAATAAGTGTTTATAGAATGCAGCGAATGTGCCAGGGACTAAACTAGGCTCTGGGGATCGACGGTAAACAAGGCAGACATGAAATAACATGATCTCACCATGCTTAATATTAACCCAGCTACACCACTTCCTAGGCATATTACTGTAAGAAAATGTATTAAACTGTCTGAGCATAAGCCTTCTTACCTATAAAAGGAGAATATTACCTATTTCATGGGAAATATGGAGATTGAATGAGGCAAATTATGTAATTTGCCGATTAACTTGTATCAGACATATAACAGTCATTCAATAAATGTTCAGGCCTTTTCCCATCCCCTCCCTCTCCAACCTTGTCCATTCCCTGTATATTCTCAGACCTCCTACTGCTTTTGGTCCACTCATTCTTTAATTACCTTATTCCTAACTCTGGCAAGCAGGTATGAAATGCCTGCATTCCCCAAAGCTTTCCCAGTTCTGTCTTTCCTCATTCTTTACTTTCTCCCTAAGGGAACTTACTCACTCTCTTGGCATCAGCTACCATGGCTACGTAATTGCTGCTTCAAGCTATGTCTTTACCTGTGATCTCTCTTTAGTTCCCTTCCCACATTTTCATGATGCCTCTATTTCAGTGTGTCTAAAAATAAACTCACCATACTTCCTGAAAACTACTCCAATGCCCATACCATAGATAACAATTAAATTTACTTACGCATGCACTTATTAAGCACCCATTATATACAAGGGACTTGTCTGGGGCTAGAGACTCTCCTGTCATTGTCTGAGCTCAGAAAGACACAAAAAACAGTTTCAAATATCAGATAAGGGTCAGTATCTTCATTAGTTGAACTCTCTATTTGCACGCAGAAACTCAAGAACCAATAAGATTTGACCAGCAATGTATACTGTCTCTACAAAGCTATCTAACCTATACACGGTAGGTAATCAATCAATGCTTGCTTACCTAAATTCTATTTAAATTAATGGTATAAGCAGAAGAAGAAAGCATTAAAGTATAAGTCATGCTGGGAACAGTAAATAATCTAGGAGGCATCGTTGAGCATAAAATGAGTACAGTGAGTAAATACCTGAAAAGGTATATTAAAATCAATCTTGGAAGTCTTTAATGCAAAAGTAAGTGGTTTAAAGTTATCTAATAACATTATTTAATAAATAAAGTTATCTAAAAATGATGTGATCTTACACATAGAAAATCCTAAAGACTCCACAAAAAAACTGTTTGAACTAATAAAACATTTAGCAAAGTTGCAAAATACAAAATCAACATACAGAAATCAGTTGCACTTCTATACATGAAAATAAAATATCTGAAAAAGAAATAAAGAGAGATAAATGTTTTTCCAACTTTTTCCATCCCATTTGAGATACTGTCATAGTCAGGCCAACTAAGTTAAAAAGTCTAATAGGCAGTAAAAAATATAAAATAGTAACTAAAAGAAAAGAAGGGGCAGAAATCAAAAATTTGAAAATAATCTGCATAAAATTTGCATTTGTATTTGTAGGAGTAGATGAGAGTACTACATATATATTGAAAAACTTGAGATACTTTGCAGCCATCTACAATTAGGGAACATCCAAAGAATAATTTTAGAAAAGTGGCATTAACAATCGCTAATCCTTTAGAGAAGTCAAAAATTAAAAAACAAAAAGAAAATTAAATGTAGATTTTGGCCTCATTGGGTGACCTTAAATAGTATGATTAAGTAGAATAGGAGGGCTAGAATTCAGATGGCAAGGGTTTAAAAAGAGTGAGCACTCAAGGACTTGAAAATTGTAAAAGGCTTTTTGCAAAGATTGGAAACCATAAAAGGCTTTTTTGCAAAGATTGCCTAGGTTATCACTAGTAATCTTTGTTCTTGGCAAATGAGAAGGGAGGCTAATAAAACGATAGCTGGGAAAGAATTCAGAAGGTTCTTTTTTCGTTTTGTTTTTTTTTTAATTCTCAAGTACTTAGTTTCTAGGCTCTGCAGAGCTAGAATGAAACAAACATTTATTGAAGGTTAAATATCAACATTCAGTTTATCCAAGGTGCATCAGGCCCTAGGATATATTAGGTCATGGTGGCCAAACTGAATTATACCAAAAAGCAATTAAATAATTCATAACAAAAAGCACAACTGTTAAGCAGACTGCTCTTAGTATTGGCCACATTGTTCTGGGGAGAAGCTTTCTCAGCGAAGCAACTTTAAAATTACAAGGTGTTTGTCACCCCCACCTGCAGAAAGGTTTCTCCTCCATATGTTCCATCTTTTTCATTGCCAACTTTTTAATATAAGCCAGACTTTATTAAAAGTGGGATGCTTTTAAAAATGCAAATTGCTGGCCTTTGCTAAGACTAAATTCAAACTTCTGAAAGGGAGACCCTGAAATCTCTATTTTTTAACAGCTTCACCATTCTATCCAAATGATTTTGATGCACAGTAGAGAATCTTTGGTATGATCTATACTCACTTCCACTTCCTCACTTCCTATTTCTTATTCAATTCAGTCTGGCTTCTACTACCCCACTCTGTTTTCTTACTGAAAAATCCCTTTCTTACTGAAAAATCCCTTGACATTTTAATTTTCAGCTCCAACGGCATTGTTCTCATTCTCATTATTCTCATTCATTATCCTGAACATTTTTGCCACTCTTTCTTGGAACTGTCTACTTCTTGGCTTCCAAGGCAGCACTCACCCCAGGTTCCCTTCCTACTCACTTGACCTGGTTTGTTTTCTTTGCTGAATCCTCTTCTACTGCCTTGGGCCATATAATTTGGGTTTCCCAGAGTTTGTCCTTGTTTTCTCCTTTGTTATTTATAAGCCTTCCTATAGGATAGTTTCATAATTCCCATTTCTTTTTCTATTGACTGTATTTTTAAAATTCCCAAGTCTTCATTTCCAACCCTGGCTTCTTTTCTTAACTGTGGTCCATTAGCCTCCAGTGCTCACCAAGTGGCTGTTTTCAAGGACTAAGGGAATTTGAGACAGGAACAGCAGAAAAGGCTGTAAGTGGAACTGCTTGCATCAAGTCTGGAAAAGGCTGGGAAAGTGCTCTGACTGAATTGCCTAAGATCAGACATTCCCAGTATACAAGACATAATGAGAACCAGGGGACATTACTCCACGAAACATAAAGCTAATGATTGAGTAGGCGGTCCAACCCAGAGAAAGTAAAGCCTAAAGGTAGTGACAGGGTCAATCGATTGGTGGTCATGAGCAAGGGGCTATGCAGCTGACTGCAGGCCTGAACAGAGACAGGCATTGAGGCAAGAGCTTGGTCAGAAGCAAGATTGGGAGCAACAGATGTACTGATCCAGGTGACTGCAAAATGCAGGATCACAGTGCTAAGGCGGCCAGCAAGCAGATAACCTGTCCATTGGCAGGGAAGCTTAAAGGGATAAAATGCTCCATTTGTTTACATATAAAAGCTTTTAAAAATCACCCAGAGATCTTGGATACACTATGTGTTTAATCCGAGGTGATCAAAACATTCCAGGATTATCCTATTTGAGAGCAATGTCTCTTCCTCCACTCCCGCTTTTTTAAATGTCTAATTATAAAACATTTCAAACAGAAAATAATTCAGTATGTATGTAGCCTCCACAGAGATTAAGCAGGTATTAACATCTTATTATAATTGTCTTCTGATTGCTGTCCTTTTTATAAGAGATAAATGGGTGTATATAGAGAGCTAAAGACACCCACCATTTTCTTTTCATCCTATTCCCAGATGTTGTCACTCTGCTGAAATCAGTGTCTGTCATTTTCATGCCTATTTTTAGTCTTTTACTACAATAAATGCTAATAATAATCTAAAAATAGTAACATATAAATAATAATCTATAAATACTAATAATAATGTAAAAATTTGAATTCAGCATTGGATAAAGTTAAGAGAAAATGCATGTCACAGTGGTATTTGAGAGAAATCTTGGGTTTAACAAATTTGTTGAAATAAGTACTTTGAGACGTTAAGCATTGTCTTGGCCATTACATGCCTTAGAAAAAGAAGGAAATTATTAGAAAATGTTAATATTTCACCAACCACTGGACTAAAATAAACAAATAGTTATGACACTGGCTAAGGGAGACAATGATATTACTAAGTCTAAATCTAAGTCTGTGTAAGTTTTGCTTACTATTTTCATCAAAATAAATGCCTTTCCTCAGTATTTACCGAAAAAACGATCCTCAAGTTATTCAACATTTTAACTACAAAATTTTGGGTTACTTGTCAAAGAATGTTGGACCTTTAGCCCCAAGGCATATTATAACTCCAAATCTTGTCTTAAGGAATTTTACTTCTCCTCCAAACAATATTTTTGTAAAAAGAATTTAAATTTGGCCATCTGAGGTATAATGTCCTCATAGACCTTGTAATGATTAATCCAACACCATATAGATTCTCTTGCTCATCAGAAAGCTTCAGAATCCCTGGATTTAGATTTACCTGGTAGATAGAAAATTTAACATAATTTTTAATAAAGCAGGTGCTTTTAACACATTCAAATCCAAACACAATGCAAAAATATAATTAGTCAGAGGCAATAGATAAATGATAGGTGATTGACAGATAGATAGATAGATAGATAGATAGATAGATAGATAGATAGATAGATAGATAGATAGATGATAGAAGATAGAATGTACTTCAAATTTTGCATAAATAGTAATAGATTGTTGCCTTACAGCTGCCAAACCGTTTGTTCCCCCGCACTCTTCCCAGGATTTCACAAGAGAGTGCCTCAGCAAACTGAGGCCCGATGGAATTATATCAGTCCCTCCCCTTCAATGGATTCCTTGGAGATGTGTGTGTGTGAAGGCCAAGTACAAGCTGGAACACAATGGAAACTTTCGGAAAGACAGCCAACAGGCTACTAACACACAGATCTTGAGATTAACAATCTTTTACCTCTTTAGAAATTTACCAACAAAAATTACGCGTTGGCCCATTTCAGCGCTCAATCCTTGAGACTTGAGACCCTTGGCCCCGCTTGTATTCTAATCTTGGCTACTGTCTTTTCTTAACCCTGCACCGCCCTTCTCCCTCCCCACAATCCTTGTCGTGTGGGACGCGGTATCTGGCACCCACGTGGGGCCCCTGATTCTGGGGTTCCGGATTTTGGGACTCACTTGTAGGGTTCGAGAAGGAAGGTCGACTTCCAGTCAAATTCAAAGAGGTTTCACAACGTGAGGACCCGGGAGAGGTCGCAACAACTACTGGAAGAAAGTAGGTTAACTCTCGGAGAATTTAACCAAGGTAAACGGGGATTTTTTTCTCTTTCTTTGTCCATGAGAGTGAATGTGTGAGTGTGTGATTATAGTTCCACGGCTACAGCTACGGCTACGGGCCCTAATGTGGGCCCTAATCTGCGGTTCTGTGGTCTAGGTCATAAGGCAAAACGGTGACTTAGTGCCTGACAGTTAACCAGGTCCGGGGTTAATACGGGTGCACCTTAGCCAAAGACCAATCTTAAAGTCCCACGAGAGACACTGCTCCCCACAGATTGGAACAGCCTGGCCAAGACTTGTCTTTCCTCGTCCCAGTTTTTACAATTTAAAACTTGATGGACTGATGGTGCTGAAACCCAAGCTAGACTTCATCAGGCTCACAATATAGCTCTCGTTGATGGGACGGTTTTTCCTGCAGGCCCCCCCTAAGAGCTCAATCTCCCCCTCATTGGAGCTATCTCTGGCAAGCTCCCCCTAAG
This sequence comes from Rhinolophus sinicus, assembly GCF_057876585.1. Classification (NCBI taxonomy): domain Eukaryota; kingdom Metazoa; phylum Chordata; class Mammalia; order Chiroptera; family Rhinolophidae; genus Rhinolophus; species Rhinolophus sinicus. Next base: position 33,848,498 of record NC_142501.1, read on the forward strand.
AGCTCTGCCCCCTCCTCCTCCCATACCTTATCGAGATGTCTCCTGACTCCCTCCCTCCTTATCAGAGCTGTCCCCCGCAGGCACCATAGTTCAAGGCCTTCCTGTCAAAAAGTTGAGGGATCACAGCTGCTAGGGACGGATCTCCCTGGCACCCCGGCCAGATTTCCCCCCCCCAACCCGGAGGCCTAAACATATAAAATACAGCGCCTGACCCCAGTCAGTGCTCAGTTCTTTGGGAACAATCCCACTCAGCCCACTAGTGTAATAAAGCTGTGTTCTCCTCGCCCTCTGGGAGCCGCTTGGGTTTCTCGGTCCTCGCTGCTTTTCTGCAACATCATCAAAGATCAATTGCTAGGGAGTGGCCATTGGGAAAACACTCAAGATCAATTAGGGTGGGCCGAGCTTCAGGTTTATGCCAAAGTGTCTGCATTCTTCCCTGCCTTGGGCCAGAGAGACAAAAAGGATTTTTACAGCCCTATGTTGCAGACATTCCAGTTAATTTGTGGGGTCGAGATCTGCTTACACAATGGAAGGCAGAAATTTGGATACCACCTGGACAATATGGTCCTCAGAGTCAACAAATTATGAGTCGAATGGGATATCAACCAGGAAAAGGTTTAGGAAAATTTAATCAGGAAATTACTCAGGCAATTCAGCCCCTGTCCCAACAAGGATGAACAGGATTAGGATATGTGACAGAAACACAAAAACCTTTTTTATAGGGGCCACTGTTGAACAGCTACAGACTCCAATAGCCTTTAAATGGATGGACAATAAGCCTCGATGGATAGAACAGTGGCCTCTCTCTAAGGAAAGCTTAGAGGCATTAACAGAGCTAGTACAGATTCAGTTAAAACAAGACCATATAGAACCTTCTACTAATCCTTGGAATTCTCCTGTATTTGTTATTAAGAAAAAATCAAAAAAATGGATAATGCTCACAGATCTATGAACTATTAATGCTATAATTGAGCCACTGGGTGCTTTACAGCCTGGGCTCCCACAACCTTCAGTGATTCCAAAAAAATTGGCCTTTAATAGTTATTGATTTACAAGATTGTTTCTATACAATCCCTTTACATCCTCAAGATTGTCCTCGATTTGCTTTTCCTGTTCCTTCAATTAACAACAAGGAACTTATAAAGAGATTGCAATGGAAAGTCCTCACATAAGGAATGCTTAATAGCCCTACAATTCGTCAGCTTTTTGTAGCCAGAACATTACAACCTGTAAGAACTAATTTCCAAGATTGTTATATTATTTATTATATGGATAATAGTCTGTGTGCTGCATCTTCTATAGAGCTTTTATTTTTTTTATTCATTTTTTTTATTAGTTGCAGGTGCACAAGACAAAGTAATACTTAGATATTTATCATTTATATCCATCACACTGTGTGAATCCCCTCCCCCCATCCACTATCCCTCTGACATCGCACAGAGCCATTACATTTCCACTGTCTCTATTCCTAACGCTGAACTCCACTTCTTGTAAGTATACACATACATATATATATATAGAAACTTGTAGTTGACATTCATTATTGTTCAGCTTCTGCTTCAGGTGTACAATGCAGTGATCAGGCATTTACATCATCCCTGAGGTGGTCGCCCTAATGAGACAAGTGTCAATTGGATACCTACAAAATCTTTACAAAATTATTGATTACATTCCCCAAATTAATTTTCAAAACCCTGTGGCCATCTTGTGGTTACTGACTGTTTTCTAATCCCCTCACCTTCCCCCTTATCCCCACACCCCCTCCCATCTAGCAACCCTCAGTATTTCCTCTATGTCTCCAAAACTGTTTCTGATTAGTTCATTCACTTATTCTTTTCTTTAGATTCCACATATAAGTGAGATAATATGGTATTTGTCTTTCTCTGTCTGACTTATTTCACTTAACATAATGTTCTCTAAGTCCATCCATGTTGTTGCAAACGGTAAGATTTTTCGTCTTTATGGCTGCCTAATACTCCATTGTATAAATGTACCACAGTTTCTTAATCCAGTCATCTACCAATGGGCATTTCGGTTGTTTCCGTGTCTTGGCTATTGTGTATAGTGCTGCAATAAACATAGCAGTGCATAAAGTTTTTTGAATTAGAGTTTTGGATTTCTCCGGATAGATACATAGGAGTGGAACTGCTGGATCATAAGGTAGTTCCATTTTCAGATTTTTGAGATACCTCCATACTGTTTTCCATAGTGGCTGCACCAATCTGCAATCCCACCAACAGTGCACAAGGGTTCCCTTTTCTCCACATCCGTGCCAGCACTTGTTGTTTGTTGATTTATTGATGATAGCCATTTTGACTGGGATGAGGTGGTATCTCATTGTGGTTTTTATTTGCATTTCTCTGATGGTTAGTGAGGTTGAGCATTTTTTCATATGTCTGTTTGCCATCTGTATGTCCTTTTTAGAAAAATGCCTCTTCATGTCCTCTGCCCATTTTTTAATTGGGTTGTTTGTATTTTAGGAGTTGAGTTGAGTTTTTTACAAATTTGTGATATTAACCCCTTATCAGATATATCATTGGCAAATATATTTTCCCATTCAGTAGGATCTCTTTTTGTTTTATTGATGGTTTCCTTTGCTGTGAAAAAAACTTTTTAGTTTGATGTACTCCCACGTTTATTTTTCCTCTTACTTCCCTTTCGCGAGGGGATATAGCAGTAAAAATCTTACTCCGGGTAATGTCTGTGAAGTTTCCTCCTATATTTGCTTCTAGGAATTTTATGGTTTCAGATCTTACATTTAAGTCTTTAAGCCATTTTGAATTTATTTTTGTATATGGTGTAAGGAGGTGGTCCAGCTTCATTTTTTTGCATGTGTCTGTCCATGTTTCCCAGCACCATTTATTGAATAGACTGTCTTTACCCCACCGTACATTCTTGCTTCCATTGTGGTAGATTAAATGGCCATATAGGCATGGATTTAATTCTGGACTCTCTATTCTGTTCCATTGATCTATGTGTCTGTTTTTATGCCAGTACCATGCTGTTTTGATTACTGTAGCCTTGTAGTATAATTTTATGTCAGATATCGTTATACCTCCCACTTTGTTCTTATTTCTCAAGATTGCTGAGGCTATCCGTGGTCTTTTATGGTCCCATACAAATTTTAGGATTATATGTTCTGTTTCTGTGAAAAACGTCGTTGGTAGTTTGATAGGAATTGCATTGAATATGTACATTGCCTTAGGCAGTATGGACATTTTAACTATATTAATTCTTGCTATCCATGAACATGGTATGTGTTTCCATCTATTTGTATCTTCTTTCGTTTCTTTCTTCAGTGTCTTATAATTTTCTGAGTACAGATCTTTTACTTCTTTGGTTAAATTTATTCCAGGTATTTTATAGTCTTTGAAGCAATTGTAAATGGGATTGTTTTTTTAATTTCTCCTTCTGATGTTTTATTATTGGTATATACAAATGCAACTGATTTCTCAATATTAATGTTGTATCCTGCTACTTTACCAAATTCATCTAGCAGCTCTAATAGTTTCTTGGTGGAGTCTTTAGGGTTCTCTCTATATAGTATCATGTCATCTGCATATAATGACAATTGTACTTCCTCCTTACCGATTTGGATGCCTTTTATTTCTTTTTCTTGTCTGATTGCTGTGGCTAGAACTTCCAGCACTATGTTGAATAGAAGTGGAGAAAGTGGGCAACCTTGCCTTGTTCCTGATCTCAAGGGGAATGGTTTTAGCTTTTCCCCATTGAGTATGATGTTAGCTGTGGGTTTATCATATATGGCCTTTATTATGTTGAGATATGATCCCTCTATTCCCACTTTCTTAAGGGTTTTTATCATAAATGGCTGCTGGATTTTATCAAATGCTTTTTCTGCATCTATCGATATGGTCATGTGATTTTTATTTTTAATTTTGTTAATGTGGTGTACCACATTAATTGATTTGTGGATGTTGAACCCCCCTTGCATACCAGGGATGAATCTGACTTGATCATGGTGCATGATCTTTTTAATGTATTGCTGAATTCTGTTTGCTAATATTTTGTTGAGGATTTTTGCATCTATGTTCATTAGCGATATCGGCCTGTAGTTTTCTTTTTTTGTGGTGTCTTTGTCTGATTTTGGGATCAGGGTGATAGTGGCTTCGTAAAAAGTGTTTGGGAGCCTACCCTCATTCTGGATTTTTTGGAAGAGCTTGAGGAGAATAGGTGGTAATTCTTTTTTGAACGTTTTGTAAAATTCACCTGTAAAGCCATCTGGTCCAGGGCTTTTGTTTGTTGGGAGATTGTTGATTACTGATTCAATTTCCCTGGTGGTAATCAGTCTATGCAGGTTTTCTGTTTCTTCTTGAGTTAGCCTTGGAAGGTTGTACGCCTCTAGAAAATTGTCCATTTCTTCCAGATTGTCAAATTTGTTGGCATATAGTGGCTCATACTAATTTCTTACAATTTTTTGTATTTCTGTGGTGTCTGTTGTCACTTCTCCTCTTTCATTTCTGATTTTATTAATTTGGGCCCTCTCTCTCTCTTTTTTAATGAGTCTGGCTAAAGGTTTGTCAATTTTGTGTATCTTCTCTAAGAACCAACTCTTGGATTCATTGATCTTTTGTATTGTTTTTCTGGTTTCTATTTCATTTATTTCCGCTCTGATCTTTATTATCTCCTTCCTTGTACTCCCTTTGGGCTTATTTTGCTGTTCTTTTTCCAGATCCCTTAAGTGTGAAGCTAAACTGTTGATTAGTGATTTTTCTTGTTTCTTTAGGTATGCCTGCAATGCTATGAATTTCCCTCTTAGGACTGCTTTCACTGCATCTCATAGATTTTGGGTCGTCGTGTTTTCATTTTCATTTGTCTCAAGATATTTTTTGATTTCTTCCTTGATCTCCTGGTTGATCCGATCATTATTTAGTAACATGTTATTCAGCCTTCATGAATTGGTGTGTCTTCCAGTTTTTTTCCTGTAGTTCATTTCTAATTTCATAGCACTGTGGTCAGAGAGGACAATTGGTATGATTTCAATTTTCTTAAATTTATCAAGACTTGTTTTATGGCCTAACATATGGTCTAGCTTGGAAAATGTTCCATGTGCGCTTGAAAAGAACGTGTATTCTGCAGCTTTGGGGTGAAATGCCCTGAAAATATCGATTAAATTCAAGTGGTCCAATGTGTCATTTATGGCTCTTGTTTACATATTGATTTTCTGTCTGGAAGACCTGTCCCTTGTTGTCAGAAGTGTGTTGAAGTCCCCTACTATGATAGTGTTACTGTTGATCTCTGTCTTTATGTCCATCAATATCTGTTTTATATATTTAGGTGCTCCTATGTTGGGTGCATAGATGTTTACTAGGGTTATGTCCTCTTGTCAGATTGATCCCTTTATTATTATATAGTGCCCATCTTTGTCTCTTAATATGTTCTTCATTTTAAAGTCTATTTTGTCAAGATATAAGTATTGCAACTCCAGCTTTTTTCTCATTTCCATTTGCATGAAATATCTTACTCCAACCCTTCACTTTCAGCCTGTGTGTGTCTTTTGATCTGAGGTGAGTCTCTTGTATACAGCATATCCAAGGGTCTTGCTTTCTTATCCACTCAGCCACCCTATGTCTGTTGATTGGAGCATTTAATCCGTTTACATTTAAAGTGATTATTGATAGGCACACAGTTATTGGCATTTTTAAATTTGCAGTTAGATTGTTTCATCTTTCTAATTCTATTTAGTCCTTTTAGTATTTCTTGCAATGCTGGCTTGGATTCGGAAGCATTTAACTGAACTGATGCACAATTATATTATAGTCATTTATCTTTAGTGAAAGCAATGAGTATGTAAGTAAATGGATGAGACCAAATTTATTACAACATGTACTTCTTGCTTTATGTTTCATGGTACCTGGATACATCAGTCAAGTAGTAGGTTAGGCTACTATAACAAAAAACCTCAAGATATAATAACTTAAATAGGTAGTAACTTAAGATAAGAGTTTGTTAATTCAAAATTAAAAGTCAGGATAGGTGTTCCAGAGAATTATATTGCAGTTGGGCCATATCAGTTACCTCATATCTTTGTATCTTGTTATTCTCCAATATTCAACCCATTGTCAACTTGTAGTCCAAAACTGCTGTCTTTACATGTGCATTCCAATTAGAAGAAGAAGAAAGGAAAATTTGGAAGTATGCCTTTTCCATATTTAAGGGCATTACCTGGAAACTGTATGCCTTTAATCACGTTACCTTAGCCAGAATCTAGTCATGTTGTTACATCTAGCTGCAACGGAGGCTGGGAAACGTAGTATTGATCTGAACAGCCAGGTGTCCAGTTAAAATTTAAGAATTCTATTAAAGAATAAGGAAAACAATAGACATTTAAAAATAATCAACAGTCTCTGCAACTGAGGCGGTAATATATCCTTGGCCTATTTTGACATTTGCTACAGGCTAGTCCATCACCTATTACCGTGTTTCTCCGGAAATAAGACCGGGTCTTTATATTAAGGTTTGCTCCAAAAGATGCATTAGGGCTTATGTTCAGGAGATGGCATCCTGAAAAATCATGCTAGAGCTTATTTTCTGGTTAGCTCTTATTTTCGGGGAAACACAATAGTCTTAAGATAATATATTTTCCTTTCCCTAGAAGATTACAGAGACTACAGAAAAGACATGGCCCAGAACCTGAGGGCAAAGCAATATAACCTGCCTCCCTTAAAAAAGGAGGGAAACAGACAAGACAAGGACAAGTATAAGAGAAGCTCATCTTAGTCACTGGAAGTAATTTTCCTCCATCAGAAGCATATATATATATGTATATATATATATATGTATATATATGTGTATATATATATATATACATACACATAGATACGTATATATATACACATATATACATATATACATATATGTATATATATATATATATAAAGGTTTATATATATGTGTGTGTATATATATACATATATATGTATATATATATATACCTTAACCTTCTGTGAAAAGTAACAGAAAGTGTTTATCCTTGAACATACGCATCTTAGTATACAGAAACATAAATAAAAATTTGAAAAAATAAGACTAAGAAATTTTTATTTTCAAAATAATATGAAAAATTCAAGTACATTTGGATAACAAAAAGTCCAAATGGAATTACAAATTAATTTTGATTAAAGGAAATAATCCATGTATCCAACTCAGCATACAGGCAAATTTAAATTAGTGAATTACACTTTAGTGTGTTTAATCACTAAGGGGGTACCCACGCCAGGCTCCCATTCCCAAACATTCTGATTCAGAGGACTTGAGGATGAGCCTGGAAACATGCATTTCAATTATCCCAGCTTAGTCTGTTTTAGAAGGTCTTGATAAACCCTGGTAAGCAGTAAAAGTCTTGGAGCAGAGGAATAATCTAATCAGAACTCTGCTTTAGAGAGATTATTCTAGAATTTGGAGGAAGTAGATTGGATCATAAAAAGGATCAGTTAGAGAATTATTGCAAAAATGCAGATGAAAGGTGATGAGGGTTAAAACAGGTAACGACTGGGACATCAGAAAAGAAAATCAGAGAAGAGCAATACTGATAAAGCAGACTCCACAGCATATGGCAAAAGATTAGAGATTGAATATAAAATTGATGGAAAAATTAAAGATAGATCAGAAGTTGACATTGCAGGAGGATTATGAGGCTGTTTATATTTACACAGCACAATGCATGGAAATAGAGAAAATAATATGATTATGAACACATGAGTTTGAAGTACTGGAGATATTCTTCAAGCAATTGGAAATACATATTTGTCATCAGATATGGTCAAAAGAGGTAGTTTTATGAGTTCTCCGCATAGGGATTATAGTCGAAGCCATGGGAGCCTGTGAAATTGCCAAGAGGAAAGAAGGGGTAGAGACAGGAGGGGGCGGATGGAGAGAAAAGGGCCAAAAGGTACGTTTTGGAGAATATCTAAATGTAAGAGTAGCAGAGGAAAAGAAAAGAAGCAAGATGGGGCAGAAATGGCTGGGTGGTGTATCTCATGAATCTAGGACAGAGAGTTTCATAAAAAAGGAAGTAAAAATAATCAGTTGTATTAAATGATCTCAAGAGGTTGCCTGGAGAGGATCATTGGTGATGGTCTTTAAGAAAGCAGTTTCACTTGGCAGGATTTAGATACCTCCACGTGAAAACACAGGTAAGAACTGAGAAAGCATACACAATACAAGTACAATTATGGAAACAATTGTAGTGGGTAACCTAATGGCACAGAAACACTGAAAAAAGGTGGGGTTCTGTTCTCAGGAGAAACATGAGTTAATGTATACTTGTATGCTGAGGGGAAAGAGTAAGTAGAACAAAATAGAGTGAAGATAGAAAATAAAAAGAATATTCAGGGGCAGCCAGATGGCTCAGTTGTTTAGAGCACAAGCTCTGAACAACAGAGTTGCCAGTTTGATTCCCACATGGGTCAGTGAGCTGTGCCCTCCACAACTAGATTGAAGACAACGAGCTGCCACTGAGCTTCCAGAGGGGCGGCTGGATGGCTCAGTTGATTAGAGCGTGAGCTCTCAACAACAAGGTTGCATGTTCAATTCCCACATGGGATGGTGGGCTGCGCCGCCTGCAACTAAAGATTAGAAACAGCAACTGGACTTGGAGCTGAGCTGCGCCCTCCACAACTAGATTAAAGGACAACCACTTGGAGCTGATGCACCCTGGAGAAACACATTGTTCCCCAATATTCCCCAATAAAATTAAAAAAAATATATTCAATGAAGCAAAGTCAGGGAGAGGGTAAAGGGAATGAATCAAGAGAAAAATGTACTAGGGTTAGTTAGCCATGAAAGAAAGATGTTTCTTCTTAAAAGCTTAGAAGAAGGAAAAAAAGAAAACAAAGATAATAGTTGTTAGTCAAATTAGAGCATTGTCAGGGAGAAAGTTAAGAGAGTTTATAGTTACTGAATTTAATCTTTTCAGAAAAGTAGACGTTGAAGTCAGCTGCTTGGGATGGGGGCAGAGTTTAACTATAGGCTCGCAGGCAGTTATGTGGCTTAAAATTGCAAATGTGTCAATGGTAGAAAACTATAAAAGCTTCTCAGTTGCACTGCCTGTAAATCAATTACCTACGGCATGACTGCACTGAGAAATACATTTGACTAGAATACATCTGACCAGAAAAGGGTACAGTATCAGTTATTTATTGCCACAAAACTTCAGTGGCTTTCTAGAGTGTTTATTGCTCACGTTATTTGTGGCAGTTCATAGATCTAGACTAGTCTTGACTGAAACAACTGGAGGGACATGTTTTGTTCCACAGGTCTCTCACCTTCTAGCAAGACAGCCTGAATACGTTCTCATGGTGATGACAGAGGCACAAGAGAGCAAACTCAAGCCCATTTCAAACCACTCCTTGTGTTACGTCTGTGAACATCACATCAGGCAAAACACACCACACGGTTTGAACCCATTGTCAAAGGAGTGGGACAGGTCACCACACCCATGGTAGAAGGGTACTGCAAAGATGTGGATATAGAGAGGAGTGAAAAATTGACTTCTATCACTGAATTTATGCCTAGTAAGTAAACAAAGTGATGAATATATGCTGTTTTATGACAGCAAACCCACATCTCAGGATGAAATATTTCAACTTTTATGTATTTAAAAACAGCATGTTCTCATTCATACTGGGAGCAAGTCCAGCCAAAGTGCTTGGTGCAGTTAAAGCAAAGATTTTTCAATTAATATATTATCACATTTTGGAAAATTGTAAGTATTACACAATTGGTGTAAGCAGTAGCTAATTACCACAGGTACTGCCATGAAGAAAAATAAATGCAAATGAAAAAAATAATTAACTGAATAACACAGTGCCATTACAAACAATATCATTTTGATATGGTCTGGGTAGTGTATATTCTTGGTTGCATGGCACAAACAAACAAAGTAGTAAGAAAAAAACATGATTTGGACAATTAATGTAAGCTTACCTTTTAAAGTACTCTCTAAATGACAGGCTTGTAGGTAATTTTTAAATAGAGCTTTGACAATGTGTTATAAAACATAAGAGCTGTCAAAAATCTGCTCCAACAAAACTTTTGCTCTCACCACTCCACACTACGTCTTTTTGAAGTCACCCATGACCTCCCCATTACTGAATCCCATCACCAGTATTTAATTACTCACTCCTTTTTAAGATATTTATTTCATTTGTCTTATAGGATATTATATTTTCTTGATTTTTCCTCCTACCTCACCAAGGTTTCCTTCTCAGTCTCTGCTGCGAGTTTCTCTTCTTGTCTCAACCAATTAATATTGAAGGATCCCAGAACTTAGTTCTTGGACCTCTTTTTTATTTATCTACATTTATCTTCCAGGTGATCCTATCCAGTCTCATCACTTTGGGTCATAGGATGATTTCTGTATTTTCAACCCAGACTTCTCTTCTGAAATCCAGGTTCCTTTACCCAACTGCCTACACATTTCTATTTCTGTAACTAATAGCTATTTCAAACTTAACATGTCCAAAATTAAAATCCTTAACTTTCAATCTACACCTGCAGAATTCCCACCTCAACTCAACTGACAGCGATTCCATCCATCCTTGCAGATGCTCTTATCAAAACCTTAGCATCATCCTCGATTTCTGTCTCTTTCACTTCACATCCTTTCTCTTCATTCTATCAGAGAAACTTGTTGGGTTTACCTATATTTCCAGAATCCAATCCGTTCTCACAACCTTCACTGTTATCAAATGCTTCAACCATCATCTTTTACCTAGATTACTGTAGTAACCTCCTTACCAGTCTACATGCTTCCACCCTTGCCATTCCACAGCCTATTCTCAACAGAATGATCCTTTTAAAATCTGTTAGATCATGTCACTCCTCTGCTCAAAAAAAAGCCCCAATGGCTCCCTGAAGGCAAAATCCTTACAGCCTAGAGCTTCTATGTGCCTGGCTCCTGTTACTTTGCTGATATCATCTTCCACCCTCCATCTTGCTCACTGTGCTCCAGCCATACTAGCCTCCATGCTGTTCTTTGAACACACTAGGCATATTGCAACCCGAGGGCTTTGCACTGGCTGTTCTCTCTGCCTAAAATGTTCTTTCCCCCTCCTTCAAGTCTTTGCTCAAATATCAACTTCTCGCGAGGCCTTGCCTAAAACAGAATTGCAATCCACAGCCTGCCTACTCCCACATACACACATTCAAGGTCCCCACCTCTGCTTGATTTTTAAAGTGCACTCACTTTCTAAAGTATTATATAATTAGCTTATTTATTAGGTTTGTTTCTTCCCCCACTAGAATGTAAGACACATAAAATCAGCGATTTTTGTGTCTTTCAGTTATATATCCCAAACACGTAGAACAATGCCTGGCCCTCAATAAATATGTGTTTAATATATTAATTTATAAATTGATAACTAAAGCAATTAATTCAATTACTAAAGGCCCCTCTCTCATACATCTACATGGGTATTTTCCTAAATAAGTGCCACTGGAGATTTTTTCATCCATATTTATTTTTATTGTTCTCCCTACTTTTCTCTATTAGAATCTACATTTCTTAATAGTGTAGTACTTTTAAATCTATCTATAATTAAAACTTTTATTCATGCTTACACTTATGAAAAATATTTCCACTAAGCTTGTTTTCTCATTTTCATATATAAATTTCAGCTGGGATCTAACTAAAACGTCTTCACTTCTGATATATTTAAATACAATCTATGTAAAAAGTTTTCATATCATATATTTTAACTATATTCATTTCAATGTCTGATTTGATGTTCTTTTAATTGGAAAAATAATGTCAAGAAAGAGTTGTCCTTTCTAGCAGTGATAACCGAGCTGTCATTGCCATCTTTCTGCTTGTGAGCTGAAAGCAATAGACTCTTGCTACTTAATGAACTCCTCTTGGCAGGCAGAAGACCTACATGTCACACACTTCAATGACTCTCTTCTCCTGCAGATCCCACATGTCCAAGTTTTTCCTTTTTCCTTGCCCTTCTAATATCTTGCCTGGTTCCACTTTCAATAATGCCAATTGCCAGCTTTACTTGCAGTCATTGCATGGAATGCAACACACTGGGTTACATGCCTCATTCCTGAAAGTCAAGATCCCCCCCTTAAAAGCCCTACATGACCAGAAAGGATGGATTCTGGTGAACACAGATTAGGTTTAGACCCACTAAGTACCCATGAGGCAGTTGTCAGCAACCCTTTAGCATCCAGATCCTTGCACCTCTTCTCTTTTCTCTCCCCCACCCTCAATCCACAACATCTTGCTTTCTTCCTCCTACCTAAGGTGAAATGAGTTTTGCTCCTGACCTTTTTTAACACAAATATGTAGTCACTGACCAAAGGCCTTTCCACCATCCTATTTCCTTGTTCATTTCACCGTACCTTTCTCACTTCTTACTTCCTTCCATAGAAAGATGTTACCTTAAGGACATTTTATTCACAACAGAATTTATAATGCTTGCTAAAAGTATTTCCTATGAATTTTTATAGACTGTCTTTTTTATACTAAGGCTTAGAAAACATTAGCATTCTTCTCCACTGGAGGCAAATTTACATACCATTAGGAAAGAGATGATTGAGGCTATGGCCAAAGAGCTGTAAATCTAAATCACCTTTGCCTTAATATGATCCCATTGTGCACCAAAACAAAACAAAACAAAGTGAAAAACAATTGATGGCAGAGAAGAATAAAGTAATCATTTGATTTAGAGGATAAAATCCTAGGTCAAAAAAACAGCCTTGTTACTTTTTAATTGACAACTGGAGGCCATCTGTCCCAGTCTCATTTTCTTGGTATATTATCCTAACATCTATTTCTCAGGGAGTATGTGACAATAAAGCTAACGTTTCTGAAATAAATCTGCAGATTTTAAAATGTTTTAAGGAGATCCAAGATGGCAGAGTAGATAAAATTGTGCCCATTTCCTTCCGTGAACATATTAAAATTACAACTAAATTATACAACAATCAACCTAGAGAATCATCTGAAGTCTAGCTGAACAGAAGTTTTATAACTAAGGATATAAAGAAGACACGTCAAGACCAGGTAAGGGGGTTAGAGGTGTGAAACTGGCTAGCCCAAAACCTCTGTGTGATGGTTGAGAACCAGGAGGGATATCTTGGCCATGGAGGTTCCCCCCAGAGCAGCAAAGAACCCCAGACACAAACCAGTATCCCCAGCCTGGAGTACTGCTGCCAGGAAAACAAGCCCCAACAACACCTGGCTGTGAAAAACAGTGGGGATTCCAACTATTCAGGTGGGATGGAAGTGTGAGAGAAACCAAGACATCCTCTTAAATGGCCCACACACAGACTCTCTCACTTGAAAGCATTCATCATGGACTCCAGTGGAGGGACAATGACTCAGGTGGTGTTGGAGACATACAGGAGGCAGACTGAGGTGTGTGGTTTCAAAGTGACGGCTGGAGAACAGTCACCATTTTCCCTGTGTGGATTCCTCCTCCTGTGCAGCCAGCAGGTGGGTGTCATCTTTCCTGTGTTGAGCCCTCCCCCACACGCCAAATCTGAATCTGATTGTCCTGGAGAGCTCCCCTCACTCCACCCTGCTGACTCACTGGAACCCCACCCTATGCAACTCACTCAACACCAGAGGTACTTTCTCTGGGAGCAACCAGTGCTGCTGACATTACACTCTTTCTTGGAAAACTATCGGAGTCTGGCAGGTCCCAGGTCCCATGGCCACAGTGTGCTCTGAGACTTTTGGTGAGTCACTCCAGGATCAGCACTGGCACCAAACCAGAATCTACATTAACCTGGTAAACACAACTCTTCCCACTCTACTGATTCCCTGAGACCCTGCCTCACCCAACTTGCGAACCACACAAGGCTTTATCAGTGGCTGAACCTTAAAGGAGCTGGCAAGTGGGAGCAGGTCTTGTTTTATCCTGGCATTTTGCAGAGCTACCCCAGGCCTGGTACTTATGGAAGACATCCTCAGTTTCCTGCATGGCCTCTCCAATGTGCCTTCAGGGTTAGCACAGGAAGCAAACAACCACAGATCACTTTGTAGCACCTACCAGATAGTCCCCAGCCAATTACAGGCAGTGGGTGACCTTGGCCTGCACTGAAGCCCCATGCAAGAGCCCCCAGAGCCAACACACCTGGAGGATGGCTCAGACAACAGCAGACACTGCCCAATTAGCCTCACAAGCAGCACACACAAAGGGCAATTTCAACCAGTACCACAGCCTGTTGGGGCAAGTCCCAATAAGTGGGGTAACCCCTCACACAGCAGCCCACAAGCTGTGGACATAGCCAAACATCATCGCCAGTCGGCCTGAGGGTCAATCCCATGCACTGATATGCCAATAGCAATCAAGGCTCAACTATAACAGGAGGGCACACACATCCCACACAAGGGACACTCCTGGAGCACCCAGAGCAGATGACCAGAGAGACTGCCAGTGCTCCAAAGGGTATCTAGTACATAAGGCCACCCAGCCAAAACTGGGAGACATAGCAGATCTACCTCATGCATAGAAACAGAGTGGAAGCCAAAGTGAGGAAACAAAGAAATACATCCCAAAGGAAAGAACAGAAGAAAACTTCGGGAAAAGAACTAAACAAAAAAATAAATGGAGGCAAGCAACCTACCAAATACTGAGTACAAAACAATGGTTATAAGGATGCTCAAGGATCTTATACAGGACAACAGAGAGATAGCAAGTATAAAAAAGGACATAGAAACCATAAAAAAGAACCAGTCAGAAGTGAAGAATACAATAACTGAAATGAAGACTGCACTAGAAGGAATCACCAGCAGACTAGATGAAGCATTGGATTGAATCAGCAATATGGAAGACAAGGTAGCAGAAAATACCCAATCGTAACAACAAAAAGAAAAAAGAATCCAAAAAAATGAGGATAGTTCAAGAGAACTCCGGGATAGTAAGAAGCATAACAATATTCACGTCATAGGGATAACAGAAGGAGAAGAGAGAAAGCAAGGGATTAAGAACCTATGTGAAGAAATAATGACTGAAAACTCTCTTAATCTGGCAAAAAAAATAGACATACAAGCTAAGAAAGCACAGAGTCCCAAACAAGATAAACCCAAACGAGCCCACATCAAGACACATTATAATTAAAATAGCAAAGGATACAGACAAACAGAGAATCTTAAAAGCAGCAATAGAAAGGCAACTAGTAACTTATAAGGGAGCAACCATAAGATTGTCAGCTGATTTCTCAACAGAAACGTTGCAGGCCAAAAGGGACTGGCAAAAAATACTCAATGTGATGAAAACCAAGGACCTACAACCAAAATTACTCTACCCAGCAAAGCTATCATTTAGAATCAAAGGACAGATAAAGAGCTTCCCAGTAAAGGAAAAGCTGAAGAAGTTCATCACCACCAAACCAGTATTATAAGGAATTTTAGAGGGGCTTCTTTACTATAGGAAAAAAAAAAAAAAAAAAAAAAAAAGATCAAAATTATAAATAAAATGGCAATAGCTACATATATATCAATAATTACTTACAATATAAATGAATTAAATGCTCCAATCAAGACATAGGAGGGCTGCCTACATATGTTGCCTACAAGAGAATCACTTCAGATTGAAAGACACACACACAGACAGAAACTAAAGAGGTGGAAAAAGATATTTCATGAAAACGGAAAAAAAAAAAAAAAAAAAAAAAAAAACAGCTGGGGTAACCATACTTATAGTAAACAAAATAGACTTTAAAACAAAGGCTATAACAAGAGACAAAGAAGGACCCAGTAATCCCACTTCAGGGTATTTATCTGAAAATTGAAAATACCCAAACGCTACTTTGAGGGGGCATGTGAAGTGCATCCACATGTTCACTGCAGCATTGTTTACAATGGCCAAGACTGAATGCAGCCTGAGTGTCTGTTGATGGAAGAATGAATAAAGAGGAAGTGGTACATATATACAATGGAATATTGCCCAACCATGGAAGAGAATGGGTTCTTGCCATCTGTGGCAGCATGGATGGACCTGAAGGGTATTGTGGTGAGTGGAGGGTAAGACCGAGAAGACAGATGCAATGTGATTTCACTTATATGTGGGATCTAAAGAACAAAATAAACAAACAAACAAAATAGAAACAAACTCATAGATACAGAGAACATATTGATGGTTGCCAGATGGGACGGGGTTTGGGGGTAAGTGAAAAAGGGGAAGGGATTAAAAAGTGCAAATTGGTTGTTACATAGTATTTATGGAGATGTAGGGTGCAGCATAAGGAATATAGTTGATAATATTTTAATAACTATGTATGGTGTCATATTGGTACTAAATTTGTAGGGGTGAAAGATGGGAGGGCATTAGGGGCAGGCTGAAAAAGATGAAGAGATTAAGAAGTACAAACTGACTATATTCCCTGTGCTTTAGCAAGACTTTAGTAAGACTGTAATAGCTATGTAAAGTGCCAGGTGAGGACTAGACTAGTCAGGGAGATCATTTCTTAAATTATACAAATGTCTAACCAATATGCTGTACAGCTGAAATTAACATAAAATAATGTTGAGTGTCAACTGTTATTGAAAAATTAAAAATGGGGGAAAGGTGAAGGGGAATAAGAGGTCCAAATTTCCAGGTATAAAAAAAATAAGTCATGGGGATGCAATGTATAGCATAGAGAATACAGTCAATAATATTGTGATAGTGTAATACGGTGTCAGATGGTTGCTGGACTTATCATGGTGTTCACTCTTTAGGTACATAAATGTTGAGTAACTATGGCATACCCCTAAAACTAATGTAATGTTGTATGTTAGCTATATTTTAATAAAAATCTTTTTAAAATAAAATAAAATAAATTGGAAAAAGTGTTTTATAACATACATCATTATTGCTGAAGTTCCTAGAAATAATTAGGACACCTGCTTTAAAACATGAAATAAAAGAAAAGCCTCTAAAAAAAAGAAAGAGAATATGTCTATTTTATTTATAATGAACAAAAAACAATTATAACGCTTACCTGTAAGATTTAAGAATAATTGTACTACAGAACATACATGAAGATATACCATCTAAGTATATTTTAAGTTCAAATTTTAATCATGAAATACTTCAAACATAAAAAGTACACAAAATACTCTATTGTTTACCTATTAACACACCACTAATATTAAACATACGTTAACAATTTTTTTATTATTTGTGTTAGACCTTTCCCATTTTTGAAGAAATAAATGTTACAGCTAAAATTAAAGTCCTACCTCCCTTTTCTTCTTTCCTTCCTCTCAAACAATCACTTTCCTGAAATTGTTATGTATCATTCCCATATAAGTTTTGAGAAATTTACTTCCATAAAGAAAATGTTTGTGTATTTCAAAACTTTACATACATACTAAACACACCTTTTTAATCTTTTTCCTCTTCAAAATAAATTTGGGATTTATCTATGTGGTACCAGCAGATCTAGTTTGTTTATTTAGACAACTCTGTAACATGATGTCAAAAGACAATTATATATGTTTCCTTATAAATATTAATTTATCCCTAAAAGCATCTTCACATTTACACCATTAGTAATACATAACCTTTCCAGTAGGTGTCATCAGAATTATTAAGTTTTATTCATTAGATAGGCTTGATGTATGTCATGACTTCTAATTTGTATTTCCCTGAATATTACTGATGTTGAGAATCTTTTCAAATTTTTATTGGCATTCAGTTTCTTCTTTTAAGAATTACCTATCATGGCCTTTACCTATATTTCTATTGGTCTGTTTTTCTTTTTATCATTAATTTGTAGAAGCTCTTTATATATTCTGGATACTAATACTTTGATGGTTATATGTATTATGAATTTCTTGTAGTTTTTATCTCCTTTTTCATATCCAAAAATTTATTATGCAGTCAGGTTTGTAAATATTTTCCTTATTAGTTTGTGCTTTTGTATCATATAGAAGAAAACTGGACCTAATAATTATTTTCCCATGTTTTCTTCTAAATATTTTATTATTTTGCTTTTTTAAATATAGTCTTTTAGTCCATCTGGAATTCAATTTGTATATATGTACAGATTATAAAAGTTTTTAATACCAATAATTGTCACAGTATCATTTAATAATCCACCTTATTTATCCCAAATTGTAACACTCATCAAATGGATTTAATTCTAAATTCCTTTTCCTTTTCATTGCTTCATCTATTACTGTGTCAACCCTCAAAGATTTTATTCCTATGGCTTTATAGAAGGTTTAATATCTGATCAGGAAAATCCACTATTATTCTCCTCCTTCAAGATTGCATTGACTATTCTTGGTCCTTTTTGTTTCAACAATAAACATTAGGTTAGCTTCTCAAATCCCATTAAAAAGAAACTGATGACATTTTTATTGAAAGTGCATTAAATTTCTAGATTAATTTGGGATAAGTGTCCATCTTTATGACTTTCATTCTTCCCATCCACAAATCATGGTTATCACGATCATGCGACATCTTTCCAATAACTTTTTTTCTTTCATTGAAGTTTTATAATTTTCTCTATAAAGGTCTTAATCTTTTATAAGTTTCTGTTTTGGATACCTTATCTACTTGCTTAACTATCTTATTAATTTTAACAGTTTGTCTGGTGTTTCTGTTGAATTTTTTTGGTAAATATTCTACTGTTTACAAACAATGACAGTTTTGTGTCTTCTTTCCCAATTCTCATATAGTTTATCTCATGTGCTTGTGTTTGTTTGTGTTGAGGAATGTTGCTGTGCTGACTAAAACATCCAGTAAAATGTTGATGAAATAATAATTGACAATAAAAAGGTATGTATCTTCAGCCCTTCTAATATTTGTTAATTTAGTCAATTTGGAGCATCTCATTTTTGTATCAGTTGGCATTTTGGCATTTCCTGAATTACTAGTGAAGTTGAGCTTTCTTTTTTTGTGTGGATGTTCTTGGCTATGCAACTTTCCCTTTTGTGAATTTACCCCCTTTGCTTATTTTTCTATTGCATTGTTTGCCTTCTTCTTACTAATATGCAAAAGTGCTTATCTATGCAGATACTAATCCTTTGTTGGTTAAATACATTTGAATATATTCTTACAGTCTACAGCTCATACATGATTTTTTTAATGGTATCTGGTCATACAGAGGTTTAATGTAGTCAAATTCTTTCCTTCATGTTTTGAGTTTTTGTGTCCTTTTAAAGAAATCCTCACTATTTTCTACATTTTCTTCTAAATGACTTTACTTTTCACATTCAGTTCTTTAATCTGCCTGGAACTGATCAATAAGCTCTATGTGGTGTGATAGTTGGCGGTAAGAATTAAAACAGCAATTTACTTGATGCCAACATATCCGACCCCTATATTCTGCAGGACATAGTTTGGGAAATTCTGGAACCAGTGAATCCTATCTAAAATTTCAAGAAAAAGGAAGGAAACCAATAATTCAGTGCCCCTAAGTAGAAAGCACTATGCTACGTATGTTTCTATAACTCATTTCATCCTAAAACAAAACAAAACAGAAACAATATTTTTAATACTATTTTACAAATTTCTAAGACCATCTAGCTAATAAACTGTGAAAATAGAATTTGAAGCCAGATTTCTCTGACTTCAAAGTCCATTTTCTTCCCACCACAAAATCATTATTTTGTAAGGCTGAACAATAGACTGATACATTGGGATTTTAAGACAAAGTGAGACACTGGAAAAGAGAGGTAATGACTCTGGTAGAAAGTTTTTATTTCTTTTTAAATACGTAAACAAGCTATATCTCTTTCAAGTATGACTTAGATTTTACAATTATTTAAAGTTAAATTTAAGTTTAAAACAATTATTTAAGTTAAAAAGGTTTACCAGGATTCAAGTCCTGTAGACCTAAGTTGAGACCTGTTATACCAAGCAAACTATTTTCTTCGCCTCCGTGAAAGGAGGATAATAACAGCTACTGCACAAGACTGTTGGGCAGATTACATGAATTACATAGAAAAAGCATCCAGCACTCTAGTCTCTACAACCTGAAGAATATTGGAAGTCACTGCCCACCCTCCCTTCTTTTTCTCCTGCTTTCCTTTTCTTTTGCTTCTGCCTTTGTTTCTTCCCTGCCTGTGCCGCTGGCAGCACTTTGTTAGTCATACTGGACTTAATATATAAACAGGTGTCCTGTTATTAATTATGCCGAGGTTCAGCCCAGTAGAGCTAAATTACTTTCAAAAGGCCAAGTCAGTGCCAGAATGAGTCACAGACACACTGAGATGCTCTTCCTCCTCCCCCACGCTTCGTTCCCACAGTGGCCACAGCTGCCTTCAGGTACGTAGAAGTTAGAGAGTTACTGAAGAGTGACCGAGACAGTGACCTCTAATAACTTGTCGCTTGTCCTCCTTCATCATCCCAGAAATGAACAAGTTGGGATCCACAGGGAATTAGTCGGGTCATATCAGGACAAATAAAGATGTCACATAGATTCTGTCTCTGGTTTTACTGCTCAGACCCCGTCCTTTCCTATCAGTTTCTCTCTCACTCTTTGCCTTGTCCTCTCAGTTCTCCTTTGTTAAATGCTTCATCCCGGTATCTGGTCTTTTCCTTCTCTTTGTTCCGCTTTGTGTCATCTCTATTCTACCCTCATGCTCCCCCTCATCTCCTCTTTTTTCTCCATTCCATTCAAAAATAATGATAATGACAATGATAATGATAATGATAACAATAATAAGCAGTTGCCTGCTGATTGTACTGCAGGAACACGGAGTACTTTCCATGACTGATCACAGGTGGCTTCCCAAGTCCGGCCAGCCTGGTGACTGAATTGTTGGGCCACAGTGAGGCAGGTGGGAAAGTGTGGGTGGTACCCTGTAAGCAGCCCAGCATCATTCTACTGCCAATCCTTCTGACAATGAAACGTCTAACACAGGCAAACACATTGTAGTTCATTACATCTGTGTTGCTAATGGACTCCAAGTGAGTCACAATGCAGTTTCCAAAGGAAAATTCCCAAATGCAGTATACAGAACTAAAAAATAAATAAATGAGACTGACTTGATATTTTAACTAAGACTGTGACATCACCTCTTGATTTTATGTCTGCCCAGCTTTTGTTCTATGAATAAGTAGGCCTGTGCTTTTCAGAGTAATGTTGTCACATACACATATGCTAAAAATTACACTGAAATGCCCAGTGAAGCCTGCATCTACCCAAATTATCTGGTAAAGATACCCAATGTAGTTAATTGAGGAGTGTACGTTCTTACCTTTCCATATGTAGCAATTTAAGAACTGACTCAGATGCATAATTATCTCAAACTCTTTACTTAATTCTGCCGATAATTTTGCCTTGAATTACTAATTTATATTTACGTGATATTTTTATTTTAAAATTCTATTGTTCTCAACAACAGAATTGTGTGTTTTTGTGTAAGCCACTTCAAATCATTTGTGAGACAATGAGTTTAAAAACACCAATAAATGAAGGAATAAAATCTATCTTTACCCAGTCATCTAAACCATATGTCTTGATCTCTATTCTGATTTTTAGCTTATAGATTTTTTTTTTTTCATTTTAACCACTTCATTTATAATTTGACCTCATGGTCTAAACTCAATGTCTGTGTCATACCAAAATTCGTACATTGAACCTTAATCCTCAATGTGATGGTTTTTGGAGGTGGGGCCTTCAGGAGATGATGAGGTCATGAGGGTGAAGCCCTCATGATGGAATTAGTGCCTTTATAAAAGAGATTCCAGAGAGTTTCCCCCCACCATTCTGCCACGTGAGGACACATAAACCAGGAAGAGAGCTCTCACAAGATACTGAACCTGTAAATGTCTTGATTTTGGAATTCCCAGCCTCCAGAACTGTGAAAAATAAATTTTTGTTGTTTATAAGCCACGTAGACTATGGTATTTTGTTACAGCAGCCTTAATGGACTAGAATATCTTATAAGAGTATATGATTGAAAGATATTATTAAAAGACAAGCTTCATTTTATCAGGGTTATGTTAGCCTTCTTAACACATTTTCTTAATATAAGACCTGGTATTATATTATATTATACCCAGTCTTATAATATTGAGTATTATATTATATTATACCCGGTATTATATTATATTATATTATACCCAGTCTTATAATATTAAGACTGGGTATTATATTGTATTATATTAGATTAGATTAGACCTGGTCTTATATTATTGAGACTGGGTCTTATATTAATTTTTGCTCCAAAAGACGCATTAGAGCTGATTGTCTGGCTAGGTCTTATTTTCGGGGAAACGCAGTGATATAAATTCATGTAAGTGAAGAATAGATTTGGGGAAATATCAACACAAAGTACACATTTATTGGCCACTATTCTAAGTATCTGTGAAATTCTAACTTAAAAGTACTTCTTCTGACATGAATTATTGAGATGTGGAATTTCAAGCCAGGTTAACCTTAATTGTCAGCCTTACCTTTATTAGTTCAAAGCTCTATTAATAAATAAATTCATCGCAAGGAAGAAAGTTCCCTCACAACCTATTGGGAGTTTCTATTGTCCACTGACTCTCTGATTTGGAAAATTCATCAGTATTCATGGACTAAAGCAGAGAACTGCTTACTTGTATCTCCCTCTCATACATTTCTGAGGGTTAAAGAGTTTTCATCACTGAATCCCCAGCATCTAGCAATGTCTGTAACAGAATAGGCTGTGGGCTATGAGATCAGGTGGTCTGATTACAATCCTAGCTGTGCCAGTTATAATCTGTGCACTTTAGGGCAACCTGCTTAAAATCTTTAAGCATCAGAATTTTCATCAGTAAAACAGAGAAAATAATAGTTCTTAAAAATTAAAACAATACCTGGCATATAGAAAACAATAAATTATAAATAGATAGAACAGTTACATTTCTATGTAACTGCACAACATAGTTGCTGAATTACATGTGTGTATCTGAAATTCTCAAATATGGATGCCTGGGGAAAGGTCCAAATCACTGACTACTAGTTATCCTAACTGGCATTACCAACTGGTTGATGACACCTTCCCGGGCATAGACATTAGAAACTGAAGTGTCAAGAGCTGTGTCTCTTAAACTTAAGCCTGCTTCAGCCATGGCAAGTGTCCCAACAGTAACAACATTTTTATTGTATTTCATAATCAATTGAGCTATACGTATGAAACACACACACACACACACACACACACACACACACACACACACACATAAAATCAGAATAGCAACATGGCCAAAATAATAGGTTTGGCCATAGACCCAGAACGAGGTTCATCTTCTGCTTGTTAGCTAAATGTCTTTGGGCAAGTTAGTCTCACTAAGCTTCAATTTTCACTTGTACAATGGAGATAATACCTACTTTGAGGGCTGGTAGTTAGAAAAACAAAGGAGACAATGCATGTAAATCACTTAACCTAGAGCCTGACACAAATGAAGCATTCATTAAATAGGAGCTGCTATTATTGCTGTTGTTGTTGTTATTATTATTATTTTATCACCCTAAATTCTGAAGATTTTTTAAGAAAGAGCTACAGCATTGGTTACAAAATAATTATATTTTAGTTGGGGGGGGGGGGGAATGTAGCAGTTTTCGTCTTTAACAGAATTTCTGATGTTGCAGTTGTCATCTAGGATGCCCGTAAGCCTAAAAATTTGATAAATTCAGATTAATGTGCATTTTGAATAAAAGCTCAAAGTACTAATTAGATAAGAGGCTGCCATGATTTTTCCAGATGCCTGACTTAGAGAGACTGGTTGTTCAAGTGGCATTATTATCCATAACGATAATAATTATTAAACCCTTTAACATCCCACAATTAAAGCCTCTACTAAAATGCCACATCAAGAAAAAATTTCCTTTTTGCTTATGAATTCAGTTTCTTTAACCATTAAGCACAGTCCATAGATGTCAGTACTCATAATGATCCTTCTTTTCATGCACTTTTTGCTTTGAACAATTTCTTCCAGTGCACTGGTTGGAAGGTAATAGGCCTATATAATATTTCTATGTGTCTCAGAGAAGGGACTTACAGAGAGAGGGTGAAGAACCCCAATACATTCAATCCAAAGGAAAGGAGGGGTAAAGAAGACTTTATTAGCAGTTTAATATCTTATAAGAGATTCATTTGCCTGAATGTGTTGAAGAAGGAGACCTTGGTCCTTTAAGGGAATCTAACAGGCAATCTGAGGACAAGTCAAAAAAGCACACTAATCTCATCCAGAGGGAAATGTCTGAATATAAAAGATGCCAAGCTGGACTTTGGAGAAGTATATAAAGGAAATGTAATGTAATCAAGTCTACCTGGATATTTTCCAGGCTCAATTCTGTGTTACTGTGGTAGTGATTTCATTAGTCATTTGTACAGCTACAAACTTGATACTCACTCAGTGTACATTTATTTTTTTAAACCAACCTACACTGGCTCTTTGTTTTACTTTGCAAATTTTTTTTTCAGTATATTTTCAACTTCTGGTTTGAACATTCAATCTCTGAGTAAAAGTTTGGAAGACAGTTCAGATGCTTTGACAGCAAAAAATGCTTTACTTTTATCTGGCATCAAAATATTGGCATCCTGTTTTTCAATGCGTAATAACTTCATTCAGTAAGTCTTTCATTCAACAAACGTTTCCTGAATGTCTACTAGTGTCTTATGCATGTCATTATTTATGTAATCAAGCATAATATGATCCCTACCCCACTATTCCAAAGCTAAAGTCTTTCCTGAGAGCAGTCTTGATATTTTTAGAAATGCATAATGTCTTCTTGCCAAATATTTCAAACATTATTCACCTGGTGTGAGTTGAAGGAAACTTCAATCAATCTCCATCACCCGTACTCTGAGTGTCAGAATGAATAAAGCACAAGGGAAGAAATGACAGCAAGGGTGTTAGAAGCCGGGCCTCAAAAATGAGGATAAGAGAAAACTGAAGCACTGACACAGATAATTCAGTCAGTGCCTCCCTTCCCTGTTGAGTACCCACGGGATCTGGAAGCTCTCCAGAGGCTTGAAAATTCCTGTCTTAAAAGTGGTCCAATAAAATCACTCTTACTCGATGAACCGCAGGGAAAGCACTGTTGCTGGTAAAGAAGTACAATTTCTGGTGGCTTGATATTTGTCAGGGAAGAAAAGTGTAGAAACACTAAATCTTTTGTGATCCTTCAAAGGATAGGATCTTCAACATTTTTATAAAACTACTTCAGTTACATGTAAACGCTGTTTTTGATAGCCACTTAAATATCCATGAGTGATACTCAGATGGTAAGCCATACCATTCATTAATAATGTACATAGCACTCAGTTGCTAAAACCATTTCCCAGGTGGCATAAATATTTTTCTTAAGTGATTCCATGGTTCTCATTATCCTTATCTTTTATGACCTTAATGAACATCAACGCCTACTTATAGTGTGGTGGTTATTGTAAAATGCTTTATGTATGCTAGCTACTAAATTGAGAAAAATGTTTCATTTCTGAGGCTCCACTTATCACCCAATCATGGGTATTTAACAAATGCCTAAAGAAGATCCAGCCTGCAAAGCTCAGACTTTGAGAATGAGAAATAGGTTATAATCATCTATTCCAAGTTAAGCATGAGCCTCATAACCCTGTTGTTTCAAAATACAAAATCTTTTGTCTTAGAGGTAAAATACAAAAATTCCTGGGCAAATATCAGTTTTATATATATGTTATTAATTTGGTTATATTTTCTGTGTTCCTGAGGTATGCTACTTAATTGTAAAATATGGTTTATTTATTTTTCATATTTTAAATAATACCAAATTCAATAAAGGCAAAGTTTGTACATTTGCCTCATTTTTACTGAGGATTTTAACAACTTATTGTGACTTAGAAAGGTCTCTTCAAAAGACACATTAATTATTTTCAGGATTAAGTAAGGAATTCCCAACTATATTTACCTTTGTAATCAGTATGGCAAAAGTGTATAACTTGCTGTTTTGAGCCCTTATTGATCCCAAATCAATGCTGACTTACGTTAAAAGTATGCATCTCAGAGGCATAAATTAGAAAAATATAAGGCAATATGACCTGAAAACACCTGGCACGTATTTTTTCCCTTCTCAAAAGCTGAGTATGCTATATGCATATGACCAAAGAAATGAATTTAGAGCAGCAGTTATTAAATTATGATCAATGGAAACTCTTAAATGGTATGAGAAAGTAAGAGCATGTGTATGTGCATTCAGTAGGGAGAAAGAATGAGAGAGCACATACACATTGAGTAATTCCTATATATCAGGACCTACTCAAGGCACTGCAAATACAGGGTTCCTGGCCTCGAGTAGCTTATATTCTTGTCAATGAATACAAGTATTGAAACATATAAACAAATACATAAATTTCAGAAACACAGCCCTGATTTAGAATCCCCACAATTGAAGTTTTAAAATAATAAGACTTCAAAATCAGAAATGGCCAAAAACAAGCCATGCAGACCACTGTGAGTACGAACAGAAAAGACAGACAACAGTTTTAGGATACCGATGACTCAGCTTGTAAAACTATTAGATACAATGCAGGTATGTCTCGTTTTATTTAACTGCACTTCGCATATACTGTGTGTGTTTTTTACAAACTGAAGGTTTGTGGGAACTCTGTTATCGAGCAAGTCGATCGGTAACCTTTTTCCAACAGCACTTCTTCACTTTGTGTCTCTGTGTTACATTTGGGAATTCTCAGAATATTTCAAACTTTTCCACTATTATTATAATTGATATGGTGATCTGTGATCAGTGATCTTTGACGTTAATATTATAATTGGGAATGCCACAAACCGTGCCCATATAAGATGGCAAACGTAATCGATAAATGTGTATATTCTGACTGCTTTCCTACTGGTCATTGCATCTCTCTCCCTCATTTCAGACCTCCCTACTTCCTGTGGCACAAAAATACTGAACGTATACCAAGTCAGTAACCTTACAATCTCCTTAAGTGTTCAACTGAAATGAAGAATGAATCAATTCAGCAAACTTTATTGTTGTCTTCTTTTAAGAAATTGCTATAGCTACCCCAACCTTCAGCAACCACGATCCTGATCAGTCAACAGCCATCAACATCAAGGCAAGATCCTTCACCAGCAAAAAGATTATGACTTGCTGAAGGTTCAGATGATGAATAGCATTTTTTAGCAATAAAGTATTTTTTATTAAGGTATATACACTGTATTTTTTGACAACGCTATTGTACACTTAACGGTCTACAGTATAACCTAAACATAACTTTTATATGTACTGGGAAACCAAAAAGTTCATGTCACCTGCTTTATTGCAATATTTGCTTTATTGTAGTGGCCTGAAACTGAACCTGTAATGTCTCCAAGGTATGCCTGTATAAAAGAACATGTATAGCATCTTACAATGATTTTTTAAATATATGATCAAGGAAGAAGAGTCAGAAATCACCATAAGGAATTAAGAAAGAATCAACATTTAGAAATAAAATATAAATTGGATAAAGATGGAGTCTCAATGAATGAGCTGGACATCAAAACAGAGTGAGTTAGTAAAATGGAAGATAAGTTTGAACACTACCTAGAGTGGAGCACAGAGAGAAAACAACAAGGACTGTATGAAAGAACAGAGAAAATGAGAGATTCTAGCACTCATTCAATTGAGTCCCAGGAGGAGGAAACATTTTAAAATGCAAAAGGGGTAGGTTTGAATAGACAGCCACTGAAAATAATTTCAGAATTCATAAAAGATGTGCATATATAAAAATAGGAAATTCCACATAAACCAAGTGGGAGAAATGAGTGAGTCCACATGTGGGCATTTTTTAGAAGGCTACGGAATGTCAAAGACAAGAAAAGAAACTTTAAAGCAGATAGAGTAAAAAGACCAATTGTTTACCAGGAATGATAATTGCACTGACAACCAACCTCTCAGTGGCAACAATAAAAGCAAAAAGTCTGAGCATTAATATCTTCAAAGCCCTGAGAGAATGTAACTGTCAATCTAGAATTGGAAATCCAGCAAAACTATCATTTCAAAATAGGAGTAAATGAAGATATTTTCAGATGAACAAAAACTAAGGGAGTTTACCACCAACAGACATTCAGTAAAAGAACTTTTAAAATATGTGCTTTGCAAACAAGAAAAACGATCCTATAAATGTTTTACATAGTTAGATAACACAGATTATTGTGGTGATGGTTGTACAGCTCTATAGATGTTAAAAACCATTCAATTGTACCCTTTAAATGGGTAAATTGTATAGTACATGAATTATATTTCAATTTGGCTGTTTAAAAAAATCATAAGGGACAAAGATCCTCCTTTGCAATACACATTGTGTTACTTGAGAATTTGGCAAAAACGAGTACCAGGACTTCTCTTTTAAACCCTGAATTTGCTGGGATTTAATGCATAAGACAGTCTGACCAAAGTTACAATGACCTGTATCTTAATTTGATAGTGGAAACATACCCAGAGCTGTCTACTAATCAAGACTATTTTGTAGAAAAAGCTTGTAAGTTTCTTATAATAAATACATTGTGATAGCCATTTTTAAAAAACATAGACTAAAAAAAATTTCTTAATGATACTGAAAAATTGTTTCCAAAAACAAAATCATAAAATAAGACTCACTTTCATCCCTCTTTCCCTAACGAATCCCCCCCTCCTACCCTGGCAATTAATATTTGATTTATATTTCCATCATTTGTCTTTGATACTCAAAAATGAGATTTCAGAGGTGGGAGGTTAATATATCCATGTGTCACTGTATCACACCAAAAGCCCTATGACTTTCAGGTGTTTGTGTCCAGCACAAGTTTGAGGACCATCAGAAATCAAACCCCCATTAATGGGCATGGACAAGTGTCTGCAGCAGCACTCAGAAAGATAAAGCCCTTCTTTTGATTAAAGGAGAGTTTGGGGTCAATTAGCAGGCCCAGAGAGATATGTGGGGGCCAGTGGTACTTTGAGCTCCGTGTATGAAAGTGACAGCTACTTCCCCCAATATTTGCAGCAGTGTGGAAGGAATATAGGTTTCAGAGGCAAGTATTTCTAAGCTGTGATAATTTGATTGAGTTGCTTAACATCTCTGTGCTTCAGTTTTCTTGTTCAAACAAGGGGAATAACACACTGTTTCAGACTCTTCTGAGGATTATATTAAACAATGCATTGATTCAGCACCCACAGAATGAGCAGTGTGCTGTCATGTCACATGGCAGGCACTCTAAGACGGATGCTAGAACTCTGCCATAGGAACCACAGAGGCACTCAACTTCTTTTCAACAGTGATCAGCTGGTCGAGGTTTGGAGGGAGAGCTCAGCTAAGCTACTGTTGTGTACGGTATAAGGGGCTCAATTTCTATATTTCGCTGAAAGCGTATGTTATCACGGAGCATTGGGCTAGAGAAGCAGTTTAAGAATATAATGCAGGGTATATGGCCCTGTCACAGAGCGGCACAGACAAGGCTAAATGCAAAAATGGAAGGCAAACACTTTTTTAGCTGGTTTGAATTTTTTCAGGGTTACTGTTGAAAAGCAAACCCACAAGTGTATTCTTCCTTTCCTGCCATTTAAAATGTGCTTCCTCAAAAGGAAAGTCTATCATTGTTTGGCTCACAGAAAATATCACAGTTCTGTACTGAGTCTTACTATACAGAATCCGTGGCCTTCTTACACAGCAAACTCTCAATGTGCATTATAGCTGGCAAGGCAGTCATGGAATATTTCTATGAAATCGCCTGGGAAATGTATCAGTGGGTTTTGCTACACAACAGTAACATTTGCTGACACACATCAGGAGGGAACACCGGCCAATTATGGTCCTAAGATGAACTGCTCACTGATGATTCTCCAGTTCTTAAGCAAACTTCCTCTCCACTTTATTTTCCATAATGTGACAATTCTAGGCCACCACAAGTTGCGTTCGTTCAGACCATATTTGTTAGAAGAAGAAAAAAGATGCAATTGAACTTTGCAAATGGAAAAAAAGGAGATCAACTATTAATCTCAGTGCACATAGGAAAGAAACACTATTTTTGCTTCTAAAATTTAAGAGAAAAAAGGGGAAAACTTCACTCCTAGAAGCTGCTCTGTTGCTTTGTAAGCCAGCTGGCTGGCACAGGTAAGGACAACTGAAGGGGAGCCTCATGCAAGAGGTAGTCTGAGGGATAAAAAATAATTTACAGATTTACTTAGGACTGTCTCCAAACTGCCCCTCATCCTCTCCATCTTTCCAGCCAAAGCTGAGGAAAGGTTTTGCAATCACCATAGTGATTCAGGCAAAAACAAGCATTGCTGTCTATTTATACATGATTTGTGCTAGGCAGACCTGAAATAATATGGTCAAAAATAGGCCAAAATTCATAAAAATATAGAAAATGTAAAACTGGCTCTCTGGCAGCCCCAGTACCTAGAAATGCCAGTTTATATCTTCTTCCAGATAACATGACAAATTTGCAGTAAAAACAGAGTGAGAAAAAGACAAATTAAAGATGATCTCTTTGGGCAAGTTCTGCTATGACAGAATCCCTCAATTACAGGAATAACTCAGGAGGTGGCCATGAGAATCAGGAAGAGTCATTGTCCCATGAGAGAGAAACTCCATCTCCAGAGGGTCTTCAATTGGTGGAAAGTCAACAAGACTTACCCTGAGACAGCCACATCACCCAATAGCCTCACACTGGTCCCCATACTTCCTTCCTGCATGTGCTTCCATTACAACATGCCACAGAATAACTAAGGCAGTTTAGGAAAATGCACTTCTTAAACTGATAAACAAACAAACCACAAAATGTTAATATATACATTATGATAATGTTATCCAAACTGGTACATGAAAAGATTTTTTGGTACACAAATTAACTTCTTTTGAAATCTTGCTTGTATTTTATGTATGTATTTCTTTAAGTACAGCACATAGAACCTATCATGTCACAAATTCTAGTTATTTAGAAGATTAAATTTATTTAGAATTTCTAAATGAATTTCTTCACAAAAATAGTAAGTAGATAGTAGTACAAATGGTAAGTATAAATGGCAAAAAAATGTGAACTTGGTATACATGTGACAGATTTGGGAAATGGAAATAAGAAGCTAATATCATGAGGAGACTTGTATGTTTCTCGTCAAGCCATAGGGTTCTGGCCCATGAAAGAGGCTCTTTGGTTCTCTTGTCCTATGAAGTCTGCTATGAACTATTTTTATGGGTAGATAGACCCTGTTTCCTCAGTAATTCATGGACTGGGGGAAGACGCTCTTCACTGCCTCCTACAAAAGGGGGCGACCACTCATCTCTGACCAGGGAAGGTAATCCTTCTCTGCCAGTAACGAGGCCAACAAATGTGTCTCTCCCTGAAGGAAATACAAACTGGCCTCAATGATTTAAATAGGCCTTTACCAATGGGGTTCCTGCAAAGGTTTCAAAGCTTCAGAGAATATGGTTCGGTGGGATATGGAGGAGAAATGGAGGTGGGGGAACAGCCCTGAGCCAGAAATTAAGCTGTTGGCCCAATCTTCTGGTTCTCTCATCCTACATGAGGAACCAGGTCTTTCAAGGTCCTGGCTCCTTAACTCTCCTTCACAACAATCCTTCCCCAACCCAGGGTTACCCGCTTACATTCCGCCACCCTATCCCCACACACCTGTCTTCTTACACAGTTCTGACGATGAAGAAAGCCTAGCCCAAGTCACCTCTGCCTAGTTCCTGTATGTGTGTCCGGTGGATGATGCAAGGGGAGGAGTTCTCAGATACCACTCTCCATTTACTAAATTTGTGTTACAAATTTTGTTCTGGGATTCCTTTCATTCAAAGCAAGGGGGCAAGGAGGTGGGGACCAATGTTCTCCCAGGGCTTCATCTGGAGTGGCCTTCATATACAGGATACCGACACTTTCCTGCCAAAGAAGTCCATGTAGTCGTTCCTTTGGCTCTTGCTTACAGAATTCATCTGTGTAAGCTGAGAAATGCTTACACAACTGACTACAAGTATGTATTTGTACCTCTGTTCCCTCTTTCTAGACTGTAATTTCTTGAGGACAGGTCGAACGTCTCATTTATTTTTCTATCTTCAATGCCAAGAACAATACGAGACTTGAAAACTGCTAAGTGAATAAATAAATAAACAAAAGTATAGGAATGTCTGGAGGTGAAGGAACTGAAATGCTATGTTGAAATAGGAAATACAGTTTTCTCTTTTAAAATCAACACGAAAATTATTTTCACCTAGAAATCTGCTGTGGAGCAGAAAACAGCAGACAGGGCTGTTTTACCCAAGGTGCCCAGATGACACTCCATGTCAATCAAAGTTATTATCTGTTTCTTCAGCTTCCCCCTGTGCTTCCCCTGTACAAGCTTCCACAGTTTCCATGTGACTATATTTAACCCTCCACTTCATTTTGGACACAATATAGGCACAGGAGCCCATAGGGGAAAAAGAAACGAAACCATGAGGCAGAGTGACCTAGATTACTTTTTACCTAGATTATATTTTTGGGTCCCTCAGGCATGTGCTATATCTAGGCCATTTGGTTTGAGTGACAAGTAGGCCAATGAATGGTACTTGATTGTCTTTAATTAGTGGTGTATATTATAATAAATCAGTCTTTAAAAAAAAGAGGCTCTGAAGAAAGGAGACTTGAAATGTGGTCTGCTTGGTGACATGTGCTAAAAAAGAAAAAGATGACAGGATGTTTGCTATAAATGGACATACTGTAACAAAAGACTTGTGTGGACAAAATATAAAAGGTGGTAGAATCTCTTTCTTCCCTTCCCCCAGTATACATGCACAGAGGCACAGAGGCAAGCTACTATATTAATGGTCTGTATTAGTTTGCCAAGGCTGCCATAACAAAATAGCACAGACTGGGTGGCTTCAACCACTGAAAATTATTTTTTCACAGTTCTGGATGCTGAAAGTTCAACATCAAGGAGCCAGCAGGGTTGGTTTCTTCCGAGGCTTCTCCCCTGGACTTGTAGACGGCTACCTTCTCACTTTCCTCTGTGTGTGTGTACATCCCTTGTGTAACTCTATGTGTCCAAATTTCCTCTTTTTACCAATCAGATTGGATTAGGGCCCACCCTAACAGCCTCGTTTTAACTTAATCACCTTTTTAAAGACTCTCTCTGCGAATACAGTCACATTCTGAGTAATCGGGGGTTAGGACTTCAACACATAATTTTTTTTGTGTGAGAGAGGGGGACATGACATGAGAGTATACTATATTCCTCAAATATAAAACTCATAGTGCCATCCTAATCAGTAACCAGCTTGACTTCTTATTGCTAAGGTATTTTAGGATTGTATTAAGATGAAGGAAGGAACGAAACAGAACAAGGAAATTAAGGCTCATTCCCCAAGGAAGCCACAGAAGGTTGCAGACTGAGGATCAACATAATAAAGGCCATACACGACAAACCCTCAGCTAACATCATACTTAATGGTGAAAAACTGAAAGCTTCTCCTCTACGATCAGGAACAAGATAGGAAAGCTCCCTGTCACCAACGTTATTCAACAGTGTTGGAAGTCCTCACCAGAGCAATCAGGCAAGAGAAAGAAATAAAAGGCATCCAAACTGGGAATGAAGAAGTTAAACTGTCACTTTTTGCAAATGGTATGATTCTTTATATAGAAAACCCTAAACACTCCGCCAAAAAACTATTAGAAACAATAAAAAAATACAGTAAAGTTTCAGGACACAAAATCAAAGTATAAAAATCCATTATATTCCTACACACTAACTATGAAATTTCAGAAAAAGAAGTGAAAAGAAATATAATTCCTTTTGTAATACAACAAAAAGAATAAAATACCTAGGTATAAAGTTAACAAAGGATGTGAAAGACCTATATGCTGAAAACTGTAAGACATTTTTAGAAGAAATTGAAGAAGACAGAAAGAAATGGAGAGATAGTCTGTCTTCACAGATTAGAAGAATCAACATAGTTAAAATGGCCATATTACCCAAAGCAATACACAGATTTTATGCAATTCCTATCAAAATACCAATGGCATTTTTATTAATATAAAGAAATAGAACAAAAATCACCAGATTTGTATGAAATTACAAAAGAGCCCAAATAGCCAAAGCAATTCTAAGAAGGAAAAAAAAAGAAAAAAAAAACACAAGGTTGGAGATATCACACATTCCCTGACTTCAGTTTATGCTACAAAGCGACAATAATCAAAACAGCATGGTATTTCCAGAAAATAAACCCATATATATATATATATATATATATATATATATATATATATATATATATATATATATATATGTTTGTGCGTGTGTGTGTGTGTGTGTGTGTATATATATATATATATATATGCACATAATTTTTGACAAAGGAGCCAAAAACCTGAAATGGAGAAAAGAAACCCTCTTCAAATAATGGTGCCGGGGAAATTGGAAAGCCATATGCAAAACAATGAAACTAGACTGCTGTCACCATATACCAAAATTAACTGAAAATAATCAAAGACTTAAACATAAGACCTGAAACAATAAATTGCATAGAAGAAAGCATAGATACTAAACTTATGGATCTTGGGTTCAGAGAGGATTTTATGAATTTGACCTCAAAGGCAAGGGAAGTAAAAGCTAAAATAAATGAATGAGACTATATCAAACTAGAAAGCTTCTGCACAGCAAAAGAAACCAACAAAACAAAGAGGCAACCAACCGAATGGGAGAAGATATTTGCAAACAATATCTCTGATAAAGAGCTAATATCCAAAATATATAAAGAACTCATACAACTCAATAAAAATAAAAAAAAAAGAAACAACGAAAATCCAATTAAAAAATGGGCAGAGGACCTGAACAGAAACTTCTCTTAAGAAGACATACAGGAGAGGTCGGTTGGCTCAGTTGGTTAGAGTGCAGTGCTCATAACACCCAGATCGCTGGTTTGATTCCCACATGGTCCAGTTGACCTGTGCCCTCCACAACTAGATTGAAAATGACTTCACAAATAGATTGAAAACAATGACTTGACTTGGAGCTGAAGGGTCCTGGAAAAACACACTGTTCCCCAATATTCCCCAATAAAATTTTTTTTAAAAAAAGAAGACATACAAACGGCCATCAGATATATGAAAAAAATGTTCAACTTCACTAGCTATTAGGGAAATGCAAATCAAAACCTCAAGGAGATACCACCTGACACCTGTTAGAATGGCTATCGTCAGCAACACAAATAAGATCAAGTGCTAGAGAGGTTGTGGGAAGGAAGGAACCCCACTTCTGGTGGGAATATAAATCAGTACAGCCACTAAGGTAAACAGTATGGACATTACTCAAAAAAATTAAGAATGGAATTACCATATGACCCAGGAATCCCTCTTCTGGGGACCTCCCAAAAAAATCCTGAAATGTATCCATAAATATATATGTACCCCTATGTTCACTGCAGCATTATTCATCGTGGCCAAGACATAGAAATGACCAGTGTCTTTTGATAGATGATTGGATAAAGAAGATGTGGTACATATATACAATAGAACATTACTTGGCCATAAAATGAAATATTGCCATTCGCAAAAATATGGATGGATCTTGAGATTATCATGATAAGCAAAATAAATCAGACAGAAAAAGCTGAGAACCATAAGACTTCACTCATATGTGGGATATAAACTGAAAGCAACAAATGAATAACACAAACAAAGAAACAAAAACTCATAAACATGGACAACAGTTTAGTGGTTACCAGAGGGGCAGGAGGAAAGGGGGATGGTAGAAGAGGGCAAACGGGGCCAAATATATGGTCATAGAAGAACTGACTCTGGGTGGTGAACACACAATGTAATATATAGATAATGTATCATAGAATTGTATACTTGAAACTATCATTTTGTTAACCAATGTCACCCCAATAAATTTTTTTAAATTGAATAAGTAAAATAAAAAGGTTTCAAGGATGCTGATGTGTCCCCAGACATCACTTTGAGAACCCTTGTTCTGAACTATTGTGATTAGTGATTTTTTCTGATCCTTTGACCCTTCTTTTCCAGCCCTTCACTACTCTACCTCTCTCACATTTGTGGAAGTTCTGATTTCTACAGAAAACCTCTTGTACCCTTGATATTTTATTAGTTTGCTAGGGCTACCATAACAAAATATAACAGACTAGGGGCCTTAAACAACAGAATTTATTTTCTCACAGTTCTAGATGATGGAAGTCCAAGAACAAGATGGCAGCAGTATTGGTTTCCTCTAAGGCTTCTCTCCTTGGCTTGCAAATGGCTGCTCACTGGCTGCCTCTTCACATTGTCTTTTCTCTGTGCATGTACATCCCTGGTGTCTCTCCTGTGTGTCTAAATTTCCTCTTCTTGTAAGAACACCAGCCATATTGGATTAAGGCCTGCCACAATGGCCTCATTTTAACTTAATCACGTATTTAAAAGCCCTATCTCAAAATACAGTCACACGGCAAGGTACTAGAGGTTAGGACTTCAACATATGAATTGCGGGGCAGGGGGCAAAATTCAGCCTACAACACTACTCTTGGTCACTCTGTTTTCCTGACTACACCCTGATTGATACACTGTGAAAATAGTTGGCCATACTCATAGACTATTTTATATGAACAGCATAACAATTTAGCCAGACAGAATGAATGGTGCAAGTCAAAATTGTTAGCCTATAAACATGTTATGGTCATAAAGGGCTTTTTCTGAATCAATGTAGTAACTAGTCTCTAATAACAGTCCCCAATGAATCATACTCCCTTATATGTCTACCCTTGTGTTGTCCCCTTCCACATTAAAAATGGACCGGTTCTGATACTCTGTTTAACTAATAAATGCAGCAGAACAATACCACACTAGTTCCAGGGCCTAAGCCATAAGAACACTGGGCAGTTTTTATTTTTGTACTTTTAGGAGCCCTGAGCCACCTAGTAAGTCCAGCTATCCTGCTGGAGTAGCCACACAAAGGGCCCACATGGAGGGGAGCTTCTGAGACTACTTGGAGAAAGAGATGTTCAGTCCTCCCAACATTCCAGCTGATGCCAGCCTCTCAGCCATTGCCACCGTGGTGTCTAACCAAGATCACATACAGCAGAAGGACTACCCAGGTAAGCCCACTAACTGTACAGAGACAATAAAATGGTTGATGTTTTATTATACAGCAGTAAATAAACAAAGCAATATTGAATTCCTGCAAAAATCATCCCCAAATTTAAGGAACACTCATCAAAAAGATCACTGATATAATTTCTATTCCACTGACAGATGTAGCAAAGCCAGGTGGCATTTCTGTGGACAGCTTTAAACAAAATCTGTCAATCCACAAGTCTATATTTGTGCATTCATTTCATATGGACATGGTGAAAATATTCAGTAAAGGAAAGTAGTTTGAGTTTATATCTGTATCACTCCTTTTGTTTTCACTACCATTTCATGATATGAAGAGGAATAGTTTTTTTTCTTTTAAATTCTGTTTCATCAAATATGCATTCTCATTGTTTAATGAGTTATTAGCTAGTGAAAGGGGTCATGACTTTCTAGTTAATTTCAGCTTATACAGTTCAAACTAACTATAGTATAATATGTAGTGTAGGAATAAACAGAATGACTTGAGTAAACTGTAGAAGACAGGTTTTATAGTACATTGAATTCCCACACCCAAGACTCAACAACCTCATTTGGTGAATCTGTTTTCTATAATTTGCTCCTAAATTCAGTTTTTATACCATCAATCCCCCTGTAAAATAATAATCTCCAGACATAATTAATAAGGAAGAGTAACCAGAATCTAACTTAGAATCCATTGCCTTCTCTCTACAAACTAATTTCTTCTCAAAACCTTTTAAAATTCAAAAGGTAAAGTGATATAGAAACTATGATCAAACATCAACCCTGAAGCATATAAGAAATACTTCGTTCATGTGATTAAATTGTGGATTATTGTTTCTCTGCATATTTATTTACCATTGAACCAAAGGTTAATTCTGTCTGTAAATTAAATGGAATAGTAATTAGAGCCTTTGTTTACTTCACTTTTAAAGATCATTCCTGTTTATGTGTGGACCACAATTCCATTTTTAAATGTAATTGCTTCTAAATCCCAGATGATGCTAATGTAGATTTAGACCAATACATTTTAATACCATAATTATGATTAAGAATTAACAATGTAAATTTTTATAAAGAAAGCTAAGTGCAACTTTGTGGCTCCTGATTTTACGTTGCTGACAACCAGCAGAAGCCATAGGATACTGCACAGGTGCCACAGCTTCCCCAGCCACATTCATTGTAGAGAGTGGTCTAGAATACAAACTCTCCAATAAATCACTTTTCCCAAGCACAGCTCAGGTAGGGCTCAGGAAGAAAAAAAAATTACAATCCAAGCACTTTCTATTTTCATCTCTATATTGGACACCTCCAAAAAGTCATTTCCAAAGTATAGGGGAGACTTTAGATGGGGCCCAGGATATTTCAATTATGCTGTTGCACTTGGGTCACCCATGTCCTAAAGCAAAATTGTTTATCCAAACTTTTCATATCAAAAATTCTGACCCTAAGCCAAATCACAGGGTGGCTAGCCAACAGTACATAGTGACTATTTCTAAAGAGTCACTATGTATCACTGGACATGAATGAAATGAAGAAATTTACTTGAACTCTTCTCTGAGAAAACTGGTTATAGATGGAAGGAATAAACTCAGAAGGTGGGAGGTTACAGGAGGTTCGACATGAATAGTCTGCTAACACTGCCTTCCTTCTACGGAACTACATCTAACTGACAGGAGTTTGGTTTTTCTTTTGGTTTGGTTTTTTGTTTTTCTTTTGCTAGGAGGGGAAGCAAGTTTTAAGCCAAAACTGACTTTCTGGTACTTATTCTAGAAAAGCTAAGAATTGCCACAATTGGTTCTCTTTCTTTATCCTTCTCTCGCATTGTATTCAGTAACTTCTCAAAGTAAATGTTGAAAAAGTATTCAAAGAATAGCAATTTGAAGAATCACTAAATTATTATAGTCATCTAAGGAGCTCCAGGTCTTGGCCGGGCTCTGCCTTTGTTTGCCGTCCTCAACACAGCACCAAGAGATTAGGATATGCTAAATAGTTCCTATAAAACATGTGGTATAGATTGCATGTTTGTGTCCCCTCCCAAATTCATATGTTGAAACCCTGCTCCCCAGGGTGATGATATTAGGTCATGATGGTGGAACTCTAATGAATGGGATTAGTGCCCTTATAAAAAAGACCCCACAGAACTCCCCACACCCTTCCACCATGTGAGAACACAGCAAGAAGTCAGCAGTCTGCAACCCAGAAGAGGTCCCTCACCAGAACCCAATCATGCTGACACCCTGATCTTTGACTTCCAGCCTCCAACACAGTGGGAAATAAATTTTTGTTTTTTATAAACTATCCAGTCTGTGATATTTTGTTATAGCAGCCCAAATGGGCTTAAGAAAACATGCACAATCCCTGCATCAGCTTCACACGATAAGCATTCTACAAAACTTTATTTAAAAGACTTACACCATATTAAATAAGCACTAAACTGAGGTTTTAATTTCAAAAGTACTCATTAAAAAATAGCTATGTGACTAGCACCCTGTGAAGTGTTTTTGAGTTTACAATGAGAAATACATGGCATGGTTCTCCTTATCAAAGAGCATAGAGTCTACTTAAAAAAAAAAAAAAAGAGAGAGACAAAAGATGGGGGAGTAGATAAGCACTGAACCTTCTTCCTTCCATGAACACATTAAAATATGCACCAAATTATAGAACAATCAACCTGGCAAACCATCTGAAGTCTGGCTGAACAGAAGTTTTATAACTAAGGATATAAAGAAGAAGCCACGTTGAGACTCGTAGGAGGGGCAGAGACACGAAACAGGCTGGTCCCAAACCTCCATGTGGTGGATAAAAATTGGGAGGGATACCTAGGCCACGGAGGTTCCCCTGGGAAGAACAAAGGACCCCATCCCCTATCTCAGCTCCCCAGCCCAGAGTACTTGTGCAAGGAAGAGGAGACCCCACTACACTTGGCTGTGAAAAACAATGGGGATCCCAACTATCTGGCTGGGACATAAGGCTGTAGGAAACCCAGACGGCTTCTTAAACAGCCCACACACAGACTCACTCATCTCAGGAATTCACCTTGCGTTCCAGCAGAGGGACAGTGATTTTAGGGATGTCAGAGGTATACGGGGAGCAGACTGAGGTGTATGGCTTAGAGGCCAGAACTGGAGGATGGTCCCATTTTCCCTGTGAGGGGGCCTTCTCCCATGCAGCCAGCAGGCAGACTCCATCTTTAATATGTTGAGCCCACCCCCTACACTTACAGTCAAATCTGAATCTGATGGTAGGGTGAGCTCCAGGTCTCCACCCTGCTGACTCACTGGCACCCCACCCCACCCAACTCCTCGAATGCCAAAGTCACTTTCTCTGAAAGCAGCCAGCCCCACCCACATTGCACACATTTTCTTGGAAAACTATCAGCGTCCATGGGCCCTACTTGGATGACGACTGGCCTCAGTGTGCTCTGAGACTTTTGCTAAATAGATCCAGGCTCAGCACTGGCACCAAACCACAATCTACGTTACCCTGCTGACCACCATGCTTCCCACCGTAGTGACTCCCTGAGAATGCCTCACCCAACTTGCATACTTCATGAGGCTACATCAGTGGCTGAACTTTAAGGGATCTGGCAGGTGACAGTAGGCCTCAGGTGTCCTGACTTTTTTCAGAGCTTCCCCAGGCCCAGTACTGGTGGCAGACATCCTCGGTTCACAACGTGGCCTCTCTCACATGGCTCCAGGTTTAGCACAGGCAGCAAAAAACCACAGATCACTTTGTAGATACTACCAGGTAGTCCCTGGCTGATCACAGGCAGTGGGTGACCTGGGTCTACACCAAAGATCCTCTCAAGAGGCCCAAGAACAAAAATACCTGGAGATTGGCTTCAGACCACAGCAGAGCACCACCTAATTAGCCCCACAAGCAGTACACACAAAGGGCAGTCTCAACCGGCACGAGACCCCACTGGGGCAAATCCTACTCAGTGGGGTAAGGCCCCCGCACAGCAGCCCATAAGCTGTGGATGTGGCCAAACCCACAGCCAGTCAGCCTGATGGTCAATCCCACCCACTGACCTGCCAATCGCAATAAAGGCTCAACAGTAAGAAGAGGGCACACACAACCCACAGAAAGGACACTACTGAAGCAAGTGGAGCAGGTGACCAGGGAGATTGTATCAAGATCCCACAGGGCAGGTACTACATAAGGCCACCTGGCCAAGACTGGGAGACAGAGCAGTTTTACCTCATACATAGAAACAAACAGAGAGGCACCCAAAATGAGGAAATAAAGAAATGATCCCACATGAAAGAAAAGAAGAAAACTCCAGAAAAAGAACAAAATAGTGGCAAGCAATCTCCCAAATACAGAGTTCAAAACAATGGTTACAAGGATGCTCAAGAAACTTAAGTGAGAACTTCAACAAAGAGTTAGCAAGCATTAAAAAGCCCATAGAAACCATAAAAAAGAACCAGTCAGAAGTGAAGAATGAAATAACTGAAATGAAGAATGCATTAGAAGAAATCACCAGCAGACTAGATGAAGCAGAGGATCAAATCAGTGATTTGGCTTTCACCCCAATAAACTTTAATTAAAAAACAAAAAAACAAATCAGTGATTTGGAAAACAAGGTAGCAGAAAACCCCCAATCAGAACAGCAAAGTGAGAAAAGAATCCAAAAAAATGAGGATAGTTTAAGAGACCTCTGGGACAACACTAGCATCATAGTGGTACCAGAAGGACGAGAAAGTAAAGGCTTGATAACCAATTTGAAGAAATAATGACTGAAAACTTTCCTAACCTGGTGAAGGAAATAGACATACAAGCCTAGGAAGTTCAGGGAGTCCCAAACAAGATGAACCCAACCAGGCCCACACCAAGACACATTTTAATTAAAATTGCAAGGTTAAAGACAATGAGAAAATCCTAAAAGCAGCAAGAGAAAGGCAACTAGTAACCTATAAGGAAGCTCCCATAAGATTGTTGTTGATTTCTCAACAGAAACTTTGCAGGCCAGAAGGGACTGGCACAAAATATTAAACGTGATGAAAAGCAAAGACCTACAAACAAGGGTACTCTACCCAGCAAGGCTATCATTTAAAATCGAAGCACAGACAAAAGTGCTTCCCAAACAAGAAAAAGCTAAAGGAGTTCATCACCATCAAACCAGTAAGTATTACAAGGAATGTTAGAGGCACTTCTTTAAGACTGGAGACAAAAAGGATCAAAATTATGAGTAATAAAATGGTAATAGTTACATATGTATCAACAATTACTTCCAATGTTAATAGATTAAATGCTCCAATGAAAAGATATAGGAGGGTTACATGGGTAAGAAAACAAGACCCACACATATGCTGCCTACAAGAGAATCACTTAAGCTTGAAAGAGAAACACAGATGGAAAGTAAAGAGATGGAAAAAGATATTTCATGAAAATGGAAACAAAACAAAAAAAAAGAAAGAAAGAGAAAAGCTGGAGTAGCCATGCTTATACCAGACAAAATAGACTTTAAAACAAAGGCTATAATAAGAGACAAAGAAGGACCCAGTAATCCTATTTCCTGGTATTTATCCAAACAAACCCAAAACGCTACTTTGAGGGGATGTGTGCTTCCATATGTTCATTGCAGTATTGTTTACAATGGTCAAGATGTGGAGGCAGCCTGGGTGTCTGTCGATGGAAGAATGGATAAAAAAGAGGTGGTACATATATACAATGGAATATTGCTTGGTCGTGGAAGGGAATGGGTTCTCGCCATCTGCAGCAGCATGGATGGACCTGGAGAGTGTTGTGCTCAGTGGAATATATCAAACAGAGAAAGACAGATGCAATGTGA
This sequence comes from Rhinolophus sinicus, assembly GCF_057876585.1. Taxonomy (NCBI): domain Eukaryota; kingdom Metazoa; phylum Chordata; class Mammalia; order Chiroptera; family Rhinolophidae; genus Rhinolophus; species Rhinolophus sinicus. Next base: position 33,891,254 of record NC_142501.1, read on the forward strand.
TCTCGCTTGTATGTGAAATCTAAAAACAAAATAAACAAAACCAAACTCATAGATACAGAAAACATTTTCATGGTTGCCAGATGAGACAGCAGTTGGGGTAGTGGGTGAAAGAATGGGAAGGGACTCAGAAGTAAAAATTGGCTGTTACAAAATAGTTATCAGGATGTAGGGTATAGCATAAAGAATATAGTCAACAATATTGTAATAACTATGTATGGTGTCAAATGGGTACTAGATTTGTTGGGGTGAAAGATGGGAGGGGGTTAGGGACACGATGAAAAATATGAAGGGATTAAGAAATACAATTGGTAGTTACAAAATAGTCATGGGGATGTAAAATAAAGCATAGGGAATATCATCAATAATGATAATAACTATGTATAGTGCCAGGTGGGTACTAGACTAGGCAGGGGGATCACTTCTTAAATTATGTAAATGTCTAACCACTATGTTGTACCCCTGAAATTGATATAAAATAACACTGAATGTCAACTGTAATTGAAAAACTAAAAAGGGTGTGGGGAATAAGGGCAATAAGTGGTCCAAACTTCCAGGTTTAACAAGTCATTGGGATGTAATCTACAGCATGGAGAATATAGTCACTAATATTTTGACAGCATAATATGGTGTCAGATGGTTGCTGGACTTATGGTGATCACTTCTTTAGGTATATATATGTTGAACAACTATGGTGTACCTCTGAAACTCATATAATATTGTATGTTAGCTATATTTTTAATAAAAATATTTTTAAAAAGACCGAACCTTGGTCTATTTTACAGAAACTTCTGCTCTTCATTTGACACTTATAAAATATGGAGTATATTAAAGAATTGTAGTGGGAATGGATCTCCATTTTGTGACTCTGTGTGTGTGGGGGGGGGGGGGGTGTTTGAGATACTCATGGCCAAATTGTAAAGATAAAGAATTCAAAGTATTTAGCAGTAGGCAAATTTCAGCTGCAGAGATGGAGGAGTCTGCATACACAGATGCAAAATGAAGAGGAGGGTTAAGATTCCTTCAAGAATTTAATCATGCTGGACCCCCTACCTGGATAATTCAGAGGGAAATAGAAAAAACTATTTCTGTAATTTTGTCTTTTTTAAATAAATTAGCAGTATAATTGTCTTGACTCCCCTCTTCCCCCAGTGAGTGAAGACACAGCTGGGCTACATGTAGAGGCCAAGCCAATCTTCATCCAAATGAAGGTTGAAATTGCAATAGGGTTGCAAAAATAAGCCTCTAGTCTCTGCGTCTACTCTTCTTATAATCTGCATTTACAAAAGAGCTTTTACTCTGAGCTGGGATATAATTAACGCTTATCAAATTATCCCACCATTTTCCTATATAGACTTGCTCTCTGCATTGTGTTTCTTAATTTTGTCCATTTGCCTTTAAATTTTTCTCAGGAACTACTTTTGGATAAGTCTTGAAGAGATCCATATCCTTCACAATTAAAGCTTTACTGTACATAGCATTTCACTTCATATGCATGACTCTGCTGTTATCTAAAGAGTTAACTTTCCTCATTCATCCATGCAATCATATTGGTTGAATAAATTATTTCAGAAATGTGTGGTAAGAAAGTGAATCTCTCCCTATTGTTTTGGAAACAACATGGATA